>NC_050505.2:3027261-3327261 GCF_012460135.2 Molothrus ater | reverse complement strand
TTTCAGTCATCCTGTCTTCCCTGGGGCTCCTTCTAAGTGCCCTTGTGTCACTGTAGGACACGAAACAACACAATTGCACACACACTGCTGCTCTCAAGGTGAAGAAAAGGGAAGTTTATTTTCTGACTCCAGCATTTATAGTTTTCTAAAAGAGACAGTGGATTGGAGGGTGACAGTGCCACCTCTCCAATGACACTGGGCAAACCAACAGCCCATCAAATTTCTCTTCTTCTATAAAAGAATGCAAAACAATGAGTTATTTACAGAAAGCGTGTGGGAAAGTTTGCTACAAGAATGTGAACATCAGAAGGCTTAGAAAATCTTTAAAAATCAGAGTGACACCCTTGTACTGGCTCCTGGTGCACCTGTGTGGTACAGGCTGGCACTTCAGGGAAGGAGAAGAGCATCCTCAGCTCATCCAGGTGGGCACACATCCTTTTCCCCAACAAGCTCCTTCTCCTTGAAGCAGGACAGCTCAGCTCCAGCTGGGAACGCAGAGCTCCTGCTCTTTGATAAGCATCTCTCAATACCTGAACTGTTTCCTCCCAGTAAAAAAGGATTCAATGGCAAGATACTTGTTTCACTTCTGTGCAAATATCAGATTACAGCATAGAAACCAGATTGTCTGCAATTAGATGAGTGAATTAATAGCAAGACAGACATAATCCTGTAGAATGTGAAAGAGGTTCATTGTTTGCCTGCAGATACTGAAATTTCTTCAGTTCACTCTCAGAAAAGCACTGTTGTGTTTTCCAGAGTGGCACTGAATTTGATCTGCTCTTTCTTTCAGCTTTGGGATGGGGTCCAAAGTTAATTCCCTGCAGATCACCTTACTTCATGAATAAGAGGAGCTCCTCCTGCAGTGCCTGTGCTGGGAGGAACCAGCTGTGAATGCTGCTGGAGCTGCACACTGGGAGCAATCCTAATTGCACAGGAGCAATCCGAATTTTTCCTAATACCCAATCCTTTTTCCTAATATCCAACCTGTACCTCCCCTGCCGTAGCTTGAGCCTGTGTCCTCTGGTTCTGTCAGTGCTGCCCGGTGGAAGAGACCAACAGGTTGGATATTAGGAAGAAATTTTTCACCAAAAGAATAATAGAGCACTGGAATGCTCTTCCCAGGGAGGTGGTGGAATCACCATCTCTGGGTGTGTTTAAAAAAGCCTGGACATGGCCCTTGGTGCTATAGTCTGGGTGAGGTGTGAGGGCACAGGTTGGACTGGATGATCTCAGAGGTCTCTTCCAACCTCATCATCCTGGGATCCTGGGATTCTGGGATTCTGGGATTCTGGGATTCTGGGATTCTGTGATACCTTCCCTGCCATAGCTCGAGGCTGTGCCCTCTGGTTCTGTCAGAGACCAACCCCACCTGTCTGCAACCTCCCTTCAGGAAATCGCAGAGAGCAATAAGGGCACCTCTGAGCCTCCTCTTCTCCAGGAAAAACCAACCCCAGCTCCTCCAAACGTTCCTCACAGGGCTATTGTAAATCAAAGGCAACTCCAGCAAAGGATAGAATGATGCATCTGACTCCATGGATATCAGAAGGCTAATTAATGACTTTATTATACTGTACTGTATACATTTGATCTGAACTGAATCTGCCCTGCGCTCACTCTGCACACACTGCACAGAATCTCGTGACTCTCCCCTGACAGTCCTGACACACACACACCTGGCCCTGACAGGCCAAGGAAACAAAACATCCTCACTTGGGGCAAACAATCTCCATATTGCATTCTACTTTGGCACAACACAGGCACAGCAAGTGATCAGAATTGCGTTTTCCCTTCCCCTGAGGTTCAGAGAATGTGAATCCTTGGGAAATCCTTGGGAAGAATTGTGCCTTGCTCTTCCCTGTGCAATGTGGCAACGTAGGGTTTGTGTTCCCAGCCCCTCACCAGCCTTGCTGCCCTCCTCTGGACTCGCTCAAGCATCTCAACATCCTTCCCAAACCGAGGGACCAGAACTGGACCGGAACCCTCGAGGTCTCAGCAGCGCCGAGAACGGGGGAAAATCCTGCCCGTTCCCCACTCCGGCGGCCCCGAGGCGGAGCAGGACTCCGCAGGTTTCCACCTTCCTTGGGTTGTGGTGCCTCCTGCTGCCGGCCCGGGGGTCTCTGTGCCCCCGCAGGGCTGCGGGTGCCGGGGTTCGTCCCCAAAGCCGCGCGGTGGCGCCTTCGTCCCGGGAACGGCGCTCGGAGCGCCCCGGGATCCCGGAGCCCGCCCGCCTGTCCTGGTCCAACTCCATCGCTTCTGTAATTTTTCATTCATTTAGATATTATCTGTGTTGCGAAAAACGCGTATTTTATGATTTTTCGCAAATATTATATGTATTATGTTAGAAAGCTGTGCTGTGTCAATTTTCTTAAGCAGCGTGTTAAATATAGTTTTAGGTTATAACGTGATGTTAAAATAGAAATAGTATCTTTACAGAAATATAGAATAGAATAGAATAGAATAGAATAGAATAGAATAGAATAGAATAGAAAAATAGAATAGAAAAATAGAATATATAAAATAATAGAAAAATAGAATAGAATAGAATAGAAAAATAGAATATATAAAATAATAGAAAAATAGAATAGAATAGAATAGAAAAATAGAATAGTATAGAATAATAGAAAAATAGAAGAGTGAAAATAGAGTAGTATCTTACTATGCTATGTAGGATACTTTTTTAAAATAAAGGACTCACACCGAGATAGCAGCCACAGGACACCTGAATCTTTCAGAGAAAAAGAATTTATTGCTCCATTATCAGAAGAAATGAACTTCTTCCTGCCTCGCTCAGCCCTGAAGAGCTGTCAGGATTCAGAGGAAGAAGCTGACACTGCCCGGCCAGAATCCTGTGTTGGAATGGAATTTATGCATCATGGATGAGGTGTATGAATATGCAACAGGCTGTTGCTTTTAAGGGTTAATCCTCTGTTAACGTGGGTCCTTTTTCGGGATGATTTTGCCCAGAAAAAGGTACCTGGGCTGTCCATAACTCTTTGTTTTTATTGTCTCATATTGTCCTAAATGTCCAATTTTTTTTTTACTCTAATTATATTACTATTTTTATAACCATTTTATTACTATTAAACTTTTAAAATTCTAAAAACAAGTGATTGGTGTTTTTCACATATATACATATGCAGAATCTGTATAATATATTTAATTATTTTTGTTTCTGCTCTGTTTCAATGCCACTCTGGAACGAGTCTTGGCAAGATCCATTTGCCCTAAATCCTGTATTTTTTAAAGAATAAACCCAAAGAGCAGCAGCAGAGCTTTGCTTCTCCTCTGCCCAGGTAATAACCAACAACACAATTTGTGCCAGTGAGAAAGAGCTGCTGAATTCTGCACCTGTCCTGGTTTCTGGGATTGAGCACAGCTGTCAGAGTTCCCAGTCTGGCCTAATGAGGTCGGTGCCTCTCTGTGGCATAACTAATCTGGACATCCGAGCTGCTGCTTCATTCCTTTCACTAATTGCTTGTGGCTGTTAAAAGCTTTTCATGCTTTAAAAAAGTGAAAGTCAATCCCCAGAAAATTCAGGAAATGATAACAGTCTCTGTGCTGGATGGAGCAGAGATGAGGAGACTTTTGATTTGTAATTTGTGGTCTAACTAATTAAGGAAGAACAAAACATAATGGAAGCTTTGTTGATTTCATTTCACAGAAAATCCAAGCTGGTTAATTTTTGCTACATGGATTTAAATGCAGAACGTGGGGTACCTGAGACCTCCCCAGCCTCACTAGGGAGAGGGTGAGGAGCTCCCCTAAAAGCTATAATCAGAAAGGCAGCGATTTCCCCATGAGTTTTTATTTTTGAAGTGTTTTAAATGGCCTGGTCTCCTCCACAGAGCTCCCTCCCTCTCTCCTTCTCTGCTTTCTTCCCTCCCCAGTTTCCCTAATGTGGGTCATGCCTCCATGTTTGCAGGTGGCACAGTACAAAATCTGCATTTTTCATTTTCAAAGTGTCTTTGAAATATGGTTTTGCATCTAATGCAGGATGTAATAAAAAGACTTTAAAGAGCTGCTGACGCCCCATGGAAAAGTGAAAAACATTCTGTTGAGAAACAATCCTGCTAGGCTGTCTTATCTGCTGTTCCCTTTGCTCATTTTTGATAGCAAGGGGCACTATAAATATATGTAACTATACATAAAAATGAGAAACCTTGGCAACCAGAGAGAAGGTTGGCTGTTTTCTCGTGTTCCCTCACTGTGGGCAGGTGGGTGAGGGTAGACAGAGTTCATCGGTCTCGTTTCATCTTCACAGCTCCTGAACTGACGCTGTGGCCCTTTGCTGAGTGTTGGGCTGAAAGGGAGTCACGTACCAGCGGATTATTTTTTTCCTAGAGGTATTTGTTAACCCTCTAAAAATAGCAGCAGTGGTTTCTGGAGCACTCTGACAAGGCTGGCGCTGGAACAGAAAGGAAGCGACGCTCCGGAGCCAGAGGACAGGAGCTGCCATATGGCCATGGGGGCCTGGGCTGTGCTGCAGGGCAGAGGGGCAGGGAAGGCTCCCTGCACCCCCTTGGCTCCAGGGCAGAGCAGCCACACTGTCCTGGGGTCACCCTGAGCGTGCTGGGGGCAATCCCTGCAGGAGCTGGGCAATTGTATTTGTGCGGTGCCCAGACAAAGGGAGGAGTGATGGATCTGACTCCCTGTTCTCAGAAGGCTGATTTATTATTTGATGATACTATATTATATGAAAGAATACTATACTAAAGAATACAGAAAGGATACAGACAGAAGGCTAAAAAGATAATAATGAAAACTCATGACTCCTTCCAGAGGTCTCTACACAGCTTGGCCCTGATTGGTAAATGAGTAAAAACAATTCACATGAAACCAATGAAACAATCACCTGGTGGTAAACAATGTCCAAGCAAATTCCAAAAGCAGCAAAACACAGGAGAAGCAAATGAGATAATATTGTTTTATAAGTAATATTGTTTTATAAGCATTTATAAATGCTAGACTAAACCATACTAAAGAATAAAGGATACAGACAGAAGGCTAGAAAGATAAGAATGAAAACTTGTGACTCCATCCAGAGTCCTGACACAGCTTGACCCTGATTGGTCATTAAGTCAAAAACAATTCACATGAAACCAATGAAACAATCACCTGGTGGTAAACAATGTCCAAATACATTCCAAAGCAGCAAAACACAGGAGAAGCAAATGAGATAATATTGTTTTATAAGTAATATTGTTTTATAAGCATTTATAAATGCTATACTGACTCTTTCCGGAGTCCCAACACAGCTTGGCCCTGATTGGTCATTAAGTCAAAACCAATTCCAATGAAACAATCACCTGGTGGTAAACAATGTCCAAATACATTCCAAAGCAGCAAAACACAGGAGAAGCAAATCAGATCATTATTGTTTTCCTTTTTCTCTGAGGCTTCTCAGCTTCCCAGGAGAAGAATCCTGGCTGAAGGGATTTTTACAGAAAATGTGACCGTGACACTGGGCACACACACCTCAGGGACTGCTTCCTGTGACCATGGCAGGAACCCAGGACAGCTCTTTTCACCTGCTCTGCAGAACACAGGCATTGCCTTGTGGAACTAACAGAATTGCTATTGTCACAGATGGGAACCCACACAGGCAGATGCCAGCTGCAAGGAGCGACTTTGATTATCTCCAAATGACTGGGCAAAAAGAACCTGCTTGATCCCTCCCCTTCTGGGAGCCCGTGCAATGAACATCTCTGTCAGAAGCCTGGTAGAGTCTGCTGAGAGGGGCTCAGCCTCTGTAGAGAGGATGGAAAATCCAGATTTTGGGGCCTGGGCTACAGAGAGGAGCTGTCTCATTGCTGGGGTCCTGCGGATGGAAGCTGCAGTGCTGCATTGCTCAGCTAAGTGCTCCTTGGCTGTTAAGTTTCCCAGTAATCTTCCCAGGCAAACGATGCACCTGCCATAGCCTCAGGAGAAAATGTTTATTGCCATCCACTGTTGAGAAAAACAGAGTTCTTTTGGCACTGAAATACCGTGCTCCCCTCCAAAACTGCACCTTGTTCGTGCTGTTATAAATGGTAAAGCTGAAACCACAGAAGGTGGGCTGAAACCTCCCTAAGGTGTTGCAAGAGGTGCTTTCCTGCCAGAAAATTAGCATTTTCTGAAGTAAGAGCCCTTCTACAGAAATTCTTGAGTGCATTATTAGCAGGTCGTATGGAAAAGAGCTGTTTGGACAAAGCTGGTTTCCAGCTTGGGTCTGCCAGGGCTGCCACAAGCGGCTGAATGATGGTTCAGGCATCCTGGCAGGGCAGGCCATGTGAAAAATGCCCCTTTTCAGTAGGACAAAGCAAGCAGTTTCCTGGTAAATGAGGCAATCCAATTTCAAATCAAGGGTCAGTCGGGAAGCCAATATGAAGCAGGTCAGTACACTCCAGAGTGGTGCTGTGAGAGGCTACAAATCACAGGTAACGTTTACATGGAAATTGCAGCTCTGTGAGATGCCACCCAAGGCTGATGGGATTCCTTTGAGGAACTTGGAGCACTTATGGTTTCCAGACATCTCTTATTTAATACTGAGAAAGTCCCTTTCTTTTTTTTTTTTTTTTTTTTTTTTTTTTTGCTTTCCTGCACTTTCCTGTGATTTGTTGCTCTCTGAAATTATGAGGTGACACCACACAGGTATGTTCTGCACAGAGCAATCCAGCCGTGCTGGGTGAGTGGGCTCAGACATCTGCACAGTATCACTCCTCTGTCACCAGCTAATGGTGGTATAATTAGAAAAGTCATTAATCCTTGCTCAGCAGTGCTAGAAACTATTTATAGCAAGGTAGAAAGCCCTGCACATGAGGCTAGGGTATGAAAATTGCTTCTGATGCCGTGTGTGTTGTGGGGCCCAGATGCAGAGGGTGATTTGCTTCCAGGAGGGAACTTCCCTTTCTGATCTTGTGGAGACAGTGCAGACTGCCTGAGAGATGGGGAATCCCTTTTGCCATGCCCTGAAGGCTGTCACCACCCCAGGGGAGAGCTGGTCTGCATCTCCCACTGCTGTGGGCTGTCCTGGCAGACAGAAACCTCCAGGGACAGCCACCAGGCAGCTTGGCCCAGCCCTTCCCTGTGCAGGCAGCAGCAGAGGGCAGGTAGAGCAAACTGGGAGCTCACCTTTGTGGCTGCACTGCTGCTCAGGGCTGGCAGATGGCACCTGCTCAGCCACCGGGGAGCTTTTGAGATGCTTTGGCTGGTAAGAGCCCTTTACTCAACCCTCTTCCCACCTGGGGGCTCCAGCAGCAGCAGCAGCTGTAGCTGTTCATTGGGTGTGACACTGCTCTGCCCCCACACTGATGCTGCCAGCACGGGCAGGGGTTGCTCCCCAGGTCTCAGAGAAACTGGGGCACTGGTGATGCTCAGTGAGTCACAGGCAAGGGAAGCTCTTGTTTACAGGAGGCTTCCAGGACACAGCTCAGCTTGGGCTGAAGTCCATTTTTTTCCTGTGCAGGAGTCAATATTTCTGCTTGAGGGGTTCAATCTCCCTGTGCCTGGGCTTTGCCTTGGTGCCTGCCCTTGGTGAGAGGTGGGAGGATCTCAGGACTTTCTGAAGCAGGGGAGTATTGATGATATTTTTGCCCCCAATGAGGGGAGAGAATGATGCATCTGACTCCATCTTATCAGAAGGCTAATTAATTACTTTATTGTACTATATTATTCTATACTACATTACATTGCACCTAAACTGAATCTGCCAAACACTCAACTGCACAGGATGTCATGACTGTCCCCAAACAGTCCCCACACACACCAAGGAAACAAAACACCATCACTTTGGGTGAACAATCTCCATATTGCATTCTACTTTGGCACAAACACAGGCACAGCAAATGAGATAAGAATATTCTTGGGAAGAATTGTGCCTTGCTTTCCTCTGTGAAGAGAAATGTGGGGTTACACACTTGGCCCTGACAGATCAAGGAAACAAAACACCATCACTCTGGGCAAACAATTATCTCCATATTGCATTCTACTTTGGCACAAACACAGGCACAGCAAATGAGATAAGAACTGTTTTTCCTTTCTCTGAGGTTCGGAGAATGTGAAACCCAGAAATATTCTTGGGAGGAATTAATTGTGCCTTGCTTTTCTCCGTGAAGAGAAATGTGGGGCTACAGTGGAGAACTGCTGGATGCTGGACAGCAAGGAGCCCGTGGAGCTGGTGCAGAGGCAAGCACTGCCTGGAAGTGGAGATGCTGAGGTGCTGGGGGAGCTGTGGAGCTGAGCTGGGGTCAGCTGAGGTGGCACCGTTCAGAGAAACGCTCAAGTTGAACACTTCACTGGGCTCTGCCTAGTGAGGCACAAACAGCCTGTCTGTGTGCTGGCAGCCGGGCAGCAGCACAACCACAAGGGAAATATGTTTCTGTCTGGGCTCGCTGCATCTCCCGGGCTTTGCTGGAACCATTTCTCAAAGAAAGCATAAAATTATTTTAGCCTCTGAGATTAGTGGGCCAAGCCTTGTTCTCCTCAGGAACGAGACTAAAATCCCTCTGAGAGAGGCCTGGTGGGCAACTGCTGCTGTGGGACATGGGGAGGGAGAGAGGACCTGCTGGAAATGGGGCTGTTAACAGCTGGAAATCCACTGTTTCAGCATTGTGGGAAGTCCCAGCACTGGCTTTGGCTGTCAGAAGGAGCTCTCAGGCTCTGTGGTGTGCCTGGATCATAAAAGGTGACCTGGGAAATTGCATTTCCAAACATCTTCCCCTCTCTGGGAACGATGGCATTGTTCCCAGTGTTTCAGGCTGGGACTGCCTGGGGCTCTTTGTTCAAACTCCCTGGGTGCTGCAATTCTAGCAGAGAGCTAACGATGCTTTGCCAGAGCCTGGGATCCTGGGAGGCAGCTGAGGTTCAGCCTTTTGTTATCCCAAGGATTAAAAACTGCAGCTGGGGATGAGCTGAAGAAATCAAAGTAACTTATCTAGAGACATCCTGCGGGCATATTTAGCAGTGTGATGGAGCCAGGGTCAGCCACTCCTTCAGGTTGTTTCAAGCAGCAGGAGCTGGCAGGGGGACCCACAAACCTCACTGAACAGGCACAGGTTTCAAACACGCTCAGAACACTTTGTTTTGCAAAGAACCTGCTGCTGCCTGCTCTGATTTCAGGAAAGGAGAAGTCCAAAGGGCCTCGTGGAGTAGGAGAGAATGTGTGAGGTGGCTGTCACAAAGGAGGAAAGGAAATAGAAAATGCCATCAGGAACAGCAGATGTTGCTGCATGGCCTGGTGAAGCATCATTTCTCCTCTCCTCAGAATTCACTCTGAATCCACACGCTGATGTCGGGATCTCTGCTGCTCGCAGTGACCCCGAGAAAAGTTCCAAAGTCTCTTTTCCCAGCCCAGTGCTTGAAGAAGGAGTCAGGGCTCTTCATTTCTCGGTCTCAAGGTTGTTTATTGTTCCTTATCTATAAAATTTTTCTCCTGCCCTGCTGAGGTCCATCCAGCAGGACAGTTCCAGGCACTCTGCCTGCCCCCAGGGTGCTGTTATGTCTTTATACTAAAAACTACCTGTACAATGTTTACAATTCCTTCCCAATACCCATCACCTGTGTTAGACAGTGAGCTAACCAATCTGTAAGTGCCACCATCACAGCAGAAGATGGAGGCCAAGAAGAAGAAGGAGAAAGGCTGGACACGCCCAGATCTCTCCATTTTGCCCCTCTAAATCCCCATTCTAAAAACCTCAAAATCTACTTTTTCACCTTGTGATAAATTCACTATCATTCTACTTAATTTCTCATGGCTTGCAGATCTTCATACAAGGTTGGCAATTTGCTCCATGGGTCATAATCAAACCCACAGGGGCATTTTGGGCTCTGTGCCAGGGTCTCCGAGCCCCGGGCAGGGTCTGGGCTGCCCAGGACAGCCAGAGGGATCCCTGGGCCCTGACAGGCTGACATTGGATTGCTCCAGGGGAAGGCCTGGTGTCCCCAGGAGTATGTGGGACACCTCATGTCACTTGTTTGACTGACATGTAGATGAGAGAGAAAGTAGGATTTTTAAAGTGCAAGATGCAGCCCCTTGCAGCAATCCCCCTCTCTCAAACCAGGTGCCCTGCTCCCCTCCTGGTGCTGATGTGCTTGGGCAGGTTTGGCAGTGGCCTTTGGTGGGCTCTGAGGTGCAGGCTCTGAGCTGTGAGTGCACACAGGAGCTGGGCACACAGCAGCTCCAGAGCCTTTCCAGGAAGGAATCAGCTCCACTTTGTGATCTGCTTTGTTCCATGTCTGTGGTAACCCCTCCTTCTTTGGAGAATAAGATGTTAAAGAGCTTATGAAAATGATCAAACCCTTCAGCTTCACTACTGTGATTAATCAATCACAGCTGCTGCTTTACAGCTCCTTGTTTTGATGTGTTTTGGGTTGTTCCAAAGTTAGCCCAGCGCAGGGCCAGGAAATATATTCCTGAGCCCTGCAGGGTTCTGGGATAGAGCAAAAGCTGAGTTTTCAACATTATTTCCAACATTTCTTGTGCCTATGCTGCCATTTATTGCTAGTGAGCATGGGATGCTCCTGGGAATTAGACAATCCCCAAAAAAATGTGAGGAAAGGATTTAAGAACCAGCTCTTCCCTGAACGGTAGCTGCATCATTGCAAATATTGTCTGATCTGCCCTTCTTAGCACTGAAGTATCTGAGACTCCAGGTGGCATCTCTAAAGAGTTTGTGTCAATTTTGAAGGCTTAGTTGCATGGCTTAAATGCTCCTTAACACTTTTTTTTTTTTTACAGCTAAAGAGCCAAGCAGGATCATGAAGCTCAGATAGTTTGTAAAACTGCTGTCAAGCAGATTAAGCTGGAAATGGAAAATCTGCTGGTGAAGTCTTTTCTTTCTAATGTTTGTGTGATAGAGGGTGATTTAAAGTTTATTTCACCACTGAGGTGAGGCCCCAGGTATCTGGTAGCAAAAGGAGAGTGGGATGGCTCAGCCTGTTGCATTGCACAGACAAAATCCTTGAGACTGTCTGCAAAGTACATTTATTAGAAACAAATTAAACTACACAGACTCAGCTCTTGGAGGTCCTGACAACATCCCATTAGTGCCCCTCGGCCCTGGCTGGGCTGTGGGTGCCTGCAGAGCTCCCTCAGGCCCCAGGCCCGTCTCTGATGTGTGCCACATCTGCTCCCCACAAACAGGGATTGCTGAGGGTGCAGCATTTCTGTCAGACCCTGGCAAAGCTGACACCTGGACAGCAGAGCAGTTTGATGAGAAAAGGGGGAATGTAACCACCCTGATGAGCCAAATGCTCAGGAGGGGAATGATGCAGGCTTAGTTTCACCTGGCTTTGGAAGTGAAGGCTCAAAGGAGCCTTTCCATATCTTGACATGCAAGGCAAGGATGCCACAGTTCCTCTGGGGTGCAACCACCAACTGCCTTGAGCTGCAGAGCCTTTAAGCCATCTCCCGTCCCCTGCAGAGACCCAACCACCTCATCCCTGCTGAGGGATATTATGGGGACTGAGGGAGGTGGAGCAGAGCCAGATAAACTGCCTTTGTCCTGGCTGTTTGCACAGCTTTACACCTGGAAGGACAGGGCTTCAGGTAGGACACCTCCCTGCTCCATCACACCTCCTCTCCTTACCTCATCTGCTGGCAAATGAGGCACCAGCCAATTCAGCAGAGCTGGGACAGAAAACCTCCCCGACAGCTGCTGCTCCTCACCCTCCTCTCCACCACAGGCAGAAAGGAGGGCAGCAAGATGGCATTGCCACTGCAGGTGTGTGTTGGCAGAGGGATGATGCTTCCAGGACTCTCAGTCTGCATCCTGAAGTGGCTTTGCCTGGGGATAGCGTGCACAAAGATAAGGGAAATCCATCTTCTTTCCAGATTCAGGCATTACTGGATTTCAGAGTGGGGAGAGAGCTTGGTTTGAGCCTGACTTTGCATCACAGACTCCCAGGCATGTGTGTCTTGTGCTGTGTTAGGGATCATCTTCCCATCATGTTTTTTGCAGGAGTCTGTGTCCCCCTGATTTCTCCTTGCCCTTTTCATTGCCCTGCTCTGGTCCTTGCCTTGCTCCTCTGCTCTGACCCTGACCTGGGGCACTTGTTCAGTGCCCGCTGCCTCCCCTAGGGCTGTGACCAACCTCTGACTGGAGATGAAGCCAGTTCCCTTTGGCATTTGCTCTCCTCCAAGCCGTTCCTGCCCGTGCAGGAGCTTGCCTTGCCTCCCACTGTCCCCGCGTGCTGCGCGTGGTGGGCGCCGGCAGTGCCAGGCACGCTCCTTCCATAAATCCAGGGGATTAAAATGAGTGTGTCATCTGCAGAAGTAAGAGTCTGGGAGTGTGTTCTCCACATCCTTCTATTTTCACAGCGGGGAAAACTACAGACTCACAGAATGACTTGGGTTGGAAGGGATAGCAGAGACCATCCTGTTCCAACCCCTGACATGGGCACAGACACCTGGACCAGACTAGTCCAAGTCCCAGCTAACCCTAATCCTTGAGCACCTCCAGGGATCCAGGGGCAGCCACAGGTCCCCCCCATCCTCACAGGGAGGAATCTCTTCACACCTCTGATTCAAATCCTCCCCTCTTTCCATTCACAGACGTTTCCTCACTCCCTGCCCATGTCAGACCTGTCCCTGAGGGGCGGCCGGACTGGGTGGGCGCCTGCAGTGCCAGACTTGCTCCTTCCATTAATCCAGGGGATTAAAATGAGTGTGTCATCTGCAGAAGTAAGAGTCTGGGAGTGTGTTCTCTTTGATACCCTTCGCAGCCCCTGCAAATCAGACACGCACATCCTTCTATTTTCACAGCGGGGAAAACTACAGACTCACAGAATGACTTGGCTTGGAAGGGATAGCAGAGACCATCCAGTTCCAACCCCTGACATGGGCACGGACACATTCCTTCAGATCAGATTGTTCCAAGTCCCAGCTAACCCACCCTTGAGCACCTCCAGGGATCCAGGGGCAGCCACAGGTCCTCCAGGGCCTCCCCATCCTCACAGGGAGGAATCTCTTCACACCCCTGATTCAAATCCTCCCCTCTTTCCGTTTCCTCGCGTCCCATCGCTCTCTGCCCGCCTCAGCTCCGTGCCCCGGGGGGCGGCCGGACCGGGCGGCTCCGGAGCCGCGGGGCCGGGGGCTGCGGGGCGGGCGGGCGGCCCTGCGGAGCTCGGCGGAGCCAATGGCGCTGCCGGGGAGGAGCCGCGGCCCCGGCCCGGCCCCGCCCGCCGCCCCCCGCCGCACTCGGCCTGGGCTCGGCGGAGCGGCGGGAGCTGCGGCTGCGGCGGCCCCGGAGCGCGGGGCAGCGGCGCCGGCGCCCGGCTGGAGCGGCCCCGCCGCGCCCGAGGCACCGGCCCTGGAGGCGCTGGGCATCGGCCCCGCAGGCAGCGGCCGGACCCGAAGGTACCGGGCGGCGACCCGCCGGTTCCGCGGGGGTGGCTGCGGGGATCTGTTGATGGGAGTTGCAGGAAAGTTTGCAGAGAGAGCGGAGGCTGCTCACAGCGGTGTCGGTGCGGGCGGTGGGAGGCGGTCCGGTGCCGGCTGGGACTGACTGACTGCCTGCCTGCCGGCGCGGTTCGGGCGATGCCAGCGCTGCTGCGGATGGAGCCGGGCTGCGGGTTCGCCCCCGGGATGCTGTGCCCCCGTGCCACCCCGCAGCCCCGGCGGTGACCGGCGCTCGCCCTGCCAGCGCTCCAGCCCCGCGCCGAGCCCCCGGGTGCCTTCCCGGCGGAGTTTTTAGGGAATGCTGCATCCACCTGTGAGGCGGCGGGCGGAGCGGGCAGGCCTGTGGGTGCAGGACCCTGGGGAAGCAGCCCCTGTGCCGCCGCTGCTGCTGCTGCGGGTGCAGCTCGGGGTGCTCTGCTGGGATGAGCTCCGTCCGCACCGGCGGCCCCACGGCCCAGCGGCGGAACGGGAGCTCCCGGGGCTCTCGGGGTACGAGCAGGGATGTCTGCAGCTGCGGGAAAACAAGGCTGTTCTCTGCGTTGTTTGGGAAGTTGGGAGAACTTCCCGAGGCAGCAGGGCTTGGGGAGCAGCAGGGAGGCCGCTGAGCCGGGCTGGGGCCGCCGTCCCCGGGGACAGCTCGGCCGGCTGAGGGGATCGGGCCGTGAGGCCGGGGGGCTGCCGGGCCCCACGTGTTGCACTGCGGGTGTCCGGAGGTCAGAGCCCGGCCAAAGCTGTCCCTGGCACAGCGAGAGTGAAATGAGCCCTGGTTCGCGCTGTGGGAAGGGTCTCTGGAGCTGCCCCCTGAGCAGATTGCCAGCGGTTCGTGTTCCTCAGTGAGTGACACCAGGCTTGGGCAGTGCCCCCCTGGTTCCTGACCCTAACCGTGCTTGGGTGGCTGTCCTTGGGACACCCACACACTCCTCTTAACCTCCCGTGAGGCTGAAGCGGCCTGAGCGTGTGGTGTATTCGGTGAAGAAGAAGATTTGCAGAGTGTTGAGTTAAAAACCATCAGTTTGCGTTTTCTGCGTGAGGTTGTGCTGTTTGCTCTTGCACGTGCAGTCCCTCTGCAAAACACAACCAGGGAGGTGAGAGGTGAGCAGGGGATGCTCTTGGGCAGGAGCAGCTAAGAGAGGGGGATGCTGGAGAGAGGGAGCTTCAGTTTTGGCTTCCTCATCATTCCACAGGAAAGGAATAGTGACCTGGAGCAGTGCCTGACACTGCCCTGTGCTGTGGGGCAGCGAGGAGCAGGGACCTGATAAACAATAAGAGGTGTCTTGCTAAAGGTTCTAGACAGTGACTCATCTGCTGTAGGAAGGGACAGGAAGGAGAGGCAGCACAGGAGCTTTCTAGAGTACAAATGGGTCTTTCCCCCTGATTTTATCAGAAGCAGGAGGCTGGGAATCCTTTATTGTTCTCAGAATAGTGTGGTCTTTCCACCTGATTTTATCAGAAGCAGGAGGCTGGGAATCCTTTATTGCTCTCAGAATAGTGCAGACCTGTAGGTTATAAACCTCCTGATGCAAGTGTCCCTGTACCAGCACCTTCTGCATCCCTGTCCCTGGGGAGGATCCTGCTGTCGGGTCACATCCTGGGGTGGGACAGTTTCAAAATTTGAGGTGATTTCCAGTCCTCACAATTGATTTTATCTGACCATTTTTATTCACTTGTGAGTCTCTCCGAGTAATTGATCCCAGTCTGCGCATTTCACCAGGTTCTGCGTGTGCCTGCCTGGCTGGGGTGTTTCAGAAGTCATTTCCCTTGCCTCTGAGCTGCTCAGTCTTAACTTTTCTCCTTCATCCAGCCTTCCTCCCTCGGGCTTTTCTGCCTTCTCCTGCCCTGGGCAGCACAGGTGCAGTGCTGCTGCCTTTCACTTTTCCAGGTGTGCTGCACCCTGCGAGGCCTCCCCAGCTATTGGCAGCGTTGCTGACTGCCCCCACTTGAAAAGTGTCTGGATAAGGAGTTGATTTGCTGATATTTGCCTGGATTTGTTTTATTTGCTGCTTCCAGTTTGCAGAGGAATTGGTGCAGCCAGTTGGTCCTTGCTGACTGAGCACCTTGCTCACAGCTGGCTTCCTCTCTCGGGGGGATTTATGGCTCCTGCACCACCTCTCTCCCTTTGCTGGGGATTTACCTGGGAATGCTGATGTCTGGTCGGGTCTGGGGGTGGATTTGTAATTTCTCCCTGCAGGGAGGGAGGGAGGGAAGATCCCCAAACAACAGACAGCCCTCACGCCAGTAGTTAAGGGCAGAAAATAGTGGGGGTTTGCTAAGAATTGTTCCTTTGCAAGAAGCAACTTTAGACCAAAAGTTGGCATATTTTTGAGACCTGTGAGTCTCTAAGCATACCCTTTTCCCTTGCAAGGTGCTCTTTCACAATTAGGCAGGCTCTTCAAACCATCTTGGAAATGGCTGTGGGGTCCTGGGGCTGGTCCAGGCTGGTCCTTGCACTGCTGCCCTGGGCACTTTGGGATCTGGGGTTCTCACTTTATGTGGGTTAAGCTCCCAAGGAAAGAGGTGTGACTTGAGATCCAGAACTGGTTTGAGAGATCAGAACTGGGCCAATTTCTAGGCCAGAGTGGGGCTCTGGGTGTCCCAAGGGCAGATTTAGGTACAGAAACAGCTGAAGGTCAAGGTTCCCACCTCCCTTCCTTGCACAGGTGCCTTCCTCTGCTGAACACAGAGGGGCTTGTGTCCCTGACATCTGCTGGGCAGGTGGCAGGACATAGCTTTATTGCTCCTTTCAAAGCACGAAAAACACCCCTCGCTGAGAAGTACTGGAGCTGTGAAATGCAGATGGGGCTGCCCCCAGCAATAGCAGCAGCCTCGGGGAATGGAGAGAAAGCTTTTCTTCATGCCCTACCACCTCTCCCTCTGAAGTTCACTGTGTCTGCATCCCCCAGAGGAGGATTTAACAGCACCAGGCTTTGCTGTAACCCTCAGGCACCGTGTGGATGAGCCTGGGTGGAGAAATGGCTGAGTGGGACAGTGCTTCCTTGCCTTTTCACCTCTCCTGCGATTTCCTGCATGCCTTGTTGGTACCACACTCCACATCCCCTGCCCTCCTGGGTGTCAGGGAGAGAGGCCAGGCAGTGTGCAGGTTTGGGGCACCACTGATGCCCAAAGGCTGCCCTGCTCTGTCCTGCAGCAAGCTTGAGAGGTTTAGTTAAGGTGTGTGTGTATATACACACACACACACACATATATATATACACCTTATTATATACATACCTTATTTAATATATACATACCTTATTTAATATATACATACCTTATTTAATATATACATACCTTATTTTATATACATACCTTATTATATATATACCTTATTATATATACGTACCTTATTTAATATATACATACCTTATTTAATATATACATACCTTATTTAATATATACATACCTTATTATATACATACCTTATTTTATATATACATACCTTATTTTATATATACATACCTTATTATATATATACCTTATATATATGTATAGTTAAGGTAGGTTTAGTTCATGTATATATAGGAGTACCTTTGTGAGTACATTTAAAAAGTCAAGAGGTATTAACTACATCTTTTTCTGAGCTATGTGCAGGAAAACAAAGGGTTTTCCAGGCTGGCTCGTGCCTGCTCAGCCTGGCTCATACACAAGAGCCTTTGGGTCTTTGTGTTTCTGGTCACCTTGCAGCAGGCACAGGCTGCTGTGGTTTCTCTCCTCCCTTTGCACCCTGTTCTGCTGACGCCTGCGTTTTCCTGGGCCTGGAGGTGTGAATGCTTTACCTGGCAGCACCTCCTGCTCCTGCAGAGCAGAAGATGGCTTTTTGCAGGGAACCAGGGGGAGCCGTGCCACTCACTTCTTCCTTATTAACTAGAAAGGAATGAAGTTGCAGAGGGATCAGATTTTTGAGAAAGACCCAGAGTTCCAAAATGCTCCCAGAGGATAGATCCCTAATTACTCTCTAATTGCATTAGAGTTTAATTTGTTGTTGTTTTTACTGTAATGTTCCCATTTTCCTCGACAGTTTGCTCTGTTTCATTAACTAGAAATGGCTGGAGATGAATATTTGCAATATCAAAACTTGCCTGTTGTGCAATGCTTGACAGGTTTTAGACCTTTATTGTGCTGTCAGGGGGCCTGGGTGAGTTTGCCAGCCCTGGCTGCCTGGGACTCAAACCTCAGGTGCAGCTCTCACCCAAAGGCAGCATTTTGCCTACACATGCAGGTTTGGTCCTGAGTGTTTTGGTGTCTGTCCTGCTTCCAGGAGACGTGGAAAAAGCTGAGCTGTCCCCAGAGCAGCTTATGGGCAGCTGCTCTTCAAAAGCCTTGTTTAATCCATTTCTCCTGAGCACAGTGGGGAGCTGGTCTGGAAATGAATTTGGGAAGCTTCAAAAAGGGTTTTTCAGGAGCTTCATTTAGAAAGCAATAGGGGAGAAGAATACTGCTGCTCTTAATTCTGAAGCAGAAATATATTTACTGTGCCTTGTTTAAGGGGAAATGGTGTAGAAGGTATGGTTAAGCTTAGACCTGCTTTTTGCCAATGCATCTTTGTTGGTGAAACAAATCCTGAAGGTGGGAGAGTATAAATAAACCTTTCCAGTTTATGGCACCCTGGAGGTGTCACTTGTCTCCTGCTTTGCTCTACTTGCTTATATATCACATCCATGTTATTTGTGTGTGTCACAGAGGGCACCTGAGCCCATTGCCCGTGAGCTGGGTGTGATGGAGCTGCACCCACAGCTCTCAGAAAGTGACAGGAACCATGAGGAAACATGGGGAGCTGCACTGTGAACTCAAAACTGCTCCTAAATTTCATCCAGCCACTTAAAAACAGTGGGTGGAGCTGGTGGTGAAGTGAGGCGTTGGTATTTAAAGCTTGGAGGATGCAGCCAGAGACATGACACCCAGCAGTGAGCTGTGAAGGTGAGACATGCCCTGGTTTCAAAATTCACCAAGAAAACGGGAAAAGCTTGGAGTGCTGGATCTGCAGCACCTGGAGTGGCTTGTCAGAAACCCCCAGGAACGGGATGGAGCTGAACACCCACAGCATTTGAAACCATAAATTAGTGGGTTAAAGCTGCTGCTGTGCAGAATGCTGTGCAAGCCCCTCTATTATTTGATATACAATGAGCACATGTGAGCTGATTGTGTTAGAGGCAGAAGCTGTGGTGGCCTGGCTGTGTGAGCAGGGTGCTCAGGCTGGCAGCTCCCTGCTCTCAGCTGTAACCCTGGATCTCAGGACACTGGGGATGCCACCTCTGAGCTTCAGTGACAGCACTGAAGCCAGAGTTTGGTTTGCCTCAAAATGAAAACTAATTAATCAATTCCGTGTTTTCCATCCTGCAGTGTCACTGGTGAAAGCATCAAGATGATAACTGTGGATTCAACTGCTCATTTGGAAATACTGTACAATTACACAAGTTTATGACAATATTATTTCCTGCCACCAGAGATGATTCACAATACTACTAATTGTGGCAATAATTAATCTGTCTAATTTTCAAGCACGCAGCTGTAGCTCGTGGTAGTCTGGCGGGGGCAGGAGTCACACAGAGTGTGGGGACCCATTATTTTCTCTGGTTAATTATCAGAGGCCTTCAGTGCACTTGCAGCTTGTTGTGCTTTTTGAGGAGGTGCAGGGCTGCTCCCACAGGCAGAGGGGGGGGTCCCAGCAGATCCCCACATCTGGGAACAGGGGAGTGAGGACAGAGGCATGTGAGGAGCCAGTTCATTGTGTCCTGCCCTGACAGTGGGTTAGACAGGACATTGCAAAGCAGCTGGGCTGGTTTTGGCTTTGCAGAACATACAAGGAGCATTTTTGAGCCCTTTTTCCTCCTAGCCAGACCATAAGGCTGACAGCCACGGGCGCAGGATAATCTACAAACTCCACTTGGAAAGCCAATGGTATATGAAACACATTAATTTGGTTTAATGCCTTTCTGTTGCTTCTGAGTACCACAGGGGACGCCTAATAAATACTGTAGGAATTGGAATTCCCAGACTATGCAGGGAAAGGGAGACCTTTCCAAACCTATGAGTCAGAGCCGGTCTCTGAAAGGAGCAGCCGGTGCCCAGCTCCAGCCCTTCTGCAGTGGCAGTTTAATTTCTCACAGAAATAGAACAATTTGCATTTCTGGGGACCCTTTGGCATGCAGGGCTGGAGCACTGCAGTGGGCATTGATGAACCGTTTCTCATTGCTCATCCATTGGTAAGGGACAGAATGTTTTGTTTTTTTTTCCAGAGGAGAAGATGAAACATGAGTTATCTGAGTGGCTTGCTGAGATGCTCCCAAGCCCAAGGAAGACAGGTCTGACATAAAACTCATAAAACAAAAAACATAAAACAAAAAACTCATAAAACATAAAAGTCCAGCATGCTTTTGTTTAGTGTGGCTGAGAGTGGGAGATGTTCCTGCTTCTTAGAAGAAAGCAAATGCAAACAAAAGGAGGGGTTGGTTTTTTTCTTTTTTTAAATCAAAGATGGGCAAAGATAAAGAAAGGGCTGTAGGAAGGATGTAAATGTTTTATGTTTTACTTAAGATAAAGCTCCTTGTTTGCTGGTGCTCACAAAGCTAATAGACAGATTACATGATAATAAGAAGGAGTTTAATGAAATCTGCCGATACCCTTTAGAGGATGTGGAATTTGGATGTGCAGTTTAATGAGGCCAGAGGTTTAGCTGCTGTGTGCTAACTGGAGGACTCTGGACACATTTGCATTCCTGGTACCTTGTTTCTAATAATTTCATTGATGACAAGAAGCTGTGCTGTGGCTGGAGGGAGCAGAGTCCGTCGCTCATCGCAGGCAGGGAGGGTTCCTGGCTGGAGTTTCTCGCTGCCTTGGTGGCACCCGAGCTCCTGTAGATCCTCAGCAGGTGGCAGTCAGTGAGTCATCTCTGGCTGGCAGCACAGGGTGGGAGAGCAGCCATCCTGGGCAGTGGAGAGGAGCTCTGCCCACCTGCTGCACCAAAACTCATGGATGACCTGGAGCATCTCTGCCTCTGCTCTCTCTAGCTCGCTAATGTCAGCTGGGCAGGGAGCATTTAGAGCTGTCAGCAGTGACAGTAAACTGATCTGGGGTTAGTGCTGCTGAGCCTGATTGTGGTTTTGGGAAGAGGTGCTTTAGCTTAGCCAGCCAGCCAAGCATGCAGCCTTTTATCAGGGATCCAGAATTAAAATAATCCCCCATCAGCGATGGACAGATTTGTTCTCTGGAGGCTTCTCCTAAGTCTGTTGCCACCTTACACGGCTTTTCCTCTTGGATTTCTGAGCTGAAGCTGATGGGGACTGACAAGCCCTGATTATGCAAAGTACCAGAGGCAACGGGCTGCCTGCATGGGATTCAGCTTGCCTCGCTTCCTGCCATTTTCTGTGTTATTAGGGAGCCGTGGAAAAAGTGGGTCCTGCTTATCCAAAAATGAGTGTGTGCTCCTGGCTGGGCTGTGCAGGGCAGGGCTGTGCTGGGCCTGGCCAGGCAGCAGTGACCCGGCTCCAGGGGTGCCCCAGCCTGTCTGTGCCCACGCTCAGCCAGTGCTGAGGCTATTTATGTGTCTTTTTGTGAGAAGCCACCGTTTCCACGGCAACAGTGAGCATCACATGCTAGCCCTGGCTGTGGTGTGTGAGCCCGCGAGGCGCCCTGACACCCGCCAGGGTCCCTGCTCATGGCTAGGGGCACCCAGAGCTGCCAGAAACACCCCTGGGTGGTGGTGGGATGGGAGCAAGAGTGATGGGGAGAGCACCAGGATGTGGGAGCAGGCACCAGGGTTTTGTGTCGCGACCCAGGACATTCCTCTGGGTGATTTGAGACCCTGGCAAGGAGTCAAAACCACCTGTGCCTTCCATTTTAGCCCATGGAAACAATTCCCAACTTTGTGTGAAGATTTACAAGGCACAAGAGTTTGAGCAGAATGACAGTGAATTTGTCACAGGGTGAAAAAGTAGAATTTTGGGGGATTTAGAATGGGGGTTCAAGAGGCAAGATGGAGGAATCTGGGCTTGTTCTGTCCTTCTTCTTCTTGGCCTCCATCTTCTGCTGTGATGGTGGCACTTTCAGATTGGTTTAAAGTAGAGACAGACTGTCTAACACAGGTGATAGGTATTGGAAAATTATTGTAAATAAAGCACAGGTAGTTCTTAGTATAAAAAGCCAACACCACCCCAAGGGCAGGGACTGTGCCACAGCCCGACCTGCTGGACAGATCTCAGCAGGTCAGGGAAAGAATGGAATAGATGAGAGAAAATAACTTTGAAAAGCAGAACCGACGAATCTCAACTTCTTATTTGGTTGTGGGGCTGGGAAAAAAGATTTTCTGGTACCTCAAAAGTCATCTCAACCACAGAAACCCGAGAGTTTTGGACCAGGCTGTGCTGGGCCAGGCATCATCCCCAGGCTGGGGAGGCCTGGGCTTAGTCAAGGAGAACTTGCTCCTGCAGGGAGATGGGAGCCAGGTCAAGGTCCCTGTTTTGCTAATGCAGGTGAGTCCCTCCCCTGTGCCTCCAGCAGCCCCTCTACCCCAAGTGTAGTCTCTGCAAAGCCTGCACAGATCTGTTTTAATGCTTATTTCAGGAGGTTTCTGGGCTTTCCCCTCTGCTAAGGGTTGAGCTGTGCCACCTGGCCATGCTGGAGTGAGTGACAGAGCCCTGTCCTTGAAGTGTGCTGGGCACAGAGTCCTGCAGCACAAAATCTGATTGCTCTGCCTTGAGTTCCTGCAAACTGTATTAAACCAGTCACAATATATCAATCTCCCTTTTTAAAATGTATTTTTATTCAAATCAGCACATGTTTGCAATTAAACCCTGCTACACGATGTAGTGTGAATAATTAGAAAAATTCATGTGCTTAATGAATTTGTAGGGAGGGAATGATGCTACTCCCAGAACTGCAGCGTGGCTCCCTCTGAACTTGGCAGTGGCCATCCCTCATGTCCCCTGAGGCACTTTGGGGCGTGGAGGGCTCGTCTCCACTGCACACCCAGATCTGTCCTTTGCTCTCTGCTTCTGTGTGCCTGTAATTTCTCTTGCTTGCCTTTTGTTCCCCTTCAAACAGGCAGGTCAAGAAGTCACCAGCTGGATTTTAGTGCCATAAGCTCGAGTTTCCTGCTTCTGCTTCCACCACCATCAGGTGGGTGCTGTGGTGCAGGTGGGGGCTGCAGAGGAACACCTGGAGATGTGGCCCTGCTGTTGTTCTGCCTGGAGGAAAATTATTGTAAATAAGGTACACGTAGTTTGTAGTAGGGTGTTGCCTGCCACAGAGCACTCCTTCTCCTGATGTGTTCATCAGGCTCTTTCCTTGCTTGGTTCAGTTTATATAAATGGGACCTTGATGGTTGGGTGAGGAGATGGGAACATCTGGCAGCTTTCCCCCTAGCCCAGAGCTCATGAGTCTTGGGGATTCAGTGGGACATCCTTGGCAATTTCCTCCCCACAGTGGCATGAAAGCTGAGAGGCTCTTTTCAAAAACACCATCTCTGTCCGTTGTTGTGTGACTGTGCTTTTCTTAGTCCTGCCAAACACAGAACCCCACAATGGTTTGGGTTAGAGAAGAACTTAAAAATCACCTTGTTCCAATTCCCCTCTGTGGGCAGGGACACCTTCCACTAGCCCAGGTTTCTCCAAGGCCCATCCAGCCTGGCCCCCTTGGGCACTTCTATCAAGCAGCCCAGCAAATGAGCAACTTGCCTGCTTACACTGGGGGAAATCATGTGGGGTGAGGCACATTTTGGGATGCTGAGGCTGAGCCTGGCGTGCACTGAGGCTGTGTCTCCCCCTTGCTGTTCTCCACAACCTCTCCTCTCCGTGCTGACACATGCAGCAGCCACGTGCAGGATCTCTCCTGCTCCCCAGCTCGTGCCACACACAATCTTGTTCTGATTTTCAGGGCTCCAATAAAGCGTGTCCAAATGCATCAAAGGCTCAGTGCAGAAGTGAAGCAAATTGACTCTGTGGAGGATTTAGGGAGTGGAGGGAGTTGGGATAAACCCCAAACCAAACAAGAACTGCAGGGAAGGTGAAGCATGGTAGAGACAGCAGATGTTCAGCACAGCTGGAGGGACGTGGAACATCTTTGGTTTGGCAGGAGAATGGGAAAAAGTGAAAATAGCCCACACATCCTCTGGAGATGTGGCTTGTAGGGAGCTCTCTGTGGGTAGGGACACACTGCCATGACCTGTGGGACACAGGATTGTCTGGGCTCTGTTATTGCTCTGCTCCACCTCTCTGGGACAGCAAGGAAATTCAGGTGCTGGTACAGGCTGAGGCTGCAGATGCCATGGCTGTCAATTTGGGCTCTTGCACCAGCTCAGGGTGGGCTGCAGAGCCCTGTCACCACCTTGGGATGGCCTCTCCTGTCCTGTCCTGTCTGTGGCTACCAGCAGCTCAGAATTGGCCCAGGTTGCCCCATCCCAGCCCTTTGCCTGGCTGCTGTGGCCTCCAGCACCCAGACTGCCTCAAGGCAATAGAAACAGGAGGAGAACTGCACTCATGGAACAGGCTCAGCCATTGTCTTGTCGTGCTGGGAAATCAGGCACTTCAAAAGGCAGTTTTGCATTTCTTCAGATGCCTCGATGTAAGTGCAGTGACAGAGTTGCTCAAAGCACATTAATTATTAGTAAAGGCTTTTTTTCTTTTTATTGCAAGACAAATTAAACAACAGACAAAAACAGGAGGTGTTACACGAGATGTTAATCCATGGGAGAGTGGCAGCAGCAAAAGCCACAAATAATTCATAACATGAAAATCAGGACATTTAATTTTTGGCTTCTTGTTTGCATTTGGCATTTGTGCACATGCTCAGTTGCTGCTTCTCTTGTGCTCTGGTGTGGAGATTTTGGAGGCTGTTAATTTTGGAAAAAGTGATTGTAGGTCTTCAAGAGTAAATCAGATAAGAGACCACATTTTTCTTCTCTCCTCTTGACTGGAGAAAACCAAGTTGCTGAACCCTGTGTTTCTGTGGCACTCCTTGTCCTCGATTGGGCAATAGAAAAAATGAATGTGTACAGGAATTCCAGGGCACTTCCAGCACTCTCCTGTGTGACAGGGACACATTTAGCGTGTGACCCCACCTGGAGGGATTCAGCTGGTGCAATGCATTTCCTTAGAAAGGAATTTGGCTTTGCACATGTCTCTGATGTCAGCTGTGAGTTGCTATCCTCTAAAATTTAGTGCAGCTTAGTTAGCACCTTCCTTGGACATTGCCAAAACCTGGCGTCAGTCTGATGAAATTGATTTTTCATTGAGCTGTTACAGTCACTGAAACTGCTGAGAAGAATTGCAACCATATGGCACAAGGTGCTGCAGACGAGGTCTCCTGTGACACGCCGAGCCGTTCCTGGAGATGCTGAGCTGACGTGTGCAGAGCCATGGATCTGGAGCAGGGAGGGGACTTGGCTCTGGAGTGTGGCACACGGGGCCATAATAAACCCCACAAAGCCATTGTCGTTTCTGGGAGAGGCCCCACCTGAGGAAGAGGACGCTAGGAGCTGCAGATATTTATACCTCAAGTGCTTCTGCTCAGCGTGACAGTCTGTGTCCCAGTGCCAAGGTTATGAACCCCGTGTTAGTTCTTCAATTCTCAGCCAGAAAAGTCTCTGAGGGTGTTCAGGGACGTGTCCCATCCTGCTCAGCACCTGTGGCTGCCCTTGAATGTCCCTCAGAGCTGAGGAGATGCTGATGGCAGGGAAACCCCTCCCTTCCCTGCTGCGTTTTGACAGATGGGCTGTGAGGGGAGATCAGCTGAGGGCTGGTCAGTCCTGGAGCAGTTAGGCAAGTGTGGGCAGGGAGAGAGTCACAGTGGTATTAAGTGATTAGAAATACATAAATATTAATTGCTTCTGAACTCCCTTTATCACACTTGCAGGCAGAAGAAGTTAATAAATCACTGCTCGGATTAACCCACAGAAGGGTTAGGCAGGAGAGTGGAAGCTTCTGTCACATGTAACTCTGCTCTGGGCGTGTTATGTGAGGCTCTCCCATTCCAGAGAGACTTTTATTAGGTAATTTGAATATTTACACATGAATTGTGGTGCACAACAGTCACACCATCAGCAGAACCACCGTGTTCTCCTGGTGCTGAGCCTGTGATATGAGGGGAGCACATCCCACACCTGTGTCAGAACTTGCTGCTTAGAGAAAATGCCTGAGATGCAGCTCCTGGATAAGCCTGTTCAGCCCCTGCTGCTATAAAGGAGGACACACGATTCCATTTGAGAAAAATAGACTTTGGCTCTGTTATCAGAGCACAGAATGCTGAACTAATGCTGAGAAGCTTTTGATTTACTCTGATTTTTGCAATGAGGGCTTCTACTAGCATTGCAGGCTGCATGCAAATGAAGGTGGTGTTACCTGTCTCTGGCTTGGTTGCTGGATTGAGGTTTAATGAGATTCTTTGGTTGGCTTTGTGTCAATCTGTTGGAGTTAAGTGAGATTTCTTCCTCCCACTTTGTTTTGCCTTTGATGCAATTTCGCAACACTTCTTGTATTCCTAAAAGGGTCTTTTGGTGTCTTTGAAAGTTTCTCAATGCAACATCTCTCTGGACAGAGTAAATGAGGATTAAAACTAGGCAGATAGCAAGAGAAAACAAGGAAATGTCTTTGCAGAATCAAACAAAGAGCAAGTGCAGCAGCAGAGGAGCTCTGAGATCAGTGTTTTTGTCTGGTAAACCAGAACACCTGAGCAAACCTTTTCCTGGAGCTCGGGGCCAGCTGGTCTCTCCAGGCTGGCAGTCTCTGGTGTCAGCTCAGCTGCTTGTTTTCATAAAATATAAATAACAATAACTGTGGGGTGGCAGGACGCTGGGATTTGGCATCAGCACCTCCAGCTGTGCTGCACAGCCCAGCAGTGACTGGTCCTTCTGCACCTGGCTTTGTCTGCTAATGAGATCTCATTGCCTCTTCATTTCCATGTTATTTTTCTTCCCAGTCAGTGGAATGAGCTCTATAAAACCTGTATTATCAGTCTTCATTATGCTCAGGTTTGTTATGATTGTGAATTAATAGATTTTATCTTGGCATTAATGAGAAGGCACCAGCCTCTCTTTTCCCTCTTACTTTGCATAGGGGGGTTGGTTTTGAATATTCTCTCTATGCAGCTGCTTCTGTTGCTTTCTGGCTCTTGGTTCAGACTGTTTTAAGCCTTTCTTGCTTGGGTTCAGACTGTTTTAAGCCTGAACCTTCCTGATCCACCCCTTGACTGTGAGTTCAGATCTGTGCACCTGCAGTGGCACAAGGAGGAGGTTATGGACAGAGGAGCAATGTGTTCCTGTGAATCAGAGCACTCTGCAAGCTGGTTTTAAAGGTGCAAGTGTCCTCATAGAAAGTTCTGGGGAGCATGTAAATATTTAAACAGCTGCTGGGGAACAGCACAGCCCAGTAAATCATCCAAACAATTCTCTTCCACATCTAAATTCAGAAGTACAACAGAGAGCTCTTCCAGCTTAAAACCACCTTCCTCCAGGTTGTGATGCTGTTTGCCTTCTCTATAAAAGCTTTTATAAGCTCTTTTAGTGTTGTATAACAAATGGTCAGGCGTGTTTTGTGCCATGAGGGATCTCTGTCAGAGCTGGTTCTGTGCCTGGTGCTCCTAGGCAGGAAAGGTGATGAAGAGCAGCCCTTGCCCTGTAGCTCACCTGTGGATGTCAGGGCAGGACAGCCCTGCTGAGGAACCTGTGCTGTGTCTGTGGCATTCAGAGGATGGTTGGTGCTTGGGCACACCTGTGTCTCCCTCTGCAGCAGCAAAGGGGCCCTGCTCTGGTCCCTGGGAACTGCCTGGGCTGAGGAATGAGCACTTGACGTGGGTTGTTGGTGCATAAACCTGGGGACTCCGAATGGGAGGGACTGGGGATGTGGGGGGACTTGTATTTGTGGGGTCCCTTGTGGCAGGGAGGAGTGATGAATCTGACTCCAAGTTCTTAGAGGGCTAATTTATTATTTTATGATGCTATATTATATTAAAGAATACTAAACTAAGCTATACTAAAGAATACAGAAAGGATACTTACAGAAGGCTAAAAAGATAATAATAAAAACTCGTGACTCTTTCCAGAGCCTCAACACAGCTTGACCTTGATTGGCCAATGAGTCAAAACAATTCACATGAAACCAATGAAACAATCACTTGTTGGATAAACAATGTCCAAACACATTCCAAAGCAGCAAAACACAGGAGAAGCAAATCAGATAATTCTTGTTTTCCCTTTCTCTGAGGCTTCTCAGCTCCCCAGGAGCAAAATCCTGGGCGAAGGGATTTTTCCAGAAAATATGACTGTGTGTCACATTTACACCTGCACAACATTGGTTTCACTCCCTCACGGTGACAAGAACTGGTTTGGCTCAACTGTTGCCTTGCCCTTGGCTCTATAGGAGCCTTGTCAGACACATCTGCCTGCTTTGTGTGACTGATTCTGCTTCTTGTCTCTTCTCTCTGTCATGCACAGATGAAATCCTCTGACATCGACCAAGAATTGTTCACTGAAAGTTACTGCAAGGTGTGCAGTGCTCAGCTGATCTCCGAGTCTCAGCGCGTGGCCCATTATGAGGTAGGATGTTCTTGGTGTCTCACTCCACTGTTTCAGTTCTGCTTGGAAGACTCAGCATTTGAAGAACTGTTTTTACTGTTTGTTTTTCCTGGGTTTTTTTCCCTGTTTTTCCTGGGTTTTTTTCCCTGTTTTTCCTGGGGTTTTTTTTCCTGTTTTTCCTGTTTTTCCGCTTACTCGGTCAGTGATGATGTCACTGCAGCGGTGTCTGCTGCATGTCTGGCTTTTTTTTTTTTCTTCTGTTTTTTGCCAAGTCAGCCTGCAATTTGATCAGGACTGAAGGAAGCACAGTTAGCAAGGAGAGCAATTAAGAGTGCAGCAAAAACAAGCTCGGGTTGTATTAAATGTGCTGCACTGTGGTTTGGTGAGTAGGAATCACTGATTGTGCAGAGAATAGATTAGAATTTGTGAATGTATTTAAGCACTTAAGAGGTAGTGAGCAATGAATAATTAGAAAGGATGGATTATTAGAGACATGTTAGAACAGCAATTAACAGCACTGCATATCTTCAAAACAAACTTAAATACATTCCTATTAAACCAGAAGGAAATTATGGAGGGATATGATGCTGTAAAATCCTTCAGGGAAGGAAACTCACTGCCTGGGTGTAGATCCTGCCAGGGTGAGGGGCTTTTTGAACAGAGATTCTCAGGTTCAAATGCAGAGGAGGTGCAGGGTCACTGTGTGGTGGCTGTGCACAAGGGATTGTCCTCCCCTGGGAGCATGTGAGATGCTCCAGCCTGTCCTGGAGGACTCCAGAAGTGATGCATGTGTGCATTATCTATAAAACATAGTTTTTATATGGAGAACAAACTATATTAACTCTGTATACTCATAATATATAAAATAGAGATAATACAGATATTTGGATAATATGGAATAATTTGATTTTGGTGGTCATGGAGGTCTCCTCGAACCTAAATGGTTCTGTGATTCTGTGTGATGAGCTGGGGGATGAGGGATTTCTCTACTCAGGGGAGTGCTTTGCTTCTGTTTTTGGTTACATGGAGACTCCCAGTGTCTGCAGAGTTCCAACAGATGCAGAATTTGTGCACAGGGACCCGGAAGATGAAGTTACCCCAGGCCTGACTTGTGTGTTTTGCAGTTACTATACGAGGGAGACAATTGTGTGGCCAGCAGAGGATGTGCAGGAAGCTTAATGTACATGATCTGAGGATGCTGTTCTGCATCAATTAACAATGGGAACAAGAATGTACGTGTGCTTGTAGGGCACTTTACGTGTCTGTTTTGGTGAATTTCTTAGGAGCTCTTCTGTAACTGCTCCTCTGGCTGCCCTCTGTGTGCAGCAGAGATCCCTGGCAACTCTGTGAAGTTGAAGGCTGCAGTTTTAGGGACACCTTCCAGATCTGATACTGGGCAGCGTGGATGCCAAATTTTGCCTGCAGGAGGCAGGAGCAGTGCTGCAGACACGGGAGCAGCTCCTGGTGAGCCTCAGGGTGCTCAGCCAATCTCATCTCCTCTGCGCCTGTCACTGTAGGTATGAGCTGAATCATTAATTCATAGCAGATGTTTTTGAAATGTGGAAAACAACACTGTTTTCTGTTGTATATTTTAGTGCGAGGTGTTGTGCTCGTTTGTCATCCGCTGTGAAATCCCAGCAGACGCTGAGATGTTGGGCACAATAATGTCATTCCCAAATCTTGCTGCTGGGTTACATAACACAGAGAGGAGGCTTGGAGTGAGTGAGGTGTTGTCTTGGTTTGGAAAGACAGGTGCCTGCTAAGGAAGGCAGGAGCCTCCCCTGAAATGGAGAAAATGAACCCCCCCCTCACCCCACCTCTCTGAATTGCTATAAATTTTAAATTAAGGGGCTCTCAGGCAACAAAAATTATGGGAGCAGGAAATAACAGTTCTTTAATAGGGAAGAAAATAAAAGGATAAAATAAACAATGCCGTGAACTAAACCAACAGTGCCAGAGTCAGAACCCAGCCTGACACCCTGTGGGTCAGGGTGTGGGCAGCAGAACCATTGGAATTGTGGCTCAGCCCTCCTGCAGTGCCAGGGCTGGTTCTGCTGGAGCAGGGATCCTGGAGAAGGGTGGAGTCTTCCTTTGAAGATCCAGGGGAAGAAGAGGCAGCTGCTGCTCCTCTGGGGAATCCAGTGGAGAAGCCATGCTGGTGTTCCAGAAAATCAAGATTATATCCAGGTAGGAATGCTTGGCTGGTGTTCCAGAATCTCCAGATTATATCCAGGTAGGAATGCTTGGCTGGTGTTCCAGAATCTCCAGATTATATCCAGGCAGGAATGCTTGGCTCCTCCCTCTGGGCTCACATCTCCCAATGGGATGCTGTAGTTCTTATCAGCCATGCAGTGATATTCAATGGCCTCTTATCAGCAGATGTCCCCTCCCCAGAGGGAGGAGTGGGTGTGATCACTCAGAGAGATAAGGAAAACTGCCCACTTGGCAAAAGCCAACTGCCATCAGGATGGTAATAAATGCATCCTGCCTTGCAATCTAGAACAGCTGTAAAGACTATCTAGGATTCCCTCTTGTGGCCCAGAGGCTGGGAGTGCCTCTGCCCTGTGGCTGTGCCACACTTTGCTGCTCTCAGTGTCCCTTTGGGGCAGCTGTTCTGGTCACCACTCCCAAGTGTGATGCTCATTCTCGTGGTAACTTTCTGGCACCCTGGTCTCAAGAGCCCCACAGGCATGTGAGAGGCTGAAAACCTGCTCTGAGGTTTTCCAGGGAGGTGGATTTGGGGGCTCCATCCTGCCTGAGACTGCCAGCCCTTGCTGTTGGCCATTACTTAATAGCAGGAGTGTAAAATTCACTGTTTCGTTCTAATTATAAAGTAGCTGGCCACAATTTTCGCACCTTTCTTTTTTTTTTCTTCTTACTTTTAGAAAATGCTGTATAGTTAAAAACTGATTATTTTCATAGGGGAAATATCAACTTCAGAAGACTGAATTTTGTGCAAATCATTTTCCAGGAGCCCTGGGGGTGGCCACCCTGGGTACCCATGGGTGCTGAGGACCCTTGGTGGGTGCCAGGGCTCTGTCTGGTTTTGTTTTGGTCAGCAGTGCCCTTATCCTTCCTGAGAGAGCCTGGAGAGAAAGGGAATTGATCCACTGCCTCACTAGCGCAGTCAAGTGAGCTCTGCAGCCCTTGTGCCAGGGACTGGAATCCTGGCTCTCTGTGCATGCAAAATAAGACATTTCTCTGTAAGAAAATAGAGGGAAGCAGCCTATGAAAGGGGGACGTTTTTATCTTGCCAAACAGGAATAGTCAGTTCCAATCGCTGTCTCATCTCCTTCTCCAAATCACCAACCAATAACTTTTCTCCTGTGCTACTTTGCCAGGAATAAAAAAATGATTTTATGTCAGTCACGCAGTATTAAGTGATATTATTTCCAAGGGCAAGCGTAGTGGAAAAATGACAAAAGGATCAGAGTGTTTGCAGCACTTTGTGCTTCCAGCTTGACACACAGCAAATACTGCCTTTATTACATGTGCTTCATGCAACTGTGTTTCTGGCTTTGTCTGACGTGTCCGATGCACCCTGGCTCTCCTTCCCATGCTGCTGAAAGTGCCAGGTCCTGCCCTCCTCTCGAGGGTTCACCCCAGGACAGAGCTGAGCCTTGGGGTATTGACTTGGCTCCCAAATTAAGGAGCCCAGCTCACTCTGCAGTGCTCTGAGTATCTCCAGGGGCTGCTGCTGAGCAGCTGTGAGTGAGGGATGAGGCAAACCTTACTGTTGGTGCCCAACAGAGTGTGCATTTGCATATTTTAATTCTGCAAGCAAATTACTGCCTTAATTTGTCCCCTGAAGTATCAGAAAACTCTCTCCCCACTTCTGTTTCTGGAATAAAGCGGGGAGGTACGGATGCCTGAGACAATCCCTGGATGCCAGGTATCCCTGAGCTCCCCTGGCTGCCCTTTCCTCCTTGGGAGGAACAAAAGGGAACAGGGTGGCTGTTTGGTGAAGAACGCATGTGCTGCAGGTGCTGGATGGCTGCAGGAGGTGGCCAGGCAGGGTTTAGGGAGGGTATTTCACACCTGAGGGTATTTCACACCCTGTGGTCCAAGGGGTGACAATGTGCTGCGCTTGCTGCAATGCCATTGGAAGTCTTTGCTGCAGAAATGAGGTTTTTCTTTTCTGTATCTCTGCATCTTTCCGTCCTCTGGAGCTTCCAGCCTCTTTGGCACTGGATTCCCTCTGGATTACCTGTAATTTAACACTTCCTTCCAGTTCTGTCTTTGAGAGAGGTTGTTTCAATCACTTTGGTGAGCTGCTCTGTAAATTAAAAAGCTGGAACAAAGAGAGCTAAGGTTTCTTAGTTAGCTCTGAGTCCTCATCTCTATGTGGAAGTGTTCACAGCCATTAGGAAGATGTTACCATTTATTTTCATGTTTCCCCTTGAAAATCCTGCAGGAAAATTACCTCATATACGAAGTTGCTCTCAGATTTCACCCTGAGCTGCACATTCATCACCACATTTGCTCCTCAAGCTGCTGTAATGCTCTTCTCCATTTCCTCCATAATCTTTATTGCTTCAGGTGTTCAGAGAGTGCTTTATTTTTCCATTTTAAATGAAGGAAGATGCCAGGTCTGGAGGAAGAGCAGCCCAGGAGGGGCCCGTGCAAGTGTCACCTTATGGGGTGGGGGAATGCTGCTTGAATGCCTGTGGTGGAGCAGCAGGGGAGGGCAAAGCGTATGAAAATTGAAATGCAGAAGAAACTGGGGAGAACAAATCAAGTGCCAATGCCCTTTGGCTGCTCTCTGGAGCTGTGCACTGTGGAATTTCTCACTCTGTCTCCAGAGCAAAGCAGGCGAGTGCTATCGACAGCCTCATCAGTGCTCCTTGTGTGCACGGGGCTGGAGGGGTGCTGGGGTTAATCTGCCTCCAGTTGGGCTGTCCTTGGCTGGAAACGTGTAAAGCAATGGCTTGTCTGAAGGAATAATAAACATTGTTTACTATTGGCACATTAGTGCCTTAAGGATCAAGATGTGTGTGCTCAGAGAGGCAATCCTGTGTCTGAAATATTAATGTGCTGCAAGGAGCACATACCCTATTTAACAAAATAAATGCTGTGCTAGAAAGCAAGGAGCTGGAAGGGTATGTTTCTGCTCCCAGCTCCCTGTGTGAGATGCTGCAAGCATTTCCAGGGTGGAGGAGTGGAAAGGATGTGCTTTAGCTGAAGGCAAGGGCTGCACAGGGCTGTAGTGTGTCAGTGATCATGGAAGGGAACGTGACATTTGCTGCCCATGGTCTCTGTTGTATGTTGCTGCTCACCTGCCATATTGTCTTGCTTTTGGTGGCAGTGACATGTAAATCCTTCAGAGGATGAAGGAGGAGGGGACACCTCAGCTGTTGTTGCCATGTCCTTCCCCACCACTGCTGGAATCTGCTGTGCCACAGGTTTTGGTGGGTGCTCAGACACTGCTGTTACCCTGCAGATCATGCTGGTGTTGGATAGAGGAACCTTGGCTGGAGGAGAAAAAGCTAAAGGGGGCACATTTGTGTTGCAGAGATGACAAAGGCGCTGCTCTGTTTGGTTTTTTTTTGTGTGCACATGCAGGAATGGATATTCCTTGGTCATTTGTGTCGTGGTGGCAGCCCCAGTTAAAATATAAACGTGGCCACCCATTGTGTGTTAGGGAGATAGGTGGGTGCCAGGGTTTTAGGGCACAAGGCTCATGCTTCTCTCTGCATGCTGCTGCTGCTGCATCGTGCTGGAAGCCAGTGGAGATGGGATGGGACTTTACAAGGCTCTATGTTACTGCTCTGTTGTCAACATTAATGGCTGAGCATTATTTTTAATGCACTCCCAGCGTCAAAATCTATTGCTAAACAGCAGTGGTAGCAGAGCAGATGAAGCCCTGTGCACAGCTCCCTTCCCAGGCACCTCTGCACACAGAGACCTATTGCTGTCTAAAAATAGCTGAAGTTAAAAGGTCCTTCAGAGCAGCAGTAGAACACACTGGGAAATTGGGACCCCAGGGTTAGCAGTAGTGGGGAGGCATAAGGGATGTCACATTAAAGCTACATGGAATGAAAACAACGAAAGGTTGCACTGGCTCAACCCTGGCCTGCATCCCTGGGAGATGAGTTCCTGCAGCTCTTGCCCTCCTGCAGCATCTCTTGCTGATCCTGCTGCACAGGAGGGCACCTCTTTGTTCCAGGTATTCACTCCTGCCTGTCTTCATTGTTTAAGCTCCCAGCCCATGTTTGGATCAGGGTTCTGGGTGTTTGGAAGCAGTTCTGCAGCTCTGTGTGTGTTGTGACAGACCCGCCCCCGTGCGCTCGGGCGCTCAGGAGTGACTGGCACTGACGCAGGGATTTGTTCCACACAGATCAGATGGGGATGGAATGGGAGCAGCAGCGCTGCTGCTGCCGTGGGGCTGGGGGGCAGCTGGTGTGCACTGGGTTTGTGTTAACTCTTCTGTTGCCTGCTGCTACTGGGATGGGGGGCTGTACCCACAGTGGAGTCCACCCACGCCTCGAGTATCAGTCCCCAGGAGTGACCCAGGATGAGGGACCTGAGCTGCAGGTGAGCAGCAGGAATTGAGCTTGCTGTGTGGAGCACATATCAGAAGTGTTGCCACGTTTCTCTTCCCAGAGAAAAGCAAGGCACAATTCTTCCCAAGGATTTCTGAGATTCACATTCTCTGAACCTCAGAGAAAGGGAAAGCACAATTCTTATCACTTGCTGTGCCTGTGTTTGTGCCAAAGTAGAATGCAATATGGAGATTGTTTGCCCAAAGTGAGGATGTTCTGTTTCCTTGGCCTGTCAGGGCCAGGTGTGTGTGTGTCAGGACTGTCAGGGGACAGTCACGAGATTCTGTGCAGTGTGAGTGCAGGGCAGATTCAGTTTAGATGAAATGTACTTAGTATAGTATAATAAAGTCATTAATTAGCCTTCTGATATCCATGGAGTCAGATGCATCATTCTCTCTCCCCTTTGTCGGAGTCGCCTTTGATTTGCAATATCAGAAGTTCCCAACCTGCTCACTCTATCCCTGCATCCCCTTTCCCTTGGCATGTGTAGAGAATCCTGGAATGGGTTGGGTTGGAAGGGACCTTTAAAGGTCTAGTCCAGCCTCTGCCAAGAGCAGGGACACCATCAGCTCAATCAGTTTGCTCAGGGAGGTACGTTGCCTGGAAAAATCCCATAATACCAATGGATTAAATGCATGGCTGCATTAGTGTAGATGTAAGATCCACCTGCAGAAGGAATGTGAGGGACTCGGGAGGGACTAGCAGTGGGTTTAGGGAGGAGCAGGTGCCTGTGGTGGCCCCAGGTGCTGAGCCCAGCTGCTCCTGCCATGCTGCTCTGACCACAGCCTCTAAGGAGAGTGGTTTCCTCTCCACAGGGTACCCAGCAGTGTGTTGGACAAGGGATACTTTGACTACAGTCAAAACCAATATAGGAAGCAGTAAAGCTAAAGATCACAGCTGAAATGGTGATTCCTGAGACAGAAAATTCATGTGTAGGATCCCCACTTGGAGTCAGCCTGGCCATCCAGGTGGAATGATATCAGGAATAAGCAGATATAAGGAAGTGGAGCTAGTGATTGCTTGGCTAAATAGATCCTCAGTAGTTGCCTTAATGTGTAAACAAATCAATGTCCAAACGAGTAATGTGTCTCTCTTTGCTTTGGAGCAGCTGGTTTGATGGGGGTGCAAATTCAGCTGAGCACTCGGGAATTGCAGACACATTTCTGTGTGCCCAGGAAGGCAAAAGCATGAGTAAACACTTTTTAAAAAATTAACTCGTGGAGGAAAAAGGGGAGGTTGATAGAAATGGCCATGAATTATAAATGAGGCTTTTCAAAAATTACAAAGGGAGAAAAAGGACATTGGCATCCAGCAGTGTCTGGAATAACAGCCGGCGAGTTCAGCTCTGCAGCGAACCACAGGGATCTTGACAATGTTTGTTGTGTGGGTAGTAGAGGCAGAAAAGGGAAGGCATTTGCTGAAAATACTTCTCCTGTCTATTTAAAAAACGCAGAGGATGTTGTTATATCATAGAGGAAGAAATAGATTGGTTCCATTCCAGTAGAAATTTGGAAGAGGTTGTTAGGCAGCGATTACAAATTCCAGAATGATGTAGTTTAGGTTAGCAGGTCCAGTAATTCACAAGTGGGTGCTTGAAGTGTGCTGGCCACGTGCTGTGCACTGTCACTGCTGACCCTGGGGGCATGGGAAAGAGGAGGAAGACTCCAGGAGGAAGCAAGCACAGGGCCAGGCATGACAGTGCCAGGGGTGCCGTGCAGGGAGTCCAGCTTGGCACAGCTCCTGGGCACAGCATGCTCAGGAAAGGGGCTGCAGGACCATGGAGCTGGGTTTCTGCACAAGGTTTGGGCAAGTGGGCCAGCCAAAATAACTTTCTCTCCTTTGGTGAGATTACAAGTAGGGCCAATACAGATAATAAAATTGGTATAATCACGTGGCTGCGTGTTGCGTGGCAATTTAATTAAGAAACTGCCAGCACACAAAAAAAAACCAACACAGTGTACACTAAAAGGATTAAAACCCAACCAATGGCCTTCTGAAAAAGAGTTTAATGCAGACTAAGAGAAGCTGCAGCCACTGGGGCTGCCATGGTTCCTTCCTTCATCTCTAGACTGCGTCTCTGCTGGTGCTCGTGCTCCTGGCCTTTGGCTGGGGAAGAGGAGCAGGAGAAGAAAGCTAAACTGCCCAAAACCATCAAGCTGCCAGCACAGGAGGGAGCAAGGATTGATGAAGGGATATATGGGGAACAGGGAAATGAGATTATGTGCTAGCACAGCCTGAGGGAAGCTGCAGAGATAGTTGATTTGAGCCTGATGGCAGGAGACAGGAAGAGGGCTCTCACAAGCAAAGTGTTTCAGACTGCTGGATCTGCTTGAATCGTGGTGCAAAGTGGGAGCAGTTCCGGGGCCATGGTGGGGTCTGAGCTCCTCAGCTCTGAGGGGACTCCTCTCCCAGACCCCAGCAGGGAAGAGCTGTGTGTGTCTGTGTAGCCTGGTGACCCCTGGGCTGTAACACCTCAGCGAAGGGAGATGGGTCAGTCCTCCCCAGAGCCACTGGTCCATCTTTAATTTCAGCCTTTTTGTCCTTTTCCGGCCATGCAGCCAAATGCCAGAAAATCTGAATGTTCCCTGCTTGTCCTACAAGAGGGAGCTGGTTCCATCCAGGGCCAGGTTGGCTGGGCAGCATGGGGGGCTGGAATTGGATGATCAATAAAGTCCATTCCAACATCAAAAAAATCCATATTTCTGTTAAGAGATGCTTTGCTTGCTCAAGGCATTAATGCAAATAAGGAAAAAGAATTTTGACAACATATTTTGTTCTTGCTCAGGGTGGGAAGAGGGATGAGAAGCCCCTCCATCAAACAGGGGGATCAGGGCTGTGTCCCAAACCAGCTCCAGGTCCTGCCAGCTGCCACTGCTCCCACAGGGACCTCACTGCCTGCTCCAGGCACAGCGTGCTGCAAAACCCAATTTATGCAAAACCAAATTGCATTTCATAGCACAGTTTCACTCTGCTCTGCCCTTTCATGTTTTAGGGTTGAATTGCCAGAACTTTGCTGTCTCTGCCACGATCTTCTGTACTGGAGTAGATTTGATAGAGATAGAAATGATCCATTTATTTACTTTTATTGATGAGCCTTACAGTAGCAAATGAGCTTGCAATGCAGAACTCTGCAGCAGCTGTGTGAAAACAGACTGAGCTCCCTGCATAGTCAGGGGGTTCAAGCTGCAGTATTAAACCAGACTTAGTGCCTTTAAAAGGTGCTATTCCCACTGGAGACAGGCAAGTGAGAATGCCTTGGGCATAACACTTTGTACAGCTACAAAAGAAATATTCAGGGGCACAGAATTTTGCACCCAAAATGAGGCTGTGGTGGCTGTTGGAGCCATGAGTGCTCATTCCATGGAAATCCTGTGGATTTACAGATGTGGCAAGGTTTTGTCTTTCCTAAAGTTTGTCAGAATGGGAGCTGGAGGTGCCCTCATCCCAGTTCATCCCAGTTCATCCCAGTTTTCTGGCTGCTTTTAGTGATTCTTCCTCTGTCCCCTCATGTGTCTGGCACTTGCCCTCCTTGTGCCTTGGAGCTGCAGGTTTTCAGCAGGGAGAGGATAACAGATAGATTTACAGATGTGACAAGGTTTTGTCTTTCCTAAAAGTTGTGGATGCGATGAGGTGGGTCAGAATGGGAGCTGGAGGTGCCCTAATCCCAGTTCATCCCAGTTCATCTCAGTTTTCAAGCTCCTTTTTGTGGTTCTTCCACAGGTGCTATTCCTGCTAGAGACAGGAAAGTGAGAATGCCTTTGGTGTAACATTTTGTACAAAAGAAATATTCAGGGGCACAGAAACCCCCTTTTTGCACCCAAAATGAGGCTGTGGTGGCTGTTGGAGCCATGAGTGCTCGTTCCATGGAAATCCTGTGGATTTACAGATGTGGCAAGGTTTTGTCTTTCCTAAAGCTTGTGGATGCGATGAGATGGGTCAGAATGGGAGCTGGAGGTGCCCTAATCAGTCCCAGTTCATCCCAGTTCATCCCAGTTTTCTGGCTCCTGTTAGTGGTTCTTCCTCTGTCCCCCCCTCCATGTGTCTGGCACTTGCCCTCCTTGTGCCTTGGAGCTGCAGGTTTTCAGCAGGGAGAGGATAACCCGCAGTGCTGTTTGCCAGCAGCACGCTCAGAATAATCACTGTGCTCCTGCCGTGCTCCTGCTGGGGTGTTGGGATGATAAATACACATGTAAATGTAGAAAATGCCAGAGATAAAGTGGATGACAAATGGGTTGTGCTTCCTCTGCTCTGCAGAGGGAAGGAGATGCTCAGCACATACACACAGAGGCCGGGGATGATTTTAAGCTCCGCTTTTATGATCATAAGATAATAAGGTTGCATAAGGAGCTGTGTAGTTTTAAATTATGCCAAACATAAGTCATTCCTTTACCTTGGCTTTCACAAATCCAAGCAATTGCCCCAAGAAAGGTGAGAGGTGTTTTACGGAAGGCTGAAGCTTTGCTGTCGTTTAACTCTTGACATCTGGGCACCATTTCTGGTCCAGCTGAGTGCCACGGAGCAGGGCCATAAAAATGATTCCTCCTGGCATCTTTGCAGCTTGCACACACCCAGCAACCCCTCCCAGGATTTTTTTTGCCCTCCAAACAGAGCAGGCTGTGGCTGTGTGAGCGTGGGCACGGTGACGTGCTGGATGGAGCCAGGCGAGGGAAGAGCCTCGTGACTCTGGGGAGGATGACTCGAGGGAGGCTGACTGCTCTGCAGGGTGTCAGTGCAAGAAATCCAACCGAGAAACCCTGGCCACGCTGCCTTCACAGCGTGTCTGACTGGCCCTGTGGGGTGCAAGGCCAAGCATCGCTTCAGGACTGGCTTTGCACCTCTGTCCTGGGCGTTTCAAACATTTATTTGGTCATTTTCTAATTACGCAGTCGCTGTCTGGGCTGCTCGTCTCGTAGCTGGAGCTTTGGGGTTTCCTGCACTTAGCTCTGACCATGGAAGGTCACATTTGCTAAATGCAGCAGGAAGACAAGCTGGGGACAGATATTTGACATTATTTATCTTGACTGATTTGCTCTGTGGAAAAAATTATTGCACAGTCACATTTCTGCATGCGAATACAAATATAGCTCCCTGCAAATTTAGCTCCAAGTTTATACCACAGGAAGAAGAATGTTCCAGAACATGCTAATGGTAATTTAATATTTTCAAATTGCAGCTCTGTGATGTGGAATTATAACATTACAGTGCTGTTGTTCTCTGGGGCAGTTGGAAAGGGTGATTCAAAGGAAACATTTACATGGTAACAGCTCCCCATGTGTCTGCTGCCCATATGCTGGGTGCAGTTATTTTGTGCCTGCAGGCTTTTCCCCCCTGCATCTGCTGGAAGACAAGACCTGATGTAAGTCAGGGTTTTCAAGGTTTATGTCTGTGCTCCTGCTGTAGAAGCTTTAAAGTCCTCCTTTAAGTCTTGCCAGTCCCAAGGATTTGCTTTGGCTGCTGCTGCTGGGGTCACCAGGGGAGCTCCTGTCTCTTCTGACCCTCACCTGCCCCTGAGCTCCAGCTCTGACACCTGCTCGTGTCTCCCTCACAGGAGATTTCTTGCCCTTCTAATGTTTTATCACTTTAGAGGCATAGAAGTTGTGGGTTTGGTCTGTGTGTGTGCCTGTGGTGCTGTTCACAGGGGTCCCAGGATGAGGGAGGAGATGAGAATCTTGACTCCATGTTTCAGAAGGCTGAGTTATTATTTTATTTTATATATTATATTAAAAAATGATATATTAAACCTATACTAAAAGAATAGGAGAAAGGATTTCATCAGAAGGCTACCAAGGAATAGAAAGGAATGATAATAAAATCTTGTGACTGATCAGAGAGTCCGAGCCAGCTGGACTGTGATTGGCCATGAATTAAAAGCAACCACATGACACCAACCAAAGATGCTCCTGTTGCATTCCACAGCAGCAGATAACCATTGTTTTTCTTTTCCTCTGAGGCCTCTCGGCTTCTCAGGAGAAAAAATCCTTTCATAAAATGTGTGTGTGTGTGTGCCTCTGACACTGCAGGGTGCTGTTGTGTCTCTGGCTGAAGCTCAGTAACCCCCACCTTTCAATCTGCTCCCCCATAGAAATGCTCTGGTAGCAAATGCTGTCCTTCCCTGGCTGTCTGCTCCCTCTGTGTCTTGGTGAGAGAAAGGTGAGAGGTGTTTTACAGAAGGCTGAAGCTTTGCTGTCTTTTAACTCTTGACATCTGGGCCCCATTTCTGGTCCAGCTGAGTGCCACGGAGCAGAACCATAAAAATGATTCCTCTTGGCATCTTTTCAACTCGCACACTGATTTTTTTTGCCCCTCTAATGTTTTATCACTCCAGGAGCTTAGGAGCTGTGGGTTTGGTCTGTGTGTGTGCCTCTGACACTGCAGGGTGCTGTTGTGTCTCTGGCTGAAGCTCAGTAACCCCCACCCTTCAATCTGCCCCTCCATAGAAATGCTCTGGTAACAAATGCTGTCCTTCCCTGGCTGTCTGCTCCCTCTGTGTCTTGGAGGACCTACAGGACTTGGAGAAGGGCCAGGATGGGCCATTTTTCTTCTGCTAATAGCAGGTTTCATCCCACAGCTTGTTTCAGGTGGGTGCAGAGCTCTGTGAAAATTCTGAGAAGTGCAGGTGCTCCTCACCTGGATCCCTCTGCCTTTTCTTCCCCAGTGGTGCATATGTGTTGTCAGGGGGAGGTGAAGTCTGATTGTGGGCTGGTGTAGTGAGCACAGCAAAAGAGCCTCTTGCTCCTTGTAACTCCAGTTTTGGTGGTTTTTTTGCATTCCAGAGTCGGAAGCATGCCAGCAAAGTCCGCCTGTACTACATGCTTCACCCCGTGGATGGAGGCTGCCCGGCCAAAAAGCTGCGCTCAGAAAATGTGGGTACAATCCCAGCCCTGTTTGTTCACTTTCTTTGTGCATCATTGACTCTGGCCTACAACATTGTCTCTCTTACAGCCACAGCTGATCAGGTGCCCAGAGGTAACATTTAGATTAGCTGAAATGCAAAGTAACTGGAAATAATTTTCAATAAACTGCACAAGAATTATTATGCGCATCAGCAGCAGTAATTGTGTTTTTAGTTATTTGAATGTTCTTTCATAGGAAAAAATGTGCTGATAGCAAATACTCAGGGCTTGCTCCATTTCTTCCAATTCTCCCAGACCAGGCTGAGTCTGCTGGTGAGCAGCTGGGGCAGGTGATAGGGGCAGTGCCTCCAGGTTGATGTGCTTTATCCAAAGGCTCCTCACTCACCTTTGCTCTCAGTCTGCAAGTTAAAGATTGGCCATTGGCTTCCTCTGCTGTGTTCTAATAAACAGAGGGAGGTGAGGAATTGGACCAGCTCAGAGCCATTTGTCAGGCAATAGATAGGAGGAGGCTGAATTTTTAAGAGATGGCTTCATGGGGAATTATTCATTTGGCTCCTTCCCACGTTCTGCTGCAGTGAGGTTCCCAAACCAGTTCAGTGTGACTGGGGCTGAGTGCTGTTGATATTCAGTGTGATATCTTGTAATTAAAGGGAGAATCATGCAAGTTTTGCCCAAGGAATTTGAAAGCTGATTTACGTAGTAATTGAAACTCTGGTGAACTTTTCTGTTGCACACAGAAAATTGAAACTTTTCTGTTGCACACAGGCCAATTGCAGATGCAATCTGCCCCTCCACAGCAGGACCTTGCAGTGATTTCATTAACAAAATAAAATATTTTATTGTGTATAATATATAAAAATATAAATATATTATAAAAATCTATTTTATATATTTATACATATTTTAATATATATTATATTTTAAATTTATATATTAATATATTATTTTTATATTGATGTATTTATATATTTAAAATATGTATATATTTATATATTAATATCTATTTTAAAAATATATATATAAATTTATTAAATATATATATAAATATATTTTAAAATATATTATTTTTGCTGTCATTAATAACAGTGTGGGCACTACAATGACAGGTACATGGAGATGGGGAACAGGGTCCTCTAAGGGGATTATGACTAACAAGGAGCCCCATGCTGCATGGGCACCTCAGCATGGGATGTGGAGCACAGGGAACCAATCAAACCTCAAATAAGTCAAAGTTGAACCATTTCCCACTGCTTTTGTGAAAGGCAACGTGGAGAAGGAATGTAATTCTGTGTTTGCTGATGCTTTTCCCAAGGGCAGCCCTGGTGGGGGTGGATTAACGTGTCCTCATGTTCTAGGTGAATGCCAGGCTAGGCCAGACCTAAATGCTAAAATTATTTGTGTTGTAAAAATATAGCAGGGAAAATCTGCCAACATTTGCAGCTCAGAGTAGGCCTGTTGCTGATCAGATATTATACAAGCCTTTGCATTTAGAGTGAGCAGAACTATTTAGGATGTCTCTAATGCTGCACAATGAGATCCCTACCACGTGCACATGCAGTGCAGTGCCCAATCCCAGCAGTGTCACTCAGGCCATGGCACAGAGACTTTAATGAGAATTAGAAACAATCCATGAAAACCAATTGAATTTGTGTAGAAGCAGCTGCAGCTAAAAAGGGAATATTAGCCTTTTTTTTTCATCAAAACTGTTACATGGCTGAGTGCCATTGGGTTTGTGTTCTGCTGACCACAGAACTAACACCTTGTCCTTCTGCCAGGTGGCAGCAGGAGGGTGAGGTGGCTGCAGCTGTGGGTACTCAGTGCAATGGGGTTGGAGACAGAATTTGCTTCCTGACCTTTCTGTGAGGCCAAGGGAGGGGTTGGCTGCTGTTTGAGGATTGCAAAAAAAACTGTATTTCCAAAACACCCCTGAAGTAGAAGCCTTATACAAGTAGTCTTCCCGTGGATTACTCAATTATTGTGCTCTTCATTATTGGTTTGATTTGGTGTGGAGGAGGGGAAAACCCTCATGTCTTGACCTTCCATGAACTAGTACTTGCTTTTTGCTGGTACCATGGCAAAAACAGGCTCCAGAACAGAAATGACCTGAATTTCCTATGGAGCAGCACAGAAAGCAGCTCTTTACAGCAGCACCTTCATGCACCAAAAATTAATTCAAATTTCAAAGTTACTTTACAGCACTTTAATGCTGTGGTTTTTACTGCTGTGTTCTAGGGTTTGTATAATCTTTTCTTCTTAGTAAAACTTGGGAAATGAAGACAGCAGATTTGTGTCTGTGGAATGAAAATCCTTGCTTTTCCTGTGGATTGCTTAAGGAATGGCCTGTGTGAGGATTATGTCCTTTAGCAGCTTGTTAACAGGCAGCCAAATAACCGAGGTTAATTCTGTTGGATATATGAGACTGAAGTTTCTAATATTACAAAAAGAGGCCCTGTAAATGAGGCTGCAGCAGGGAAAGAGTGGAGATGTCAGTGCTGGGAGATAGATGCTGTAACTCCAGGTGTAGGAGTGATGGGGGTAGGATGGATGGAGAGATCTCTGAAGCCAAGGAATTTGGGGTTTATTGCAAAGGGCCTGAGTGCAGGGCCCTGCTGGGAGCTGCCAGGCACAGCTCAGAGCAGGACTGAAAGAGGAGCCCAAAAGAGAGAGAGAGAGAGCGAAGAATAAAAGCAACAGGGAAAAAAAGCGAGGTTCCCGTTCCAATACCATAAATCTTCTTCTGTGTTGAACATTCTAATTCTCACTAACCAATCCAGTACAAGATACAAATCCTAGAGCATTTACATACAGCCTGTAAGAATCATTACATCACCACACTGTGTTCCATTTTAAACCCTACAAACTCCTCTTTGGGCCCCTTCTGCCAAGCTGGCAGGGTCTGCTCTGCCCCTTGGGCCTGTCTGCAAGCAGAGGGTGTTGTTCCATCAAAAGGGGATCACCTTCAGCAGCCACACCATTGTTTTCCAGTTGTTCAGTAACTGAGGGATCTCAAAGCTTGCTTTCATTTCAATCTGGCTTACAGTTTCCATATTCTCAGAATCTTTAGCCAGGCAATCATATTTATAAGGCTTTCCTGTTCCATCTTCCCCAACATCCAGTGATGTGTTCTGTTGTGCTTCAGTTTGTGTGAAGCCAGTGGCTTCTGTGCTGCCTTGTAGTAAAGGTTTGCCAGGCAGGATGGGCAGGGGGTTAAGGAGCTGCTGGTGGATTTACAGACCAGAGCTGTCAGTGCCTGGTCACTGTTTTGTGTTTGTGGGGTGCCCCGTGGCAGGGAGGAATGATGAATATGACTCCATGTTCTCAGAAGTCTTAATTTATTATTTTATGATACTATATTATATTAAAGAATACTTAACTATACTAAAGAATACAGAAAGGATGCTTACACAGTGCTAAAAAGATAATAATGAAAACTCATGACTCTTCCAGAGTTCCAACACAGCTTGGCACCGATTGTCCAAAGAGTCAAAACAACCAGAATCCAATGAAACAATCCCCTGTGGGTAAACAATCTCCAAACACATTCTGGATGAGCAAAACACAGGAGAAGCAAATGAGATAAGAATTGTTTTCCTTTTTCTCTGAGGCCTCTCAGCTTCCCAGGAGAAGAATCCTGGGTGAAGGGATTTTTCATGGAATGTGAGTGCCACAGGAGTGGGCTGGGGTGCAGAACACCCCCAGGGAGCAGCCAGCTGCCCCTTGGAGAGCCCTGTGGCCCAGCTGAGCTGTGTGGTTGCAGCACCTGCACAACCCTGGGTGTCTTTTGGTCACCGTGTCATTCAGCAGGTGACAAAAGACACCCGGATCAGCTTCCCCCAGGCCTCTTGGGTTTCAGGTAAAACAGCCCCTGACAAATGAGAAGGCATAATTACCCTTCAGGGCTGGATCTCCTGGAGCACCTCTGGCTCCGTGCAGGGCTTTGGGTGGTGGAGGAGGGAAGGGAAGTGATGCTGCTAAGGGATGATCCAGACCTGGGGAAATTCTTAACACAGCAGAGCCCAAATACCTCGTGTTGGTGCATAAAACTGCTCTGAAAATAAAACCTCTGCTAGGGAGCAGAGGTCTGTCATGCATGTCTGGAGGGGCTCACCAAGGGTTTGGGGACACCCCTGTGCTGCTGGTGGCTGCCACACATGGAGGTGCTGGGCCAGAGACTTGGGTGAACCCAGATGAGCTGCACAGCCAGCTGTGGGTCAGTGTCAGTGGGACCCTGAGCTCTGCGTGAGGTATTGGAGGGCTCTTTGAGGGGGCTTTAATTTTTTATTTTTAATTGCAGTCTGGCTGAGAAAGTAGGTTGAAAAGGAAAAAATGTCACTGAAGAGCAGGCCTGGCAGAGGAAGAGACCCTGGTGCATTAACACTGAAGTGTATCAGCTTTTCAAACGAGCTCTGTTGGAGGCTCTTTATGTGTTGCCACTGATGATCAATAGATACTGGAAATTTTCTACTCTGCTCTTAACTTTCAAGTGATTTCCCTTTGAAGGCATAAAATATCTTGAGAGAAAGCTATTTAAAAGAAGTGCAAATTACACTCAGAACAGTACTAAACACCTCTTGAGATTCCTCCCTAAGGTTTGATTTACAGTTATCAACAACAAAAAAGTAATGAAAATCAGTCATTTTTCTAAAAGTGGATTTTTTGGGGGGGGAGGAAATGACCTTCATTGGTGGGTCAGGTGTCCACTCTGTATTGGATCCTACTGGAGGGACCTGAGAGCTTTCAGACAGTTCATTTATTTCTCCCACCTCCAGAGTGGGTTGTGCCCTCCAGATGTGTCCCTCCAGATGTTTTGGGGTCTCTTAAAAAGTGCTCCAGGAGGAAGCACCAGTGTTGGATGGCAGGGAAAGCTCTGGGCCTGTGTGACCCCCTCAGCCAGAGAGGAGGAGCAGAGGCTGAGGGAAGGGAGGCTCGGGGTGTGCCAGGAGCTCCAGGGCCATGTGGGACATGGGGACAGGCTGAGGGACAGGCACAGGGACACAGGGACGGGCTGGGGGACACGGGGACGGGCTGAGGGACAGGCAGAGGGACACAGGGACAGGCTGGGGGACACGGGGACGGGCTGAGGGACAGGCTGAGGGACACAGGGATGGGCTGGGGGACACGGGGACGGGCTGGGGGACACGGGGACGGGCTGAGGGACAGGCTGAGGGACACAGGGACAGGCTGAGGGACATAGGGACAGGCTGAGGGACACGGGGACGGGCTGAGGGACATGGGGACAGGCTGGAGGACAGGCTGAGGGACATAGGGACAGGCTGGGGGACACAGGGACAGGCTGGGGGACACAGGGACAGGCTGGGGGACATTGGGACAGGCTGAGGGACACAGGGACAGGCTGAGGGACATGGGGACAGGCTGGAGGACAAGCTGAGGGACACAAGGACGGGCTGAGGGACACAAGGACGGGCTGAGGGACAGGCTGAGGGACACAGGGACAGGCTGAGGGACACAGGGACAGGCAGAGGGACACGGGGACAGGCCAAGGGACACAGGCACAAGCTGAGGGACACGGGGACAAGCTGGGGGACATGGGGACAGGCTGAGGGACAGGCTGGGGTCCATGGGGACAGGCTGAGCTCCCAGTGCAGAGCAGGGTGGAGGTGCTGGGCAGCTGGAGGTGTCCCCAAGCTGGACACAGCTGGGATGAGGGCAGGAACAAGGCTGGGAGAGATGAGGAAGGGAAACCCCTTGGCATGACAGCCTCGATTCCTCCCTCGTGTTCTTCTCTTCCCTTCTCTCTGTGGCTGTGCTCACACACCTCTTTGTCTGTGTTTTTTGTCTCCACGCAGGGCAGTGATGGTGACTCAGTGGACAAGAACAAATGCTGCACACTATGTAACATGTCCTTTACCTCAGCAGTGGTGGCAGAATCGCATTACCAAGGGAAAATCCATGCCAAAAGGTTAAAACTGTTGCTAGGGGAACAACCAGCACTGAAGGCCACAGGTAGGTGCAGAGGGGCTGGTGCAGACGGGTATGGGGGCTTGGCCAAGGGGCTGGCTCGGTGTGTGCAGGCAGAAAATGGGAACAAGGTGGAAAGCTGGGCTGGCAGAAGCAGCTATTCATTTGTGTTGCTGTCATAACAACCTTTAGAAACTCCTGATGCTCATTACTGTCTGCTTTGTTTATGTAGATTAGGGTTTATCAGCTGGGACTGGCCCTGGTGCCAGAGCCCTATCTCCAGCTCCACACTTCCAAAGTGTTTTCTCAGTGGAGGGCAATGTCTCCACTGGGTGCAGATAGCCAAGCCTGGCTTTAATTATCAGCAGTTTAATTATCAGCCCAGCTAATATGTTTAATAAGCCTTTGGTGTTACTGTACAGTACAGAGCATCATCTGCTCTTACCACAGAGGGAAAGCCAGCTTTAAAAACCCTTGGATTGATTGTCTCTTGATTTTTGCCCAGATGGGTTTTGTGCTTTCCTCCACAGTGGTTCTAGTAATGCAGCCTATTAACTTTCACATTTAAAAAGTCAAATGTTGAAATTGGACAATTTAACCATCTTATTGTTTGCTTAACCATAAAGTCCTTGAAAACCACTAATAATCTGTGAAAAAAAAAAAATTCCTCTGTGGTTGTGGAAGCAGAAAATGCTTGAACAAATCACTCACCTTTCTCCAGGAAGGATTGCTGAGGTCCTGCAGACAGATGTGACCCAGAATTGCTGCCAGTGGCACTTCCTTCAGCACAAAATACAAATGGAGCTGTGTGTGCTGTAGATGTGATTAGATAACGGGGGTTAACGCTCTGTGTGTGTGGTTTTGTTGCCTTTTTAACTTCACAGACTGTAGATGCTGATACAGAGGGTGTGATTTGTCCTTTGCCAGGGACTGGGAAGACAGGGCTTGCCTTCCCAGGGTGGGCTTGGGAGCTGTTGGCCCCTTTGCCTGAGGGAGTGTGGGGAATTGTGTTAGGTGGTGGTTTAGGTTAGGCTGTTTGTGTTAGGCTTGGTTTAAGTGGCCATGCTGGGGCACCAGCGTGTCCTGTGGAGGAGAAGGTAAAGCCATGGCAGCCAGGAGGAAGGCTCTCCCTGAGCTGTCATGGTCCTCCACACCTGGCTCATGTGGGGCTCCTCAGGCTGTTCCTGCAGCCGGCACACAGCTGGCACACAGCTGGCACACAGCTGGCACAGACTCAGGCTTGGTGTTTGTGTGTCAGGCCCTGCTGGAGCCCATCCTCGAGTGTGCAGCCTGCCAGCAGCTCCTCCCCTGGCACCAAAGGACCTGCCACAAACCCTGGTACTCCCGGTGAGCTCCAGGTGAGCTGATGTTCACAGCAGTGCTGATCCTGCGTTACACTGACAGCTTGGATTCACCCTTTAGCTGCAGGGCCTGGCCAAGGCAGGGCTTGCTGAGAGCTGCAGCCTTGCACTGTGGCTTTTGTCTCACTTTTTAATCATCTAGATCAGCCTCACAAGGCTCTAAGTGAGCCATGCTGTGTGCTCTGGGGTAATGGGCTCTTCAGCCATCCTAATCACTGGGAAGGAGCAGCTCAAGGACTCATCAGCTCTTACAGACACTTGATCTGGAAGATGAAGCTGAGCTCAGGAAATACATTAATAAGCACCTCCTTGCTCTCCAGGAGTTCTCAGCAATCTGCCCTTTGGACACAGCATTTTTCTGGGCTTCCTACCCAGCAATGTTCACTGGGTTTTTGTCCAGTCCTCTGTGTCTGGCACTAGGGAGCATTAAGTCTCTCAGAGCAGAGACTCCACTGCTCATGAGTCCTGAGAGCCAGCCAAGCACAGCCCTGAGCGTGCTGGATGCTCCTGGGGAGGAGATTCTGCTGCTGGATATTCTGGGGTTTCTGTCTCATCAATCCCAAAGAAAATCACATCTATTCTTAGACCCCTTAGGGAGATCCACGTTCTCCTTCACAGTTGCCATCCAGATGGAGCACAGATGTCCTGTTCTCTGCTGGTGCTTTCAGGAGAAGAAGTGGCCCAACAGTTGGGTTTCTCAAAGCCATGTCTCATCATGACAGAGAAATAGTTGTCATCTTTCCTGTTCTCTGCTCTACAAGGCTGCAGCCCTCAGAGGCTTCATGTCAGCACTATTGCAGATGAATTTCTCCAGTCATTTCCAGCATCCCCTGTCAGTTTACATCCCATCATCACCACGAGTTATAAACCAAAGGATTGTGGGCAAGACCTGCTGTCTTCATCATCCAAGTGTGAGGACCTGCAGGCATCATTCCAGGAAAGTGGTGGTGGCCCTGTTTATTCTTTTCAGCTGCCTCTTGGAAAGTCACATTGTGATAATCAAGACACAGGCATGCATTTTAAGTGGAATTCCATTGTTTTCAATAGGCTTTAAATCAAGGCCATTTTGAGAGGAAAACTTCAGTGACATGGAAGATATTAAAAAGGGTCAGATGTGGAGATAAAAGGGAACTCTTCTCCATTCCAAAGCTATACAACTTTTCGTAAATTACAGAGGGCAGAGACTTTGGGACATCAAAAGGGACTGAGCAAATGGCTTTTTGGTTTGGGTGCTAGGATCTGTCCAGCAGCAGCTGGAGTCTTAGTCCTGGATTTCTGGGATTTCTTCTGGAAAAAAAACTGAGTTTCCCAGTGCCTCCTTGTTGTGGCTCACTTAGTTTCTTGTCCTCATGCTGAGTTTCTGGAGTGTGCCAATGGAAGAAGTTGGGTGCCATTTAAATCCAGCTTGGAATAAAAAGCTTTGGATGTGAGAAAGAAGTCAAACATTAGTTCATTGCCGGAGTGCTAAAGTGTTTCTAACTTTGTATTTTGCCTCTTGCAGCAAAGTAAGACTTTCTCACTTCCCTCCCACAGCGAAAGGGAACGTAAGGCAGACTGTCATGAGCTATTTAGCATTTTGAAATACTTGAAATAGTCAAACTCTCAGCTTTTATGTTTGTGTTTTAGATGGAGAAACATTTTTAACTTTTGACGTTTTGTGAGTGTTTATTATTAATTTTCATGTCGCTGCTCAGGGAATGATGGCATTTGCTGTTCTGCAGGAGTTATGTAGTGCATATCAAAATGATAAATTCACATTTGTGGAGAAGTCAACTTTCATCTGTTTCTCTTTGGGAGAATTTGGTAGACTTGGGATGCTTTCATTAATTGCCAGGCTGGGCTCAACACACCTTAGGACTGGTGGGGGTTGTCCTCAGGTTGGGACCTGAGGAATGTGACTTTAAAGAAAATATTTTGGCATTTTGTGAGTGCTAAGAGGAAATCCTTGCCCGTGGCAGCCCCCATGTGATGCAGGGACTCTACTGTGGAGCTGCAGCCCATGGTCCCATGGGAGCCAGCTGTGGATGAGGGCTGGGGTGGGCATGGGGGGCTCTGCTGCCATCCCCAGCAGCTGGACTGCCAGATCCCTCCTGCATGGAGTTTGGGGGAGCACAAACCACCAGCCTCAGGGACAGGGGCTCGGAGGCACAGCCAGGGGCTGGGAGCAGAGATGCCTCTGTCAGGTTTCCTTAGTGAGCAGGAGATGTAACTCCTGTGGACATCACCAGCTCCGTGAGCTTCAGCCTGCCTGGTCCCCCTCTGGCAGCAGTGTGCATAGAAACAAGGAGAGAGCGGGCCAGAAGATTGGATAGATTTCACTTTATAGCCTGGGGCTTGTGGAACAGCAAGTCAGATCTGGTGCAGAGCTCCTGGGCTGCTGAAATTGCTGCTTGTTTATAATGCTCCAAACTTCTCTGCAGCTCAGTCTGGTTCCCTGGACTCAGCCCTGTCCTGGCCTCACCAGGGCTGTTCCGAGTCCCTGTGGCATCACTGGGCTCTGGGCATGGACCCCTTCCTGCAGGAGCATCAGGAACACATCAGCAGGAAGCCAGCTGTGCTTGCTTCTCATGAGTCAAGCAGGTGCAAAGTCTGTGTAACCCCAGTTTGACCAGGAAATACTGCAATTCCCTAATTTTCTTCCTAATGACTGTGCTGGCTGCTGGCTTTGCTCTTTGCTCACCCTGGCAGTTCTGCTGCATGCACCTTGGAGGGGCTGGGCCGTGTCTCTCCTGCTGGAACCATAGAAAAGACTTTTTTTTAGGAGCAAAATCCAGCCAGACCCTGCCTGGCCCTGCCTGGAGCAGCTCTTCAGAGGCAGCGTCATCACTGCTGGAACTCTGATACCTTGGCAGTCATCATCAAAAACAATAGAAGGTTATAAACCCCTGGAAATTGATAAGGTTGTAAGTAATGTTATATGTAAGATAGAATTTCCTTGAAGGTGTCCCTTACTGAGCAGGTCAGCAGAAGATTTATAACAATATTAACTTTCTCAAGCCAAGGAGTCAATCACAGTGGGCTCCAGGCATAATTATATGTCTAAATATATCCCTGAGCTGCTGTTCCTGGTGTCAGACACTGAGGTGGGTTTGGCATTTGCTGCCCTGTGCGCTCATCAGGGCTCAGCTGGATCATCTCCTGATCAAAGACAGCCACCACACACCTCCAAATGTGCCTATTCCAGTACCATGGAGAGAGCAGGTTGTTAATTATTTAAAGAGCAGACATTTCATCTGGAAAAGAAAGGAAAAGGAAAGCCACATAAAAGGGAATTTTTGAATGAAGTGTGATAACTAAGTGCTAGTCCTTGTATATTTTTGTATCCCAGTGTTACCTGAACTTTATTTTTCTTCAAACTCTTTTTTTCTATGGGTTTGTGACTTGTATTGTACAAAGTTGGGAAACTCTGTTGAACAAAGTGCATTCCATTATATAAAGACTAATCACTCACTTTTCTTTGGGATGATGTGGGGGTCATATTTGTGTTCCTGGATGGGCTTTTGATGAATCTGAAGGAAAATAGAATTAAATTAAGGTTGTGTGTTGCTGGTATCTGACAGTTCACAATGTGAAGGTCTTTGAAGGATGGGATTGACTGTTGAGTATTTTTTTTTTTCATCTGTGACAGTTTGCAATGACTGTGGCTTTCCCATTCTTTCTGAGACCAAGTAAATTGAAAAATAAGAATCCTGAGATAATGATAAATATGTCTCTCTATCCTGAGAAGGAGATGGCTCTGCATGGTGTATTTATTCTCCAGTGATGATTTTTCCTGGGAGTAGCAATTCAAGCAGGATAAGTTTAGCAAATTTAGTCAGAACAGTGATAAGATGTGTAATTGCACTGAGAGCATCCTCCTTCCAGTTAGTGAAATGCAGAAAGCTGAGGAACAGTCCTGGGCTGTCCTTTCATGCTTTTCTTAATGAGAAATGGTAGCTTTCCAAGCAGCATGTCTTGGTTTGGAAAGACAGGTGCCTGCTAAGGAAGGCAGGAGCCTCCCCTGAAATGGAGAAAATGAACCCTTCCCCCCTCTGAATTGCTATAAATTTTAAATTAAGGGGCTCTCAGGCAAAAAAAAAATATATATGGGAGCAGGAAATAACAGTTCTTTACTAGGGAAGAAAAAAAAGGATAAAATAAACAATGCAGTGAACTAAAACAACACTGACAAAGTCAGAGCACAGCCTGACACCCTGTGGGTCAGGGTGTGGGCAGCAGAACCATTGGAATTGTGGCTCAGCCCTCCTGGAGCAGGGATCCTGTAGAAAGGGTGCAGTCTTCCTCTGACAATCCAGTGGAAGGAGAGGCAGCTGCTGCTCCTCTGGGGAATCAGTGGAGAAAGCCGTGCTGGTGTTCCAGAATCTCCAGATTATATCCAGGCAGGAATGCTTGGCTGGTGTTCCAGAATCTCCAGATTATATCCAGGCAGGAATGCTTGGCTGGTGTTCCAGATCTCCAGATTATATCCAGGCAGGAATGCTTGGCTCCTCCCTCTGGGCTCACATCTCCCAATGGGATGCTGCAGTTCTTATCAGCCATGCAGGGACATTCAATGGCCTCTTATCAGCAGATGTCCCCCTGGAGGGAGGAGTGGATGTGTAAGAGATAAGGAAAACTGCCCACTTGACAAAAGCCAACTGCCATCCAGATGATAATAAATACATCTTGCCTTGCAATCTGGAACACAGCACCATCCAAAATATCCACCAGGACCCTGTAACTGCAGCTAACTATTGCCTGTGTCTGCTGCGGGATCTGCCTCAGGCTCTGGCGCTCCTCAGGAGCCCAGCAAAGCTGATGTGTCCCCTTTGCCTTTTGCAGAGGCTGCTCTGGGCCCGCTGAAGCCGGCGCACACGGAGAGCGCCGCAGCCGTGCCGCCGCCGCCGCAGCGCCGGGACTCGGACAGGTACTGCCAGCTCTGCACAGCCTGGTTCAACAACCCCCTGATGGCACAGCAGCACTACGAGGGCAAAAAGCACAAGAAGAACGCGGCCAGGGCCGACCTCCTGGAGCAGCTGGGGAAGACCCTGGACCTGGGGGAGCTGCGAGGTGAGGCCCTTTTGAGCTGGTGATGGAGAGGCGCAATTTGATTTAGTCCAGGACTGAATCTTGACAAGTACCTGTCACCGTGTTCACAGGGGTTTTTGGGTTGGGGAAGAGACGAGGATCTGACTCCATGTTTCAGAAGGCTTGATTTATTATTTTATGATATATATTACATTAAAACTGTACTAAAAGAATAGAAGAGAAGATTTCATCAGAAAGCCAGCTAGGAATAGAAAAGAATGATAACAAAGGCTTGTGGCTCAGGCTCTGTGTCCGAGCCAGCTGGGCTGTGATTGGCCATTAATTAGAAACATCCAAGATGGGCCAATCCCAGATCCGCCTGTTGCATTCCACAGCAGCAGATAACCATTGGTTACATTTTGTTCCTGAGGCCTCTCAGCTTCTCAGGAGGAGAAATCCTAAGGAAAGGATTTTTCGTACAAGATGCCTGTGACAAGTACCTGCTTGCTCTGGGCTGTAGGCACAGGGTCACAATCCCCTGTGCACACAAGGACTGACTCAGACGGCTGAGGAAGAAGGACAAGGTTGATTCAGAGCTGAGGAAGAAGGACAAGGTTGATTCAGAGCTGTGAGAGCTTTGGTTTGGCAGTGAGGCTTTGCAATAACGTTTTGATACACCTGGGTCTTCTTCCTTGCTAAATGAAATAATTTTTCTTTAGATGCTAATGACTGTACAGTATATTGTGCATTTCTTGGTCTCCCATAAACCTTGTAATGGTTATCTTGATCCTCCTGTGCTACCTAGTGTGACTCACAGTGCCATCAATGATTCATGTTGGCTGAGTCACTGCCCGCTGCTGGAAATATGTGGGAATAAAACCTGGGACAATAACATGGAAGTGCTCAGTACTTTGAGCTGTGCCAAGCTCAGGAGTGGCTGAGGATGTCATTAAGTGTAAATAAATCAATTGGGAAGTGTTTTATTCATTTAGCTCCTGGGAGAGTTGAAATTGGAGGCCTTCACAGCCTGGTTAGCTGCTGGTTTTTACCTTCACAGTGGTGCTGTGCATGGCTGGGGTTTGCACTGGATCCAGTGTGGTGAGGGGGACAGCAGAGCTGTGTCCAGGCTGTGTGTGTGCCTGGTACAGGGGAACAGGGAGGTGTTCCAGGGGCTCAGCCTGCAGTGCCCCGTGCTCCACAGCACCAGCCAGGTGCACAGGCAGCCAAGGAGGGGAAATCCTTCAGTTCTTCTAACCAGATTGTGAGCATCTGTCTGTGTCTGTCTAGAGATGCTCTCCTGGCTGAATTTAACTGCAAGGTCAGAGCAGATCTTGACAGGTGAGCAAAGCAGTCTCTGCAGTGGCCTCCACACCACGATACCCAGCCTCACCTTGCCAGGTGGCATCATGTCTGCCTCCAGGGCAGCAGTGGCAGCAGGACACGTGCTGGGGACACCATCCCCGTGCTCTCCCTGCCCCACACTGTCTTTGCTGCCTCAGTTTTCCCTGGATTGCAAAGTCATCTCCTTCCCCTGCATCCCCGGTGGCTTCTCCCATCACAGCTTAAATATTAATTCTATTTTGACTAGTGTGGGAGATGAACATTTGATGCATTGTGTGAGCCTGGAATAGGCAGTGTCAGTTGAAGTACAACATTTCAGCAGCCTTTGATGTTTTGATAATGGCTGTAATAAAATATTTATTGATAAATATGAACGTATATTTGGAGAAATAAGAATAGAGATATATTTTTGGACAATTGATATTTATAGGAAACAAAAACATTGATCTTCTCACCAAGTGCTCATCCTGAAATTTTGAAGTCTTATTTTCTTCTCAGAAATAAGAATGAGGAGAGGGGGGGAAAAAAAGGAGAAATGAGCATTGTTTCTGCAGTCTGTGTTGAGTTAAAGCTGCAGCACAGGGCACACAGATCCCTTTTCCTTGGCTGGATGGGGTGCAGGGTCCAGCCCACCCTCAGAGCAGTTCTGTGGGGCTTTCCAGCTGTGGCACAGAGCAGCTTTGGGACCCATCCTGCTGTGTGGCTGACCTGGAATCCCCAAAAGAGGAAGGACTTGAGAGTTTTCTTCCTGCAGAGCTGCCTCCCCTGCACCTTTTGTCATAGGAAGACAAAACCTGGTGGGTACCAACCCCCAGATTCCACAGCTCAAAGTGGCCATGGCTCAGGTGGAGGCAGCCCTGGGCTCCATCTGACAGCTCTCACCCTCCCCAGCCTGTCCAGGCACAGGAGGAATGTTCAATTTCCTCCATCAAGTCACATCTCACCAGCTGTAGTTCATGGCTGGTGTCCCCCATGGCGCAGCTCTCCTGTTCCCTCTCCCAGGCAGGTGGGCTCTGCAGTGGCAGCTGGTTTGGAAGGTGCTGGGGGCCATCCAAACCCTGCAGCAGGTGCTCTGAATCCCTTAAATAAATCCCAAAAATAAATCTGAATCCCTAAAAAACCCTGCATCCAAACCCTGCAACAGGTGCTCTGAATCCCTAAAATAAATCTGAATCCCTAAAAAACCCTGCAACAGGTGCTCTGAATCCCTAAAATAAAGCACAGCAGCCTCTGCAGGACAGATGGACAGGGGCACAGAGATGATGTCACTTGGAGCCTTTGTGTTCTCAGGTAAATTGGTGGTGCTGCAGATGCACCAGCATCAGGCAATGAGCTGTGTTTCCTTTTTCATCCCAGCTCATAATTTCTTTGTATGCCTTATAAATACCTCTCATTCTGTGCTGTCACTTGTGGTTAGTAAGAAGCAGCTTAACAAGAACTCCCCTGGAATGGGTTTTAATTCATTTTATGCAGGATGACATTAATAACTTGACTTGTTAGTGTTTTATTTAATGGGGATAGGAGGACATTCAGTTTTACGTGAATGCGTGTCACGCTGCAGGGGAGGCAGTGCTGATGTGTCTGGAGGATGCAGGAGGGGATGTGAACACAGCGAGAGCCCAGCAGCTGCCAGCATGGACTGCTCAGGGTGGGACCACCCCATGGCCTGCAGGGCTCAGCTCAGCCCCAGAGCACTGCTTGGGGAGTTTATGAAACCAGTTTCAGCCAAGCAGCAGCTTTGATGAGCTCCAGCGAGGTCAAACTGTGGTAATTTTTATATCCTGGAAGTGATTGTTGCCCCTGTGGTCTCATCCTGCTGTTCATTTCAGGCTGCTTTCCTCCTCCTCCATCTCCATCCCAGTTCATGGAATCTGCCCAGCTTGGGGCTGCATGCTGCAGCCTGTGGGAAGAGCTGGGAACAGCACTGATTGCACAGGGAGGGGGAGCAGGGTTGCCCCTGGTTCATCTCTGTGAGTAGCCTTGACATGCTGAGGGAGAAAATCATCATCCCCACTTAGGAGCTGCTTTGCTGAAGGCGTTTCCACCTACACCAGTAATTAAGATTCACTGAGGCTGCTCTTAACGTGCTGCTAAATTGGCTGAGCAGCAGAACCTTATTACCTTAAATTAAAGAATTACCTGTTTCTTAGCTCTCCAGTCCCACTCTGATGTGGAGATCCTGGTGGGGTCCAAGTTCTGAGGCTGCTGCAGTGTGCTGACACACCATTCCTGCCCTTCCCATTCCTTCTCCTGCATTCTGGGAGATTCATGTGGCTTCTGATGCCTGTTGGTTGAATAAATGAAAACAGGAGCTGCCAACAGGACAAAGGGCATGACTGTAAAATCATCACTTCTTCATCAAGAATAAATTCTGTAAGGAGAAAAATCCATATGCACATTTGCAAATTGATTTTTTGTTCTGTGCCACGTCGTGACACAGAAATACAGAAACTACTTAAATACCTCTGCAGTTGCTGGCTTGTTGTTTTCGAGCACTCATCTGAATGATTTTGGAATATTATTTAAAGATGATTTTCATGTTGTGCCAAAATTCCTGGGTGGGAGATATTATGAAGTGTTTGAGAAAAGTGGGGCTGTTGGTGTAGCTGGTTCCTAGTGCAGAACAAGACAAGGGATTTTTTGAGAGGCAGAAAGGCAGGTCCAGCTGGGGAGGAGTCAGTGTGTTTATGACCTGTGCAGTTAATTATGGTGAGCATGGACTGATCAAATTTGACAATGCCACACGTTATTTGTTCTAAATGAGTCGTTCTAACCATTTTGGCAAAGAATAATAATGTAGAAAGCCAGAAGAGACTATTACAAGGAACATTAGGAGTGTTGCTGAGGAGCACAGCAATCCCTGCTAGGAATCTCCAGTGTTTTCAAGCAGAGCCCTTGTACTGCAGCCAAGAGAGAACCCAGCAGGTGAGAGAGCTCCTGCTTTGGCTTTTTGGGGCTGCCAGCCTTGACCTTCAGCCAGAGGCTCTGGGAGAGCAGAATCTGTGCTTGGCTGATTCACTTTGGTGGATAAATCAGAGTGGATCCCTCTGGGGAAAAGAGAGCTCCTAAGTGATCTGGCTGCTGAATGTGCTAACAGGGAATTGCTCTGAATTATGAGCACTACCAGAAACCAGAGGGATAAATGGTGCCTGGAGTGCTTGTTAGGGTGAGCACAGTGATGATGCCCTGAGGAGAGCACAGGAGAGATTCACCACACTCTCAGGAGGGATGAGCCTTTGAACCTGGCTTTCTTCTGCTCAGTTCTAAAAATACTCCTTTAGGTTTCTCTAATGCTTGGGTAGCCTGGCCTGGAAAAGTCAATAGATGGGTCACTGTAAAGAGAAATGTCTGTGAAAATGGAAATGAAATGTGGGGTCCAAGTACCTTCTAATTGACTAGAAGTTGGCTTGGAGCACAGGTTACTGCTTTTTTTTTTTCTATTTCTCCCCCTTTCTTCAGTCATTTTCACTTACCTGTAATTCCTAGCTGTCATTTTGAATAGTCTGTAACCCAGAGTGTTTCCCTCTGGTGCAGCCTGTGCTCCCCTGAGCCTCACCATGTGGCACAGGTGCAGCCAAGACTTAATTAATTAATAATTAATTAATTTTTGGGTTTCTTCACAGGCCTGAAGCGCAGCTACACCTGCAACATCTGCAACGTCACCCTGAACTCCATAGAGCAGTACCATGCACACCTGAAGGGCTCCAAACACCAGACCAAGTGAGTGTCACTGTGCCTCTCTCTCCCAGGGGGCTGCAGTCTGTCTGTCTGTCTGTCTGTCTGTCTGGGATGTTCTGGGACAGTGCTTTGCCCCCCAGCCCCCCCAGCAGAGGAGCCCTGGGGGCTGTGCTAGCACAGGTACCAGAGGCACCTCCAGGTGGAGGAAGGCAGGGCTGTTGCGTTGTGATTTCAGGGTTTACCCCAGAACCTCGGGTCCCTCCCCTGATAATTCCCTGCCAGGTGTGTCAGTCACCTCTCCTTCCCCTCCCAGCACTGTCTGTCAGTCCTGGCATTCCAGAATTGGCAGATTCAAAGGATGCCCTCTACCCCTGGGGGGCCCTGGGCCATCCAGGTGTCCTTTGTCCCTTTGTCGCTCCCCTCCTGTCCCTGCTTGGTGCCTCCCTGCCCCTTCCCTGCCCCTCTCCCCGGGGTTCAAAGGAGCAGCAGCCACGGGCTCAGGGAGTTCTGTGGGAGCTGGTGCTGCATTCAGAGGCCTGAGGGCCAGAATAAAGCTCTGGATCCAAAGCCTCCCTCAGAACCGACTCCTTTCCTTCACCATGGCCTGAAAGCTTCTCCACAGAGGGAAACCTGAGGAGCAGCCCCTGTTATGGGGGGAAGCTCCATCCCAGCAGCACCAGAGCTCCTGCAGGCCTGGACTTGTCTGCAGGGCCCAGCTGCAGCACCCAGGCAGGAAAGAGTGTCTGTGGGGTGAAACACCACACACCCAGGCAGCCCAAAGTGTCTGAGGGGTGAAACACCACACACCCAGGCAGCCCAAATGTCTGTGGGGTGAAACACCACACACCCAGGCAGGCAAAAGTGTCTGTGGGGTGAAACACCACACACCCAGGCAGCCAAAAGTGTCTGTGGGGTGAAACACCACACACCCAGGCAGGAAAGAGTGTCTGTGGGGTGAAACACCACAATTGCCAGTGTTTGGTTCAGCACCAAGGGCCAGACAAGCTCAGGCACATCCCATCCACAATATTGGGGATATCCCAATACAGGGCTTGAACCCACATGGGCTTGCTGGAGTCCCACTGACTTGAGGATAATGATACTGAGTTTGCAGCTTCTTTCACGTGTGGAACCTCAGAAGAGACACCATGAGCCTAAGGGGATTAGGTGTTTCCCAGTGAAATAGTTTTTTTCCTGTGATTTAGACTAATTATGCATTACCCAGCTATGAGAACTGGGGGGAGTCTGCTCTGTCAATTACTACAAATTATTAAAATGAAGTGATGGAGAAACATGATACCAGGGACTAGATTAATGAACTAATTGCTCTTAATGCACTTATATGTGAGCTTTGGGAACTGTTTCAGGCTGAATCACTTGGAACTGCCCAGATTAGGAGAGGAATATAAAGGGATATACCTGAAGTGCTTCAGGTACCTTTGAGGGTACTCAGAAAAGTGAGCAGGATGAGCAGAACTAGCAATGACTGCTCATTTTGCTTAGGCCAGCAAAGGATAAAACCAGCCCTTCCCCAGCTGCTGTCAGACCTTCTCAGGCTCCTGGTATTTATTCACATTAGCTTTATTCTATTCTATTTATTTATTTGAATGCCTTCCAGATGCAGTGATGCAGCACAGCTGGCAGTGCAGGTGTGTTGTGGAGCAGGGGGCTGGGCCAGGTGAGTGAGCCAGGTGTGGTTTTGGGCTGTTCCATGAACAACCTGTGAGCTTGGCTGCCTCCATCTCCTGCTCTTCAGCACAGCTCCCTGCTGGGGAATCCCTGCCCAGCCAGGTCATGTGGGAGCAGCTGGGACAGGCTCGGGATCCACACCCAGTGCAAGAAATTCCCACTGCTGGAAAACAGGGCTGAGAGCTCTTCCTCTTGGAAACCTGGAATGGCAGCATCTGTGCTGTGCTGCCCTGGCCCAGAGCTGTCATTTATCCTTCCCTTTCCAGTCCTTCCAAGTCTGTGGGATTATTGCTGTGGTTGCTGTTGGTATTACTGTGAAGGATAAAGAAGTTTATCTCAAACCAGAGCAGCCTCATGGAAGGGAGACAGAGATGTGCAGAGGAAGGTGTGTCACCAATCCCCCACACCAGAAGGGTGCCTGGCTCTCTGGGTTACCCCCACACCTTCTGCTCTGTTGTGCAATCTCCTGCAATTAGCAGAGATTAAGAAATCTTAATTTCTAGTGCTGTGAATGAACACCTGGGGAAGTTATTTGTGCTTTGACTGCGGTAGGAGTGGCAGATGACACACCTGCCCTGGGCTCAGCCTGTTCTCAGATGAAGAGTTTATCTCAAACCAGAGCAGCCTCATGGATGGGAGACAGAGATGTGCAGGAAGATGTGTCACCAATCCCCCACAGCAGAAGGGTGCCTGGTCCAGCACAAACAACAGATTCTGGGCTGCATCTGTGTCTCACTGGCTTTTCCAAGCAATTGCCTCTTCCAAACAAAGACAGGGACTTTGGGAATGCAGAGCTGGTCCTTTGCTGGGTTCCCAGAGCTGTGGTGTCCCATGGCAGCACTGTGGCTCCCAGGTGTGCTCTGTGCTGGGGCAGGTGAGGATCATCCCCTGCTCACTCCTCAGCCAGTGTTCCCCCTGCTTTCTGCTGCTCTCATTATTGCTGCTTAATGTCAAGGCTGTCCTCTGCCTCCTAACTCAGGCTGAAGGCCCTGGACTGCAGTTGCCAAGGCAACAAAACATTTTCTGTAGCTGTCCTACTTCATTCACAGTTAAAAACTAGACAAACCTGGGGAAAGGGGCAGTTAGTGAAGGACTGGGGTGAAGGGACACAGGGATTTTGCTCTGGGACAAAGGGCAAAACAGGGAACAGTGATTGCAGGATGGAAGCTGATACCCCCCCCCCAAAAAATGCCAGGCAGATGATTTTTTTCCTGGAAAGCTGCTTCAGGAGTTCACAACTTTTATGAGGCATGAGCTGCATTGTGGTTATTTATTACTGCTCCTGAGAGCTCTGCAGAGCTGAGAGCCCCAGTTAGAGCTGCCTTAAATAACCCACCACACTCACCAGGAGCTGGCAGCTGTGTTAACCAGGAGCCTGGCACTGCCCCAGCTGGGGAGGGCTGGGGGTCCTGGGGCTCCATGGGCAGCACAATTTGAACGTTTGGGGTCCTGGGGCTCCATGGGCAGCACAATTTGAAGGTTTGGGGTCCTGGGGCTCCATGGGCAGCACAATTTGAAGGTTGGGGATCCTGGGGCTCCCTGGGCAGCACATTTTGAGGGCTGGGGTTCCATGGGCAGCACAAATTGAGGCTTGTACCCAGCAGCTGAGCTGTTCTTCCTCGAGTGGTGTGGCCAGGAGAAATTAACAGTTCATAGGAACCTCAGGTGCTACCCCAAGTGCTTTTAACTGCATTTGTTTGACCAAAAGAGGGGGGGAATAGGGCTTAGGAAGGAAGCTGGAGGTTTCTTGGCTGGTATTTTGGTGTTGAATAAAAGATGCAGGAAGAGTGAGCTAATACTGAGCTGGTCCTTATCCCTCCAGCTGTGCAGGCACAAAGCAGATATATCTGCCAGCTCCTGGGTTTTTTTCTCCAGGTACTTGAGTTCAATTTGAAAATTAAGGTGAAATGCCCCACTGGATGTGTGGGGAGTGCAGGGCTCAGCTCAGGCTCCCATGGGTGATGCTGCTGGCTGTGGGCACAGGGCAAGTGTTGGGGTGTGCTGGTGCTCACAGGGGTTCTTGGATAAGGGAAGAGATGAGGATCTGACTCCATGTTTCAGAAGGCTGATTTATTATTTTATGATATATATTACATTAAAACTGTACTAAAAGAATAGAAGAAAGGATTTCATCAGAAGGCTGGCTAAGAATAGAAAAGGAAGAATGATAACAAAGGTTTGTGGCTCGGCTCTCTGAGCCAGCTGGGCTGTGATTGGCCATTAATTAGAAACAACCACATGAGCCCAATCCCAGATGCACCTGTTGCATCCCACAGCAGCAGATAACCATTGCTTGCGTTTTGTTCCTGAGGCCTCTCAGCTTCTCAGGAGGAGAAATCCTAAGGAAAGGATTTTCCATGAAAGATGTGTGTGACACCCGTGGGTGTGTGGGTGCAGGGAGCAGAGGTGCCTTTGGCAGGGCAGAGAGCCCAGACTCAGGTTTGGGGTGGGTGTCAGCCCTGGGCCAGCTGTGGGTCTGTCACACGTGCCAGAGTCAGAGCTGAGCTCTGGGCTCCTCTGCTCGGGCTGGCAGCCACGGAGGGCTGAGATCCAGCCCTGGTAATTAACAGTCTGGCTGTGTGGGGATAACCATTCCCACTTCCATAAAGAAGAACTTTGTCTTCTCGCCTTCATTTTTGTCTCTTTGATCAGCCAGACCTCTCTGCCACATCCAGAGCTCACAAATGTATTCCAGGCTTTTATAATCGCTCATTTGCACTTTCATAGATGCTAATACATGGAAGGGTTTCCCTTTCAGGCTCAGGCTTCCTGGTTAATTGTGGGATTTTTGCAGAGAGAGGACCAAATCCTGCAGCCATCATTGGTGTTAAACCAATTCAGTGGTCAAAATTAATTCTGAGGGGTTAAGAGCGGTCATGTCCAGTAGGGGGGGAGGCTCTGCAGCCTTTCCTGCCCAACTCTCAGACTTTGGGGCTGTACCCTGGGGAAGCCCAGATGGTTGCTGTCCTGCTGAGGAGCAGAGGCAGCAGGCTTGGGCCTGGGCAGGCTCTTTCCTCTTTTCTTTCCTTTTTTTTATTTTCAGGCTGAGAACACAGATGTCTAATTGGAACAGGGTATTTATCAACATAAGCTGCTTGGCTATTCAGGCATGAGCTAATCAAAATATTGTTAATATCATGCCTGGAGAAATGTCACCCTTTCCCATGGTTGCATTTGCATCGCTTTTCCCATCTATTTAAGAAGGTGTGAACAAACACTGACAGCCTGTTGTGGCTGAAGCTTGTCCCAGGGTCTGTGTGTCTGGCACAGCCAACACGTGGGGAGCTCTGGGGCTGCCTGGCCCGGCTCCACCTGGGTCAGATTTTGTGCCAAGTGGTGTTTCTGTTTCTCCTGGATGCTTCCAGCCCTGTCCCTGGTGCCAGCAGGTTGGGGCTCCTTCTGCACATCCTTGTCAGAACCCAGGACATTGCTCTGGCTGCCCTGGAGGACTCCAGACCCTGGCAGGGGAATCAGAGACCTTGGCACAGAGTCACAAACACCTGTGCCTTTGATTTCAGCCCGTGGAAACAATTCCCAACTTTGTGTGAGGAGTTACAAGGCACAAAGGTTTGAGTGGAATGACAGTGAATTTGTCACAGGGTGAAAAAGTAGAATTTTGGGGATTTAGAATGGGGGTTCAAGAGGCAAGATGGAGGAGTCTGAGTGTGTCCTGTGCTCTTCCTCCTCTGTCTTCTTCGTCTTCTTCGTCTTCTTCGTCTTCTTCTTCGTCTTCGTCTTCATCTTCTTCGTCTTCTTTGTCTTCTTCTCCTTCTTCTCCTTCTTCTCCTCCATCCTCTGCTGTGTTGGTGACACTTTTGGACTGGTTTAGAGCAGAGACAGACTGTCTAACACAGGTGATGGGTATTGGGAAGTTATTGTAAATAAAGCACAGGCAGTTTTTAGTATAAAAAGCCAACACCACCCCAAGGGCAGGGACTGTGCCACAGCCCGACCTGTTGGACAGATCTCAGCAGGTCAGGGAAATAATGGGATAGATGAGAGAAAATAAACAGCCTTGAAAAGCAAAACCAACGATTCTTGGCTTTTTCTTTGGTCGTGGGGTTGGGAGAAAAAAGACTTTCTCAACCACAGAAACCCAAGACATCCTCACTCAAGATGAAGGTGTTCTCTGACAGAAGATTTCCTGTAAATTTCTGTAATTTAGAGTTGTATTGTGCACTTCACACCCAAGCCAAGTGATTTTGTTCTGCAGTAACACTTGGAAATAGTAGCATTTCCATGTGCTTTTTTGCAGTATATAGTGGGTTATGGTAAAGGAACTTTAGAGCACTAACAACTCCAGAAGATGAATAGTTACAAAAGGTAGATAGAATTGATAGGCATTTTAATTTGTCATAGTTTCAGTTCCAGGGAGCAGCTGAATAATTACACTGCCTGTGAAGAAAGGGAATGTAATACTTCCCCTCATTATAGATCTGACTTGTCTCCCTTCTCTTTTAATGTAAGTGAAAATGAAGATATCTCTGATATCTTCTGTTTTGATCATAATTTGAAAGCCCCAGAACAGCCTGTACAGCTCTGTGTGGTGGTTTGGGGTGTATAGATTAATCATTTTAATGTAAAACCCAAACACTGGGTTAATTGCTCAAAGGACAAACCTGAGCTTGCCAATGCCAATTCCCATGAGGAATTCCTCATCAGCTGAGCTCTGCTGGGCCATGGAGGAGGCCAGTTGGGCAGGATTTGTGAGGCTCTTAAATTCAAATTTAAGACCTAAAGAAAGGAGACTTTTTCCAGTTTGCTGTGGTGGTTTTCTTTCATCAAACACACCAGGATGGAGCGTGACTTGGGCTTCTTTTCTCTCTTGCAGCCTGAAGAACCAATAGTGGCTCATCAGTGGAGAAGAGGACAAGCACTAATGCTGCTTCTGTGGAGGGGAGCAGGTCAGCAGGAGAGGAAGCTTTCTTGGACAGTGATCCTATGTGGATTCAATAATTAACATGTAACTAACCTTTGCTTTGGACAAGTACATGGATTATTTTTTTTTTTTAATTTTGTGGTGAGTTAAAATATTTCGATGGATTTTTTTACCCTTTCAAGACAATATTTATTCAGCACAGAGTCTAGAGTATGATAACTATTCTGTAAATACAGCACTTACTCATCAGTCATCTTCAGGGACAGTGGAAACAAACTATTTTACTTTTTCATATTTATTCCTAGATTCCTCCCAAGAGTATAAGATTATTCTACTACATTATCCATGATAGTGATGTAATCAGTCTTCAATCAGAAATAAACACACTTTCTTCACCTTCTCCAGCATGGTTTGTGTCAACACATACAGAGCAGCAGCAGTGAACCGTGGGGATTGTGTAATGGATGAGTTCCTTCCTTCCTTCCCTCTTTGTCTCTAAAGAAACAAATGGGTTCCATGAGTAAAGAACACTGAAAAGAAAGTGTGAATTCTTTTTCCTGCTGGTAGGATTCCTGCAGGCCCAGCAGAAGCCGTTTGCTGTATTGACTTTGCTGCGAGGCCGGACGCTGCCGTGCCCACCGGAGAGCTGCAGGTGCCACCAGAGCCTTGGCACAGGCTGAGCTGGCCAGGCCCTCCCAGGTAAGGCTGGACAGGGGCTTAGCCCTGCCCTGACCCAGCTCTGCCCTGCAGGAGCTCGTTCCCCTGCCTGCTTTGGGCACCTGAGCAGGGCAGGAGCCGAGCGGGAGGAGAGCCCTGCAGTGCTCTGCACCCCGGGGCTGCCCAGAGCTCTGCTGGCCAGGAACCCCAGCCCTGAGCTGCCCCTGGGCAGTGCTTGTGCCCTTGGGCTGTGTTTGAGCCCTGGGCAGTGCCTGAGCTGCCCCTGGGCAGTGCCTGTGGCCCTGGGTAGTGCCCAGAGCTCTGGGCATTACCTGAGCCCCTGGGCTGTACCTGAGGCCCCCCTGGGCTGTACCTGAGCTGCCCCTGGGCTGTGTCTGAGCCCTGAGCTGTGCCCAAGCCCCTGGGCTGTCCCTGAGCCCGTGGGCAGTGCCCAGAGCTCTGCTGGCCAGGAGCCCCAGCCTTGGGCTGTACCTGAGCTGTACCTGAGGCCCTGGGCATTACCTGAGCCCTGGGCATTACCTGAGCCCCTGGGCTGTACCTGAGGCCCTGGGCTGTCCCTGAACCCTCCCTGGGCTGTCCCTGAGCCCTGGGCATTACCTGAGCCCCTGGGCTGTACCTGAGTCTCTCCTGGGCTGTACCTGAGGCCCTGGGCAGTGCCTGAGGCCTTGGGCTGTCCCTGAACCCTCCCTGGGCTGTACCTGAGCTCTGTCTGAACCCCTGGGCAGTGCCTGAGCCCCTGGGCTGTACCTGAGCCCTTGGGCTGTCCCTGGGCCCTCCCTGGGCATTGCTGGAGCCTCTGGGCTATACCTGAGCCCTCCCTGAGCTGTCCCTGAGCCCTTGGGCTGTGCCTGAACCCCTGAGCTGTCTCTGAGCCCTTGGGCTGTCCCTGGGCCCTCCCTGGGCAGTCCCTGGGCCCTGGGCTGTCCCTGAGCCTCCAGAGCTGTGGAGGGACAGTTCAGGTGCCCTGCAGCATCACCTCCTTCCCTCTTTGGGGACACTCAGAGGCACTGCAGAAGCTCTGTGTGATTAATTTGTACTCTTGCATCGATGCCTTTCATGTGTGGAGGAGAATGGGTTTTTTCACAGATGAGTAAACATCTCCTTGGGTTTCATAGCTGTGGGGTGGTTTCATTTATTGTGTTTTGGGTAATAACACGAGCTGCCAGTGTTCCTGAAGCTAAACTGCCTCTTTACAGAGAGAATGATTTACAGAAATAGGGCACATCAGTCATGTGGGTTCAAGCCTGACTTTTCCAAGCCTTCTTTCCCCAAAGGAGCCCTCCCCCAAGCAGCATCCAGGGTGCTGCAGAGGCGTTTTTGTCAGGAGACAAGTCCAAAAATCTGTGTGCTCTAGTAATCACTACAAGCTAATTGCAGCAAATTAATTACAGCACAAACACAATTTCTTTCCCCAGGCAGGCATGGAGACAGCTCTGCAGTGAGCTGGGTTGGACCCAGGCTCTGCTCCCAGCCTGGGCTAGGCTGGCTGTTCTCCCTGGGGTGCCCAGGTGTCACTGGTGCCACTCTGGTGCCACTCTGGTGTCACTGGTGCCACTCTGGTGTTACACTGGTGCCACTCTGGTGTCACTCTGGTGCCACTCTGGTGTCATTCTGGTGTCACTCTGGTGCCACTCTGGTGCCACTCTGGTGTCACTGGTGTCACTCTGGTGCCACTCTGGTGCCACTCTGGTGTCATTCTGGTGCCACTCTGGTGCCACTCTGGTGCCACTCTGGTGTCACTGGTGCCACTCTGGTGTCATTCTGGTGCCACTCTGGTGCTACTCTGGTGTCACTGGTGTCACTCTCATGTCACTCTGGTGCCACTCTGGTGTCACTGGTGCCACTCTGGTGTCATTCTGGTGCCACTCTGGTGCTACTCTGGTGTCACTGGTGTCACTCTCATGTCACTCTGGTGCCACTCTGGTGTCACTGGTGCCACTCTGGTGTCATTCTGGTGCCACTCTGGTGCTACTCTGGTGTCACTGGTGTCACTCTGATGTCACTCTGGTGCCACTCTGGTGTCACTGGTGCCACTCTGGTGTCTTGTGGCACTGCAGAGCAGGCTCAGCACTGCTGATGGGGTTCCCACCCCACAGCACCTGGCCCAGGTGAGTGGGAGGCAGGTGAGCTGCCCCATCACACCCCTGGCTCCAGCTTCTGCCTGGAGTGACAGAGCAACACAATATTTCCATTTGCTGCCAATACTGTCCAGGTCTTCGGTCCCTAAATCCTTTTCATCTGTTGCTTTTCCTAAGTTCATTAGGCTCTCAAAGCAAGACATAAAAAGACAAATCTGCTCATGGTAAGTCAGTGATCCTTGTAGAAGTGATGCCAGATCTCTGATGTCAAGCCTGGTCCAATGGCCCCAGGCTGGAATGTGTGAGAGGATGTATCAGAGAGCTTTGAAAATGGTTCAGTGCAACCACTGCATCCCCCTAGGTTACTTTAAACTGAAGGGTGAAAACATTTGGGTATATTTTCTTCATTAAAAAAAACCCCATAAAAACACACTCAGCATTTTTCATAGGTAACAATTTGATTTTTCTCTGTTCTGGCCAAATGTTTTACTGGTTTAAAATTCTGTGCAAGATATTCTGTAAAGAAAGTAAATCTCAATAATACGTGTTCAGTCTGGTTGGGTCTCTCCCCAGACTCACTTTACAGTCAGTGCTTGCTGGAATACAGGTGGCACTGGGAGAAATGCAATGTTTCAGAAGTGTTCCATTAATGTGGCCATACTGAGGCAGCTCTCCCGAGTCTGGTGGGTGAGTCAGGTTGTGTTTCAGGGGCAGGACACTGACTTCCAGTGGTGTTTTATGCTCAGTCACAGCCCAAAACAAATAATACGTGGTTTTATCTGGCTCCTTATGTGGAGGCAATGGAGCTCTATGGCAACAGGGTGTAACCTGAGGCTGCCCTGAGACAGCAGCTTCATACAGAGATTAATCATGGCAGGAGAATGCTCCTGCTACCTAAGTGCTGCTTCCTTTGTGAAGTTCCCGTTGCATCAACTTAATTAGCAAGCCCTGACCTTTCAAACCACCTTCCATAATCTTCAAATTAAGTATGTGGAAGTCTGGTTCTTCCTCTGGGCTGCACCTGCCTGAGGCCATGGACCTGAGCAGCTGCCAGGCACAGCAAGAGGCTGTGGGGAGTCCCCAGGGCTGGAGTGGGGCTGGGGACAAGCAGGACCCACTTTGGGGGTTAAATGAGAGCTCCGGAGAGAGAGCAAATGTCCATCAGCCCTGCAGTGTGCTCCTGCTGAAGTTCCTGCGCTGGGCTCCAGGGTGAGACTGCAGGAGAAATTCTGTGCTGGGGCACTGCTCCCTCTTTGAACCCTGGCACCCACTCGCAGGGCTCTGACAAAAGCCTTTGTCTAACACGGTTTTAATCAGTGTGTGCATTTCAATTTGCATATTAATAGCAAGGAGCTGTTATTACAGCTGCTGTTGATGAGATGGTGTCAAGCCCATCTTCCCATCTGAGGGAAGAAAGGAACTGCATCTATTATGTAAAGAATGACTTCGGCAGAAAACATGTCTGAAGATCGTCCATTCTTTGTCTCTATCTTCCTTTATCTCTGCCTTTATTTTGCTCTTAATGGCTCGTATAGATGCATTCATTAAGCTTCTTTTTTCCCCTTAGAACAAGGATCATTTAACAAGAGACTGGGGCAGGATTTTGTGCCTGTTGTGACAGCTCCGAGCTAAATACAACAGTCTTGTTCAGTGCTTTTGACTTTTGGAAAATGACAAAAGGTGGCCCCACTCTGGGAGCCGTTTTTTGCAGCTGACCCAGAAGAATAATTAACATTATGGCAGTGCTCTCCAGGCCCCAGCCTTCCACAGCTCCACATCTTGGAGCTTCCCCATCCATCCCAGTGCCAGACTGGGCTGAGGTGGTGCTGATGGCACAGGAGGCAGAGGGAGCAGGGCTGCTGCTCCTCAGAGGATGCACTGGGATGAGGGAGTGCTCATGGGATAGCTCAAACAGCGATAAAGGAGAACTCTGGAAACAGAAAATGCAAAGAAAAAGCCCTGAGGACAAAGCTCTGCCCTCCAGCCCAGCTCCACGAAATGAGCTGGAGGAAGAAGCTGCAGCAGGGGCAGTGCTGGTCTGAACAGACAGACAACCTCAGTTCACCCACTGCTGCCAATTCAACAGCTCCTCCTAATGAGGAAATTGCTATCTGTGCTAGGGAGTGTGGAACCCAGCAGGTGCACAGGATTAAATAACAGAAGAGCATCTTTGCCAGTGCCAAAAACGTGGTGGTGCAGTGCCAGGGGTGAGTGGGGGCCTTGGATGGGTGCTGTGAGGACGCTGCCTTTGTGTTTGGCCCTGGGGAGCACAGACATGGACAGGTTTGTGCCACTGGGCCGCTTGCTTGGGGTGGCCAGGAGCAGGGCTGGAACAGGAGCCTCTTCCCTCAGCCTGCCCTCACAAGTGGCACAGGCTGCTCAGGCAATGCCTTTGCCTGCTCCTGCAGTTTAAATTGCAGTTTAAATTGCAGTTTAAATTTGGGAAGGCCTGGCCAGAATCCAGCTCACAGCATGCACCTCTAACCCAGGGAGTGCTGTCTCCATTGCTCCCACCATGAGTCACTTTCGAATGCAGATATTTAGTTCAGTAGTGCAGTCATGCATTAAAATGGATCTCAGTGAAAAGGCAGAGCTAATTATACAAGACCCAAACAATTTTTCCCCCCCTTCCCTCTTGTCCTGAGCTTCTTTGGCCACTGACCAGTGAGTGCCCACAGGCTCTGGAAACAGGAAGGCAAAATCAATCTCTGCTCTTGTGCCCAAAGGTTGTTTTCCTCTCCAAATACCCCAAATATCTGCAGCCTCTCCCTGGCACTTATTTCACCCTTGTAATTAGTTCTATGTAATTTGCTGTCAGTGCTGTAGCAGTGAGGATCTAAGGCTATAGGATAATAAGGTTGTCCTGGTTCAGGGCAAATTTTGGAAAGAACCCCCAAAGGTGTCAACTTAGGACAAAGATTTATAGTGAAAATTAGAGTATCCAGTAGATTCAGAGCCCAGACAGGCTTTAGAGCAACAGCAAATTCTCATTTGGATCAAGAGTAGGAACAACAAGCTTCCAGCTAGATCTAGACTAGAAAAAAAAATCAGCTTCAACTTAATGTAATTATGGCAACAAATTAGACAGTGTGGGGCAAAAGGTAGTAAGTCCCTGTAAAATTAAGTAGTATAAACCTAATTTATTATTTCAGATTTGGGAGGTTTAAATAGTGCTACAACCATCACCTAATTTCACAGGGGCTGCAATGAATTTGTTGTTTTGCACTGGACAGAAAGTTGGAAGTGCTGTGATTGCACATGTTGAGGGTTGTGTCTGGGGGCTTGTCCACCCCTCTGTTGCCGTTCAGCATCATGCACTTGTGTGTGAAAATGCCCAACGTGGTGATTTCTGTTCTGAGAACAGGATATTTGTGTCTGTGCCACTTCTAAAGCAAGCACGAACACAGAGGTGCATTGCAAAAGGAATGTGAAAAATGAATTATTTTAAAGCGTGCTGTGTGGTTGGATTAGTTTTGCATTTTTGAGGATTTACTTCAGCTGTGTCTCTCTTTCCCCAGCCAAGCCCTGTTCGTCTCAGAGAGGCTTTGGCACAGCAGGATGCTTGCTTGGGTCACACCAGCCTGTCCCTGTCCCACCTGCTCCTCTCTGAGGTTTCCTCTCAGAACAGGAGCCCAGATCTCTGCATCTCTGCCACCGCTTGGGGACAGGGGACAGCAGTGCTGGGAACAGCAAATGGAGCTCAGGCAAGCATCCATCACCCTCTCAGCACCGAGCAAACGTGCTGACAGCCCAGCCAGCCCTGCCTCCCCTCTGTGCCAGTTGCCTCAGTGTGTTCACAGTGATGAGTAATAAAGTAATATTTTAAATTCAGACCCAATGGTTCAGACCCATTTCTCTGCATAGCAACACCAGGCTCCCATCCCAGGAGGGGCATTTAGAAAGGCCTCAGAGACATTTAACAGAATTTTCTCTTGGAAGTCAATCTAGAGAACAGCTCTGGAGCCATTCCCTGCTGGCTGGCTTCAGTGTGCATGTTTTAAATAGTCAGCTGCTGTGCAGGTTTAATATCAAACACAAGCGTTCTATTTAATTAAACACACAGTTAAAGAATATCTGCAGCTTGCAGAGGGATGCTCTGTGGCTCCCCTGCCCCTCAGTGTGTCACCAGGGCACTGCTGTCTGCTCCTTGCTGAGCAATAAGCTGCCAGCAGCTTCAGCAATGCCCTTGGGGATGATGCTGGTGCCCAGAGCGAGTCCCTGCCCTTTCCTGCTGAGAAGAATCCAAGGATTATTGAGTCATTTGGGCCCTTGGGGAGATTTATTGCTGTGACAGAGCTGAGCCTCACAGCAGGGCAGCCCTGAGGGCTGGAGGTGCTCTTGTCTCTGGTGCTGATCAGTCTGGGTCATTAAATATCCCCTGGGTCTTCTCCCCACAAACTTTTTCCTCATTTTTCTTGGCCTCCTGCCTACTAGCTTGAGTGACTTGTGTAGAAAAAAACATTAGCCAGAGAATGAATCCAGAGTGCAAAATGTGCTGGGTTTTATGTTCTGTCTGTGCTGGTGTTTAACCGTGCCTCAGCCAAAAATAGCAGGCTTTGGGGAGCTCTGTAGTCTCCTGCTCATCAGCTCCTTCCATTCCTGTTTCTGCTGTCTAGCAGAGGCTGTCTGGGCTGCAGAGCAGTTCCTGCCAGCTGCAATAGATGCACGGGCACAGCAGGGCTGTGCTGCTTTGATTTTTTTTTAATATTTTCTAAGCCTCCTGCAGTGGCTGTCAGTTCCCAGGTGCTGCTGTGCTCCCTGGGGTGACAGGCAGGTGACCTGATGAGCTGAAGAGGTCTGTGCATGTCTGCACATGCATTTTGCAGGAGAAGTATCTTAAATAGTCTTAGAAGTATCTTAAATGGCAAACCTGCAGGCCTCAGGCTGTCCTTGCAGCCAGTTCTGTGTCTGTCTCTTTCTGGTGGAGGTGCTTTGCTGAGATGTCTTGAATGTTTTGTCAATGATCTCGTTTGTTTTCCCTCTGTCAGGATCTGTTTGCCAGCACACGCTGCAGCAGGGGGTCCTGCTATTGGCACCTTTATTTCACTGATGTTTGGGTTTTCACTCCAGTGGATTCCCAGCAATATTCCCTGCCCAGGGGTCACAGCTCTGCTCTGTGTGGACTCGGGGACAGTGCTTGAGTAGAGGCAGGAAAGCTTCTACTAAAAAGAAGCAGCTGCTGCTTTCTCACTGAGGTGAGCTGGGGTGTGAGAAAGCAACGTTAATGCTTAGTGGCTTTTAGGCATCCAGGTTTGTAAATGCACAGTCTAAAACTTGCCCACACAGCAGAATGAGTTTCTGCAGCCTGGTTTGCTCTGTGCCCCTTCCATCCATTAGAACTCGCTCTCCCTGTTCCCCTTCCTTCCCATTCTCTGCCCTGCTGGGTGGAAAGCTGCTGCCTTTTGTTTCCCTCTTGCCAAGCCCGGTGCCTCCTTTACAGACGAGTGGGCTGAGGCAAAGCCCATCTGGGTGGGAGCTGGGAGTGAGGGGAAGCGTGGGAGGAGCAAACGCTTCACATCATGAGATAAACTCGGGGAGTTTGCCTTAAAAGCTCCCCGTGGCTTCAGCACACGTTAATGGCAGTGCAGAAATCCAACCCAGAACCAAACCAGCCTGGAGATCTGTTTGCACCCGGGTGCAGGAGCTGCTGGCACATGGCAGGACATCCTTGCTGAGCCCCCAGCATCCCAGGAGATCCCACAACACTGAGCTCAGCCTGCAGAAAGTGGGATATGATTTATCTGAAGGTACAATCAGATTTTTTTTATTTGTTTTTTAATATTCCAGAGCTGTTGTCAGCAGGGACGCTGGTGGTTGATATTCAGGGCCACAAGACTCCAAGGTTTTGAGTCACCACAATTTCTTGGTGTATGAGGCAAGGGAAGTAGCCCTGAGTGAGGAGTGGCAGGCACAGCTCCTGGCTGCCCCGAGGCGTCCCAGCTGGGCTTGGAAGTGCCCTGAGCGTCCTGATGGAGGTGGTGGGGCTCAACCATCTGAGCTGCAGAACCTCTGGGCAGCTCGGAACAACCTCCCCTGTTCCTCCTCCTTCTGAAACCTGGGAGGGTGTTGGGGTGCAGGTTTCCCTGCTGTGGCCTCCTGAAGTCTCCCTGTGGCTCTTTTGGGGCTCCCTTGGGGCCCAGCTTTCCCTGAGTGCTCCTGATGACTGCCCTTGTTCAGTGTCATGGAGCAGAATGTCAGGGGGAGTTCCCTAAAATCACGAATTGAATTCTTTCCAGCTCAGGGTTTTTTAGCATTGCATCTCAGAATTTCAGGTAAAACAGATCAATCCATGAGCTCTGCCATCCTGCAGTTCTCATTTCGCCTCCAGTGACAGTGTGACCTCATTTTGAAAGGTCTGAATAACTTGCATTTGGCCCCTGGATATGACACAGAATCCAACTACTTCCGTCTTTATTATACCTGTGGCAATAATTATTCTTCCTCTCCAAACATAGCAGTTTCCTTTTTAAAAGGGCTTTTTCTCATTCTCATTTCCATCCTGGAAGTGCTGGTTTCTGCTCTATTTTTAATGGGAAGGCTGGAGGGCAAATGCAATTAAACCACAGTGCATGAACTGTAACTTGAAATAGATTTTTTAAAAAAACCCAAACATCACCTTGTCACTGGCAGAGGACTGGCTTTATAATCTGGCCTCCAAGTCCAGGTTTCAGTTCTTGTGATCAGACCAGAGGAGGCAGGATCACAGAGGATTTGGGGTGAAAGGAATTGAGTGTGTTAAAGAAGGAGATCCACTTATGCCAGGGCTGGAACTGGATGGCAAGGCAGCACTCAGGATCACTCCTGGCCTCATGGGGTGTTTTGAGGGGGAGCCCAGCTGTGTGTGAGTGTGGAGCTGCTCCCCTTGCACCGAGGCTTTTAAAGGCAAATGTGATTTCACCACCTCAAATGTCCCTTGTGGCCAAAGGCGTGAGGCTGAGGCTGCTGATCCCCTTGTGTGCAGCCCCTGTGCCAGGCTGGGCAGGATGCAGTGAGCTGCCATTCTCTAACAGGCAGGATCAATGAGGTGCAAGGTGCCATCCTTCTCCATTTGCTCCTCACGCTGGAATCGATGCCCGGCCGCTGTTATCGCTCACCTGGAACCACATTTCTCTTCCCGGAGAAAAGCAAGGCACAATTAATTCTTCCCAAGAATATTCCTGGGTTTCACATTCTCTGAACCTCAGAGGAAGGAAAAACAGTTCTTATCTCATTTGCTGTGCCTGTGTTTGTGCCAAAGTAGAATGCAATATGGAGATTGTTTACCCAGAGTGATGGTGTTTTGTCTCCTTGGCCTGTCAGGGCCAGGTGTGTAACCCCACATTTCTCTTCACAGAGGAAGCAAGCACAATTCTTCCCAAGAATATTCTTACCTCATTTGCTGTGCCTGTGTTTGTGCCAATGTAGAATGTAATATGGAGATTATTTCCCCAAAGTGATGGTGTTTTGTTTCCTTGGCCTGTCAGGGCCGAGTGTGTAGCCCCATATTTCTCTTCACAGAGGAAAGCAAGGCACAATTCTTCCCAAGAATATTCTTACCTCATTTGCTGTGCCTGTGTTTGTGCCAATGTAGAATGCAATATGAGATTGTTCACCCAAAGTGATGGTGTTTTATTTCCTTGTGTGTGTGTGTGTGTGGGGACTTTTAGCTAAAATTCACAAGATTTTGTGCAGTGTGTGCAGAGTTGAGTGCTTGGCAGGTTCAGTTTAGATGTAATGTAATATAGTGTAATATAGTATAGACTAATCTGGTATCATAAAGTAATTAATTAGCCCTCTGATAAGATGGAGTCCTCCTCATCATTCCTCTCCTTCATCAGGGGCAAAAATATCCACTATAGCCATGCCCATGGCAGGGAGGTGGAATGAGATGAGCTTTAAGGTCCAACCCAAGCCATTTGGGGATTCTCTGATTAACTCTGCCACCTTCTAATGCCATGAAGCTATGAAAAGCTTTAAGGGCATCTCCTGACAGCTTTTATAGTCATAAATGCTTTTACAGCCGTAAGACCTTGAGCCATTCAAGCCACCCCCCAGTGCAGCTCTTTCTGAAGCTGTCCAGGGTCCTCACCTGCCCCGTGAGGTGAACGATTCCCAGCAATTCTGCCGGGAATTGCTGCAGGAGGTGCCTGCAAATGCAGGTGCAGAGGGTCTGTGCTGCAGCGCTGCTGTGCTGCAGTGCAGGTGAAAGGCAGAATTGCAGGGAGGTAATAAATGCCCCATTTACCGAGCGATTAAACACCGATTTAAAGGCTGCCTTGGCCGCTCAGGCAGCAGAAAACAAGGTACAAGGCAGTACAACTGCTCGATGGCCACTCCAACTGCAGCTTTTCAAAAGTTCAGGTGCTGTTAATCTCCAGAGTATGGCTTCATCTGTCTGCAGCGGCTGCTTTTTTGCATGTTTTTCTAATGTTTATGAGATGTTCCTGTTTTACTTAAAGTTCACAGCATTTAAATAATGTGTTTTGAGCAGATTAAAAATAGCACAAGATGCCAAATCTCCCCAGGCTGTGGGAAAGACTCCAGCCAAGAGGAAAATCTCCCTGTCCATCCTGCTGATCCAGACTCCCCTCCTGCTGTACTTCATGCCACTTCATTTTTTAAATTGGCAGCTTATTGAAATTAAATGATTGTGTTTGTGTGTGTTGTCAGTAGCATTTAAGCTGTTCGCTTTTTGGAAATCTGTTGGTTCTCCACGGGGCAAGCACAGGGATAAATTCCAAATAATAGGTGGATGAAAGAGTCTTTCATCCACATAGTGAAATCCTTCCAAGAAACCTGCTTTACAGGTGAAAAATCCTTAAAAATCAGCCAGAGCAGCTTTCTGGGATAGTTTATATTCTTGTGCAGTAAACAAAATTATAAACAAAATTATTATATCTATATATTATAAATATAGATATTTTTATATTACATATATAATATATAATATATATTTATATATTATGTATAATATATTTATATAATTATATAATTTATTATATATATTTATAGTATATATATTTTATATATATTTCTATTATTATAAATATAAATTATATATTATATATTATAAGTAAATTTATTAATATATTAATGTTTATATTTTTGTAGAAATAAATATATTAATAATAAATGTATACTGTTATAGATATATATTATATACTATAGATATATATAATTATAAATAATTATAAAGAAAAAAAGAGATACATTTAAGTTGGAAGTGGGCTGCCTTCTGTGGGGGAGTGGGGTGTCTTTAAGACCTAAATTAAAACCTTAAGGGACCCACACTTACCCTGCAAGGTGGAGGAATGAAAAATACAGACTATAACAGGCAGAGCAGTTTCTCCTGCAGACTTCTCATTGTGGGCTGCCATCAGAAAAATTTGTATTTATGCCTGGCATTTCCTGTGTGCCCTCCTGAATACACAGGGAAGGAGTTGTTAAAGATAAATGCTCCCAGCACTGTGCTCTACAGCCTCCTTGTGATATGTGTAGAGCAAGCAGCTCTACAGCCAGGGTTGTGTGTGTGTGTGTGGTAACAGGAGGGTATTTCTTATTCACAGAAATGAAATATGTGAGTTCTTATTGGTAACAAACTGTGGGAAAATGATAGATGTGTGTGTGTGTGTGAGCCAGAGAGGAGCAGATTACACAGGCAAAACCAAGCTGGGAAATGTCTCCAGAATTGTTGTCCAAGGGCCTGGCTGGGATACAAACTGGGGAGTGAGACCCTGTCACAGACATCTTTTATGGAAAATCCTTTCCTTAGGAATTTTCCCTCCTGAGAAGCTGAGAGGCCTCAGGAACAAAATGTAACCAATGGTTATCTGCTGCTGTGGAATGCAACAGGTGCATCTGGGATTGGGCTCATGTGGTTGTTTCTAATTAATGGCCAATCACAGTCAGCTGGCTCGGACAGAGAGTCTGAGCCACAAACCTTTGTTATCATTCTTCTATTCTATTCTATTCTATTCTATTCTATTCTATTCTATTCTATTCTATTCTATTCTATTCTATTCTATTCTATTCTATTCTATTCTATTCTATTCTATTCTTAGCCAGCCTCCTGATGAAATCCTTTCTTCTATTCTTTTAGTATAGTTTTAATATATATCATAAAATAATAAATCAGCCTTCTGAAACACGGAGTCAGATCCTCGTCTCTTCCTCAGCCTGAGACCCCTGTGCACACCATCACAAGAGCCTGCTCTGAGCTCAGGTATTGCCTCTGTGTGTGTGGGAGGTGGCTGCTCCCCCCTGGGTGCCCTGCAGGTGACCTGGGCTCTCTGGGGGGAGTTTTGTGCTGTGCCACGCGTGAGCAGCTGGGAGTTGAATTCATCTATTCCTGAGTGAAGGCCATTTCTAACGGAGCCATTCCTAATAGTGCTGCTGACCCAGAGCAGGGGGCTCATCTTTCAGCCAGCTCAGTCTTGTTAATGCCTTTCTCCCCTGTAATTAGCCTTTCCTGCCGTGACTCAGGGCACATGCATTCTCCCCCACAGGGCCTGGGGGCTGGAATTGGTGTTTTCCTGCTGGAGGGGGGTGTTGGGGGGTGTCTCCTCAGGTTCAGGAGCTGCCAGAGCTCAGCTGCAGACACCTGGGAAAAGGGCTTGGGGGAAAGGATATGCTGCAAAGCAAGTCACTGTCAGGTTTGGAGTCAAACAGAATCAAACTGATATCGTTTAAAATTTCGTGGTTGTGTTAATGCACTCAGTCAAGTGTAATTAAATGTAGAGACTCAATGGATTCATATAAACACTCTGTGGGAGCCTGTCAATCTTCCAGGGAAGTGAACCCCCAAACAAATGAACAAACCTTTAATATCATCAGCTCTGCCTCTTTCAAGAGCAGAGCTGGGGGCTCTGGAGAAGGATCCAAGGGCATTTTTCCAGGAGAAATGCTGTGTCTGGAGGGCTGAGGGACAACTCCTCTCACCTTCTGCTGTGCCCACCTTTGTGCTGCAGCACAGACCCCAAATCTACTGATCAGAACATGTCCTGGCTTTGAATTCCAGCAGCTGGAGATGCTGGGCTTGGCACTCAGCTACACCCACCAGCAATTCCTCATGGCCCTGCCCTGTCCTTCAGCAGCTGCTGGAGCTGCTGGCTTTTCTCTCCCTGGATCTCTGCTCTGCTCCTTCACCTGTCAAAACACAGATGGAAAAGATTTAAAATATTTGTCCCAGCTCAGAATCTGAAAAAAAATAAAAAAAATTAAAAAATAGAAGAACCAAGAAGTGGAGGGAGAAGATGCTGAAGATGCTGCATGCACAGCTGAGTGCTGGGTGCTGTCTCAAAGGTGAGCATCCCCCCCAGAGGGGAGGTTGGTGCAAAAGCTGCTGCAGACTGATGAAACCACATTCTGGAGGTTAACAGCACCTGACCTTTTGAAAAGCTGCAGAGGAAATCTCCTACAAGCTGCACCTCACTGCCAGTAAGGGTTGGGAGCCAGGAATGTGCAAATGGCACTGAGATATGGAGGAGCCACCTGGGCCAGGTCAGCTCCTGCAGCTCAGGGGGGTGGGCAGGGGGGTTCAGTGCCCTGTGCCCCCTACACGTGTGCCCAGGGCTGCAGGGCATCTTCTGCTTCCTACACCTGCACCAGGGCACCTTCTCCTAAACTTCTCAGAATTCCTCTGAGCTCACGAGTAGAATTGGGAAAACCATCTACAGCAGAGTGAGGAAGGGAGGATAAGACACTGCTGAGCTAATTTTTTTTCCTGTTTGTGGGGGTTTTTTTCTCTTTCTCAGTTGAATTCTCACCTTCTCACAACAGTTGTTGCATATCACTGTAAACTTCATTTAATCCTTTTGTGAAGTTAAAGTGAATATGACTGAAAGACAAAATACACGCTGTACTTGATGTAAGACTGACGACACGTCCCCCCAGTTATCTTCAGGAGTGAAATAGCTATAATCACATTTAGGGAGCAGCTGTGCTGCTCAGCACTGCTGACAGGGATGCAGTGAGTTAGAATTGATGCTGCCTCTCGTTCAAGCAGCAGCAGCCCCGGTGGGGATGTGCTCACCCAGCCTTGGCACACACCAGCAGCAGCACTGGGCACCACCAGCCTGCTCTGCCCCTCACCCTGGCCCACTGCTAATCCTCTGCTCCCAGGTGGGTCCTGCACCTCCCTAAATGTGCTGGAAGTGGGACAGAGCTCCAGGCTCGTGTCCCTGCTGGGCTGCCGTGCCCTTCTCAGCCACCACCTTGAATTGCCCATCCCTGACAGCTCCAGGGAGTTTCCTCTGTTGGGTTTCAAAGTCAGCCAAGCATTGAGCTGCTTTTATTTTTTTTTATTTTTTTTTTTAGCTGTAGCACAAATAGTTGTTTAAGTGGAGGACTCATTTCAGCTGTCTGTTTTCTCAGAAAAAGAAAAAAAGATTCTCTGCAGCTCCCTGCTGCCCTGGCCACAGCAGGACGTGCCCAGCAGCAGCAGGGAACCCGATGGTTTAACATCCCCAGAACCTTCTGTGGTGCTCTTGGGTTTTCACAGTCAGCCTAATAGTGGTGTTCAAAATAATTGCTATGGAGGGAAAATGTGCCTTATCACAGGGAGCAGCACATGGACAATGGAAGCGTTTCAGAGCATATTTTTAGGACACACACACACACAAAAAAAAAAGTCAATCTAAATCTTGTGCTTTTTCATCATGTGCCTTGAGCAGTGAAAAGGGGAGGAAAGGGATCAGCATTTTTGCTGGTTGGATGGGGCTGTGAGAGACATGGTCTGGTGGAAGGTGCAGCAGGAGCCAGGGCAGCGCAGGCACCCAGCAGGAGCTGCAGGGGTTTTGTCTCTCCTTGGTGCCCGCTTGGGAAAGTCAAATGTTTATGTGTAACCTAAAAGAAAAGCTGCTCTGCTGGTGTGAGCTATTGGGTAATAAAACCAGGAAAGGCACTGCAGTCAATAAAAGTAAATTAATAACTAGAGACAACAAACCCTGCTTCTCTGACTGGCATAAAGCAATCCTGTGCTGAAGGAAGAAAAAATGTCACAGTTTATGAGGAAGCAGGTCAAGTCCAAGAGGAATGAGCCAGAGCATTTTGTGGGATATTTGTGATCATGACTTTTTCTTCCTAAACCTGTAGGGTTTTATTTGCAGCAGAAGCCAAGCAGCTCCTCAGAGCAGAGGAGACCCCAGGGCCCTCGGCGTGGTGGGTGCTGCCCACACCTGCCCTTGCAGTTGTGCCGCTCATGCAGCACAAATCAGGAGGCCTAATTATTTCAATAGAGGTTAATTACATTAGCCACTACAGCAAATCTCCCGTTCATGCCATGCTTTCCACTTCATTTAATTCATTACCCCCTGTGACAGTAGATTTCTGCACAGAGCTGCTCCTTTATCCCCCATGTCCCTGCCAAGCAGGATCCTCCACGCTGGCCCTGGGCTTGCTCTTCTTCCTCTCAGGTTCCTGCCGGGGGTGGCAAAGGGGTTGGGTGGGAGCAGGGAGGAGCAGCCTGGGGCATGCCCTGCCCCAGGGGCTGGGGGGAGCAGAGCTGTGCCCTGCCCAGCATCGGGGTCTCACCATGCAGGGACAGGCTGCGAGCCCCACGCTGTGTGTGCCCTGTGCTGGAGCTGAGCACGTGGTGACCCTGGACTGTGTACATCAGCCCCAGCCCTTGTGTTCATCAGCCCTTTCTCTGCTGTGCACATCCCTCCCTTCCCCCTGTACATCACCCCTTTCCTTGCTGTATGTTCATCACCTGTAAGAGCCGAAATGAGGGATGTGGGACTCCAGGCAGCTCTCCAAAATGCAGTTTATTGTATCCAATATGCAGTTTATTGTATCCAAAATGCAGTTTATTGTATCCAATATGCACTTTATTCCATCCAAGGTGTTACAGCAGTCCAGGGTGGTGGGTGACAGAGCTGTGCCCACAGCTGTCAGCTCCAGCTGCAGGCAGGCCTGGAGACCCTTAGTTAAGGTTACAAACGCATTATATCCTTTTCTTTTGGTTACAATGCATTATTTACTTTCCTTTGCTGAGCATCTTCATACAGTAGAACCAATCTACACCTTAACTATTATCTACAGCCTATCATAACTGCTATAATTACCATATCCATGTTACTGTTCTCCAGTCACTCACAGTCAGTACATTACAGTTTAAGCTGGAAGTTGTTTTTCAGTTTTCTTGCAGTGGAAAATTCTGAGACCTTTTTTCTACTTGCCACATTTGCTGCCTTGTTTGCCTGTGCTCTCTCCCTGCTTGGTAAAAACATCTTCTTGTTTGGGGTGGGTTTATCCTTTGCTCTAAGCCATAAAACCCCTTCTAACTCACACACCCTTTGCCTCCTTGGTTATCCAGTGAGACTGGCTCAGCAATTCTTTTCTTCCATATCAAGACTTGCTTCCATCTCACATTCCTATACTCTGAAGCACGTTTGTCACACCTTGGGCTGAGGCAGAGTTTAAGCTGTGAGCACTGTCAAGGTGCCCTGAGAAAATCTGTGTGGGCTGCACACAAAGGCTGTTTGTCTTTCCAAGGCTTCCCAGGACTTCCCAACCCAGGGAACCAGAGCTCTGTGCCACTGCCTGGCTCCATCCCTCATTTTGTTTTTAAACCCTTTCTCACTGCACCTGGGAATTCATCATTCCTGTGCCTCCAGCTTCTCCAGCCCCCTGCACACAGCGTGGGGGGAGATTTCCACACTCAAGGAGCCCCAGTGCCCAAATTGTGGCTGCTGACATGTGCAAGGGGGAAGTGAGACATTTCCCACCTGTTCAGCTCGTTTGCAGCTTGGTGGGATATTTCCTATTTTTAACTGTAGCTGCAGTTAAAGGAATAAATTTGTGAAATCAAACATAAGGTAACAACCAAAAGAAGTCGTTTTTTTAGCTGCAGATCTCTCTGATTCAGTACCTGGTGAACATTTTCTTTAGCATAATGGTATTTCTTAGGGTGCATGATAAAAACCTGCAGTAATCAACAGGCACTGTTCTCAGTTTTCAGTCTCATCATTAGCATTTTGCTCTCATTAACCTGAGCATGATAAATTGCTTATAAAACAGCTATTTCTTTGTTGGGCATTAGCAGGTCTAGTTGTGAGGAGAGACGTGGGATTTGGTTTACAGAGTTTTGCATCATGAATATGAACTGTGTGTGGCTCTGACACCGCAGGTCAGGCCAATGTAAATCAAGGAACTGTTTCTAGGCTTTAATCTGAACTGAGACCTAGGGATTTAAAGACATTTAAACTCCTAGCCAGGTGTTTGCTTGGGCTGGGAAACAATCAGCCTTGCTGTCTGCAGGTGGAGTGTCCTCCCACAGAGGTGGAAGCTGCTCTGGCTGTTGCAGGTGAGACTCTGCCCTCTCTCTCTTTTCTGACATTTTAGCACTTTTTGTGCCTTTTTGTCCCTGTGTGCCATCCGCTGTGGCTGCTGGCATCCTGCAGAGCCAGAGTCCAGCTGGGATGCTCACTGGGATGCCAGCCTTGGCTGGGAGCACTGCAGGGGCACACAGAGCGCTTCAGCTGCCAGAAAATTAGGCTCATTTATTTGAAAATCTGTTGTACACAAAGCACTTTAATCACCACATTCATCTAAAGGCCACATCAGGAGAAACAGTACTGCCTGTTCCCTCTTGGATGCCAGTTTTGGGGAATGCTGCTGCTAACATTTAGCAGGAGCTCCAGGTCACCTTGATATAATCAAGCTAAGACACATTTTAATGGCTGTTTAATTAGATTTACCATAGGGAAGGTGCCATGGAAGAAGGCTGCATTTCTGCTTCTAGTGCTGGTTGAATTAAAAATGCAGATAAAGGACTGCAAGTGATAAAGATGAGGGGGTTTTGTACCCCTGTTCAGTGTAATTTTTTACCTTCATTTAAGTGATGTGTTTGCTCTTTGCCTGCACTTGCAGGGCTGGAAAATCTCACACCCCCACAGACTGATGCTGTTTCCTGCCTGCCATAAAAATGTAGGTTCTCCTCAATGTGTGATTTTCTTTTAGGTGACCTGAACTTCGAGCACCTCACTGTAAGGCTCCCACATCCTTCAGAAGCTGCCCCTGTGTTATAAACAGGATTGAAGCAGAAGGGGAGGAATGCATCTGATTTCCAGCAGCAATACCTGAACCTCATGGCAAGCTGGTCCCTGTATTAGAGGACAAATAGCTCATCTCACACCAGTTTTGATTCCTTCATGAGGCTGTGGGAGACTCCAAGGAGCATTTTGTAAAGTGGCTACTTTCTCCTCCATAGGAAATAAAACATTGAAACATTGCTATAAAGGATATGACATCTCTCCCAATGGATTTATTAAGAAGACCACAAGAATAAGGAGTTATAAAACCTGATCCAGTCGGCACTTCAAGCTGTGTAATTGATATCCATTATTTCCCATTGACTGCTCTGCATGAATTTGCTTTTTGTAGCATCAACAGATTCTGCCTCTGAGCTGCTGGGGCTTGGCAGAGAGCAAAGCCAATAGCAAACCTGGAGTGTGAATCCCAGGAGACAGCCAAGGTGCTTTTCCTCAATTTCTTCCATAAATACCCACCTTTATCATCATTTGCACAGTTTCTCAAGTCACTGCGTTTGCACAGGGCAATACAGATCTGCTGTAGCTTTGCTGAGGCAGAGGCTGGGCATCAGTTTGGGTTCCACAACGATAAAATTCCTCCTCGTCTGCTTAAATTCATGGCAATTTTCTGTTTTTACAGAAATTGGGTTATTATAGTGAAGAATTTGCCAAAACAACACAGGAGGAGAGGGGCCATCCCCAGAAATGCAGGTTAATCCTGTGCCAGAGTAACCCCAGCTCTGCTGGTGTCTGTCTGTCCTGAGCACTGTCTGTCAGCTGTTAGGAACAGCCCATCAAGGCTTCCCCAGGACTTCAGTGTTTGGTTTCAGTGTTTGGTTTCAGTGTTTGGTTTCAGTATTTGGTTTGCTTTTGGTGGGCGTTGGAGCAACCCAGGGTAGCTGAGAGGCTGACAGTGCCTGGGTGCTGGCTGTGCCAAGGGCTGGGTGTGCTCCCAGGCCTGCAGGACCCCTGGGCACCCTGAGCACAGGAGGGGCCCCTTGCCCATGCCAGCCTCCTGCCCATGCCCCCACACAGGTCAGCATTAGGCAAATCCATCATTTTTCCCTTCTTACTCCTGCAAATCATTTGCTTTTCCAGATGCTTCACTATTAACTCGGACTGTTTCTTGCTTTATTTTATTTTTTTTTTTTTTCATTCTCCTTATCTCACCTCAAGAAGGAGAGGGATTACCTCATTTCCACTGCCTCAGAAATAAATCCTCATTATGGATTTGTACCTGGGGAGGAAGAAACTGATTTCCACTCCCAGCCTTTTCTGGACAGAAATTTGAGGGTAAGTGTTCAGTCCAGGGATATCTCACTTGTCTAATAACCATAAAGAGCACTTTTATTAGAGCTGGGCTTGGGGTTGGGACTATTGAGAAGATATTTATGGGGAAGATACCATTTCAGAAAACTAGAATATGGACATCAAATTTGTGGTTTTATTTTAAGTTGGAGCAAAGGGAAGGGACCTAACATGCAATAAATGTCTTGAGTGCTGGTGGGGAGCTCATCCCCAGGCCAGGGTGGCTGCACTGCCCCACCAAGAATGCAGTGTGAAGACACAGGCCTCCCTGGATTGCCTCAGATTTCTTCCAAACCATCCTCTAAGCTGGCTAAACCCAGCAGCAGCTTTTCCCTCGTGCTGTAGTTGTGAAAACTGCTGTGAGCTAGCAGAAAATAGTGGTTTTACTCAGGATCCAGAAGGTATGCCTGGGTTCTGCCTCACTAAACATGCTGGAACACCAGGCTGAAATGGCAGTGGGATGCAGCTCTTTTTTTTTCCCTGGCTAATTGCTGCAGGATGAAATAAGGGTCAGAATAAAATGTGGTTATCTGCTAAATGGCTGCTGCACCCAGCTGTCAGGCTGTTTGCTGCAGCCCTGAATGTATTGACTGGGGAGCTTTGGATGCTCCAGCTCAGGGCAGGATTGTGCAGTGATTTCCCTGGGCTTTGACAGAGCTGGGGCTGAGCTCCTGCCACAGAGCCATCAGTGATGCACCAGCCACAAATGAGAGCCCATGGGAGCTTTCAAGAGGAGAAATGGCTTGGTTCAGTGTTGCAGGTTTCCCCCAAATGTACGCAGATGAGCAGAGGTGTGCGACAGAGGTGTGGGCACAGTTCTGAGGCTCTGGAGCTCTGCAGGGTGTGTGAATGTGCCCAGTTCTGAGGCTCTGGAGCTCTGCAGGGTCTGTGAATGTGCCCAGTTCTGAGGCCATGCAGCTCTGCAGGGTCTGTGAATGTGCCCAGTTCTGAGGCCATGCAGCTCTGCAGGGTCTGTGAAAGTGCCCTGCCCTGCTCTGCAGCTCTGCAGGGTCTGTGAATGTGCCCTGCCCTGCTCTGGAGCTCTGCAAGGTCTGTGAATGTGCCCTGCTCAGTTCTGAGGCTCTGGAGCTCTGCAGGGTGTGTGAATGTGCCCAGTTCTGAGGCTCTGGAGCTCTGCAGGGTCTGTGAATGTGCCCTGCCCAGTTCTGAGGCCATGCAGCTCTGCAGGGTCTGTGAATGTGCCCTGCCCTGCTCTGGAGCTCTGCAGGGTCTGTGAATGTGCCCTGCCCTGCTCTGGAGCTCTGCAGGGTCTGTGAATGTGCCCTGCCCTGCTCTGCTGCAGCTCTGGAGCTGCAGGGACCCTCAGCCACCTGCTCAGCATCCAGCTGGTGCTGAGGATGGATTTTCCTGAATGATTCATGAGGAATGGCATCAAACTAACACAATCACAATTCCCATTTCGCTGTGGGAGCACAGTTGTTCATCCTTGATGATTCAGGACAGTGAGTGCTCACACCCAAAGCTGCTCCCCAGCCCTGGAAGGAGACACAAGGGTTTGTTTGTACAGGTCCTGGTCCCAGTGAAATGGAGAACATGTAAATCAGACTTAGATATAAAGAAGATGATAGATTAAGTTATGTTTGACTGACAGTTTTTCCTTCTGCAGCCTCCACATCCATGCTCTGCATAGGAGGCTTGGGATTAAGGCCATTAAATTACTTAGTTTATTGGAAAAAATAAAGTATCAGAAACAGATGAAAATGAAAAGAGAGAGAAATGCAAGCTGAATGAGTGCTAAAAAATTACTAAGGTAAGGCAGCAAATGAAATAGAATAGCACTAAAACTGGATGACATGTAAGAAATTCTCAAGTGGCAGTGCTGTGGAGTCTGCCTTTCAAACTGTGGAGTTAAAGACAGACACCCACACTGCCCAGTGCCCAGCTGCCTGCCCTGGGCTGGGACAGGGATGGAGGAAATCAAAAGCAGGGCATGGATGGAGCTGATCCTGAGCTCTCTGGAGGCAGGGATTGCTCCTCCTCTGTCTGTGCCTGAGCCCCAGGGAAGGTGCCCGAGCCAGCAGTGCCAGGCTGGAGGGTGGCTGTTGTGGTGTGATGGCATAGCCTGTGTCAGTCATCCTGCTTCTTTCTCCAGGTGTGCCAATGCCCTCTCCCTTCCCCTCCCTTGCCCCCTTGCTGAGTGCTGTCCGTCAATCTTGGCATTCAGGGCAGCGTGTGATTGGCAGAGTTCAAAAGATGCCCCTCAGCCCTGGGGGCACTGGGCCATCCAGGTGTCCTTTGTCCCTTTGTCCCTCCCCTCCTGTCCCTGCTTGGTGCCTCCCTGCCCCTTCCCTGCCCCTCTCCCCGGGGTTCAAAGGAGCAGCAGCCACGGGCTCAGGGAGTTCTGTTGGAGCTGGTGCTGCATTCAGAGGCCTGAGGGCCAGAATAAAGCTCTGGATCCAAACCCTCCCTCAGAACCGACTCCTTTCCTTCACCATGGCCTGAAAGCTTCTCCACAGAGGGAAACCTGAGGAGCAGCCCCTGTTATGGGGGGAAGCTCCATCCCAGCAGCACCAGAGCTCCTGCAGGCCTGGACTTGTCTGCAGGGCCCAGCTGCAGCACCCAGGCAGGAAAGAGTGTCTGTGGGGTGAAACACCACACACCCAGGCAGGCAAAAGTGTCTGTGGGGTGAAACACCACACACCCAGGCAGCCCAAAGTGTCTGTGGGGTGAAACACCACACACCCAGGCAGCCCAAAGTGTCTGTGGGGTGAAACACCACACACCCAGGCAGCCCAAAGTGTCTGTGGGGTGAAACACCACACACCCAGGCAGCCAAAAGTGTCTGTGGGGTGAAACACCACACACCCAGGCAGGCAAAAGTGTCTGTGGGGTCAAACACCACACACCCAGGCAGGCAAAAGTGTCTTTGAGGTGAAACCAGCACAGCTGCTGCCTTTGGCCAAGCAGCAAGGGCCAGACGAGCCCAGGCACGTTCCATCTGCCTATATTGATATTTAATTCCAATAGGTGGCCTCAGTCCTGCCTCCTCCGTGGCAGTTCCCACATCTCCCCCAAATCCAGGCAGAGATGGCTTTGGAGAACTCCTGGTCACCTCTCTTTGTACCTGTATTGCCTCCTTCCCTCCTACCAGTACTTGCACACGAGGCCATGGAGAGAGCTCAGATCCTGCCCTCTGCTTTGGATCCTTGGAATGGGCTCTCACTGCACTCTTGGGTCCCCTGAAAGGAAACAGAACTGCTGCAGATGATTGCAGGCAGGGCCATGCTCCTGAGGAGCTGCGTTTTCTAGAGAGCCCTGAATATGAGCAGTGAAATATTTCCTGGAGATTTGATTTCATCTCAGGGCTGGGGAGACTGTGCAGCTCCACAAACAATCCATCAACAGCTGCCCAGAGAGGAGCAATAGATTCATCTTCTTCTGGAACAGCAGTGCAAACTGCCTTCCCTGCACGTGGAAAAATGCCAGATTTGGGTCAAAGGAGCAGCTTTCAGCTCCTCCTTCCCTGCCCACAGTAACCCCTGTGAGCCCAGCTGCTCTCCCAGCAGCTCTGCTCCCCCTTGCCTGGACAGCTGTGCTGCTGGCAAGAATTGTTGCTGCCTTTTTCCCAGCCTTTGCTTTAGGCTCTGGATGAGGATGGTTGTTAAATCTCTGGAGCACAGTGAGTGTCCACTGGGGTGGTACCACGTGCAGCCTGATGTGGTATTTGCAGGGATGAGTGAATCTGACTCCATGTTCTTAGAAGGCTTATTTATGTTCTGTTCTGTTCTATATATTATATTATGTCATATTATGTCGTATTATATTGTAGTGTGTTGTATTATATTATATTGTATTATATTATATTATATTATGCTAAAGAATAGAGAAAGGATACAGACAGAAGGCTTAACAAGAATGATAATGAAAAACTCCTGACTCTCCTGAGCCTCAACACAGCTGGACAGTGATTGGCCATGAAGTTAAAACAATTCACATTAAACCAATCTAACAACCACCTGTTGCTGAAAAAAAAACTCCAGACCACACTCCACAGCAGCAAAACAGGGAGAAGCAATCAGGTAATTCTTGTTTTCATTCCCCTCTGAGGCTTCTCATCTTCCCAGGAGAAGAAATCCTGGCGAAGGGATTTTTCCAGAAAATGTGACAGTGTCAGCCTGACTCTGTGAGTGTCGCTGTCCTCAAATGCAGAATGCCTTCAGGTAAGCACAGGGCTTGTGCTCTGTCCAGGGCAACACTTTTCAGGCAGATTTCCTCATCATCCTCATCATCCTCGTCCTCCTCTTCCTCCTCATCCTCCTCATCCTCCTCCTCCTCTTGGCAGGGCCAGCTCCCAGGATCACTCCCAGCTGGTGCCCTGGATTTCAGTGAGGTGCCAGAAGGGGCAGATCCTGCTGGATGACAGGGCAGAGGATGGAGATCCAGCCTCTGCACCAAGCTGTAAGTGGTTTAATCACATCACAGCTCAAAGGGAAGAGTGTGAGAAAACGGGGTAAGAGAACATATTCTCTCGTGTTAAATCACCACTCTAGGTCCTGTTGCCATTGGCAGCCTGAGGGATATTTTTCAGAGATGCTAAAACACATCGTAAATTAGGAAAACAAGAGAGAAACCAAACCAAAACACCATATTGTGTAAGATCATGTCTCTTGATACCAGAAAAGCTTCTCAGAATGAACCACCTCGTTCGTGTTTACTCTTGTTTGTTTGGGGTTTTTCATTTGAAGAAATGAAAAAGATGTCATTTCTGGTTTTCTGTAAAAAACAGCTGTTGTCATCCATGCCCCCTCTGTAGCCTTGCCTCACTGCCTGCAGAGGTCAGCAGAGCCGGAGCCCTGGTGGAATGTGAGCAGCCCTGCTCCTTCCAAGGCCGGGAAAAGAAGAAAAAAACCATTCCGTGATCCTTTAACTTGTTAAATGTAAAAACTTGAAAAGTCTCACGCTGAGATCTCAGCAGCCCCAGGTAAGTTTTCCTCAGCCAGCTTTGTCATCTCTCTGCTAGTTAAGGAGGTATGACTACAGCCCATAATTACTGAGTTCCAGTCTGGAATTCCTTCAGGAAACAGCAGCAGTTCGCTGGAGAGCGCTCAGGCTCACACTGAAAGGAGAGAATTGCAGGTGTTTGCCCTTTTGGAACTGTTGCAGGGGAATATGCAAGGAAGGCCTGAAAAGAGGGAGGTGAGTGTTGGCAGCACCAAGCCTGGGAGGTGCAGCCAGCACAGGTGTGATGCCCCAGGTCTGTCCCTGGTTTTTGGGACCCCAGTGCTCCCAAAAACTTCAAGGACTGAAGGTGAAGGAGCCCTGGGTGATGGCTCAGCAGCATCACACTTTCAATCACTCTTGCTACTTCTATTGCAGCTGCTCGAAGCTTCCCCAGAAAACCTGCTGGAAAATGAGAGATCAGATGTGATGTTCTGGACTTTGCTTGTGAAAAGCAAGCAGGGAAAAAAAACCAGAATAATGTGAAGTGCAGAGAGACTCGTGGTTGTACTTGGCATGCTGAAAGGAGAATAGGGAGGAAAAACTGCAGGTCAGTTTTATACAAAACATCAAAGAAGGTGGGAGTGACTGCTCCTGGGCATGGCTGGCGGGGAAAGCAGCAGCCAGGAGAGAGTTCAGAGCACAGCCAGCCAGGGAACCCAACAAAAGCAGCAGGAGAATTCCCCTGTCCTCAGTGTGAGTGAGAAACTGAGCAGGGCAGAGAAATTCCACTCAGCACTGGATAAACCCAACAGCAGAGTGCCCAGAATCTGATTTAATTTGAAAGACCACAAAATTATATTTCTCTGCTGATTTTCCAGGTGGCAGGATTTGATACAGAGTTTTTAGTTTTTCACTGCTTCCTTTTAAGTCAATTTGACAGAAATGGCTTTTGGTACAAGGCAGAATTTGCTGGGTGTCGCAGCAGGGATAATGGAAACATCAGAGAAATGGCAAAGCCCAACTGGGAGAGATCAAAACTCTGTCTGGAATGCACTGGAATGCATGAAGGCTGTGAAAAACGCCAATCACTTGGTTTTGAAATTTTTAAAGGTTTAATAGTAATAAAATGGTTATAAAAATAGTAATACAATTAGAGTAATAATAATCTGGACAAATTGAATTAGGACAATATGAGACAATAAATACAAAGAGTTATGGACATCTGGGTACCTTTTTCTGGGCAGCACGAGCCCAAAAAAGGACCCACTTTAACAGAGGATTAACCCTTAAAAGCAACAGCCTGTTGCATATTCATACACCCCATCCATGATGCATAAATTCCATTCAAACACAGGATTCTGTCTGGGCAGTGTCAGCTTCTTCCTCTGAATCCTGACAGTGCCTTTGAGGTGGGAAGAAGTTCATTTCTTTTGAAAAGAGGGCCATAAATTCTCTTTCTCTGAAAGATTCAGGTGTCCTGTGGCTGCTATCTCGCTGAGAGTCCTTTCTTTAAAAAAAGTATCCTACATAGCATCGTTTCTATTTTAACAATTTTTATAACCTAAAACTACATTTAACACACTATTTAAGAGAATTAATACAGCCTTACTTTCTAACACAACACATACAATATTAATTTGAATATTTGCGAAAAGCCAATCATAAAATACACGCATTTTTCACAAAGGCCAAGATTTCTGGAAGAGCAGAAGTCAGGGAAATTTGTCCCACCTCTTGTGGGACATTCACTGGTCCACCAAAGCAGCCCCTTTTACTGGGGAGACCAAGAGCTGCAGCAGGATCTGGCAGACTGGGTGTGTGCCGGCCTTTGTGAGGATGGGGAAGGGATTTTTGCAGGGTTGGCACGAGCATGGCCACGAGCACGACGCCTGCAGGGGAAGGAAGGGTGGTGGCCAGAGCTAGTGCAGCCACAGGGACACCCTGCAGGAACAAGGGGAGCTGCCCTTCCTCACGGCTTTGCTGATCAAGGAGCTCCTGTTCTTGGCACTGTGAGCTGGGATTAAAGCATTGCTGGGAGAGGCGCTCAGGGGCGGGCGAACAGCTTGTTCCCAGCTGGCTCAGCACTTTCCTGCTCGCAATTCCACCTCTCAGAGCTCAGAAAATGCTCCCTGAAGGCAACAGGGTGCTGGGCTGGCAGCCCCACACAACCCTGGGTAGGCACAGCCTGTGGTGTTTGTGGGTGCTCAGGAGGAGGTGAGAGATTGAGAATCTGGCTCCATGTTCTCAGAAGGCTGATATTATATTGTATTATATTATATTATATTATATTATATTATATTATATTATATTATATTATATTATATTATATTATATTATATTATATTATATTATATTATATTATATTATATTATATTATATTATATTATATTATATTATTACATTATATTTTTATAAAATTAATATTATATATTTATTTATTATATTAATGTATTATATTAAATAATATCTTAATATAATATAATATAGCTATATATTTTATTATATTATAATATATTATAGTATATATTATATTATATTTTATACTATAATAATATATAAAATATAATATATTTTATATTTTATATTATATTATATTTTAATATATTTTAATATAATATATTATTATATTATATGCTATAATATATATAATATATGGTATATATTATATATATATAATATATATGGTATATATATTATATATATACTATATTATATACTATAATATATATATATTATATACTATATAATTATAGTATAATGCTATACTAAAACTATACTAAAAATACAGAAAGGATACAGACAAAAGGTTTAACAAGAATGAATAATAAAAACTCATGACTGCTTCCAGAGTCCTGACACAGCTGATGGTGATTGGTCATTAATTAAAAACAATTCACAAGAAACCAATGAAACATGCACCTGTTGGGTAAACAATCTCCAGACCACATTCCAAAGCAGCAAAACACAGGAGAAGCAATCAGATCATTGTTATTTGCATTTTTTTCTCTGAGGCTTCTGAAGAAGAAATCCTGGCAAAGGGATTTTTCAGAAAATATCACAGTGACAACAGCCCCTGTGCCCAGCACCCCTTGGCTGCAGCAGGGCAGGGGCATCTCCCTGTGCCTTGGGAAGGGCTCCAGTGTGGATCCCAAGGGAGCAGCGCTGGAACAGAGGCACCAGAAGGCTGTGCTGGCTTGGAAATTCATTTTGGCTGCTGGGTGTTGCGGGATCCTGGAGGCTTTGTCCCCTCTCCAGGGCAAAAAGGGGATTTTCAACCTGACCTCTGTGAGGAAAATTACAAATACCAGAGGTTTATGTCTAAAAAGGAGACAGAGGAGTCCTTTGACTTTATTCCAATACAGGCAGAGGCCATGGGGCATCCCCTGGGGTCTCTCAAGTTTTGGAGGATGCAGCCTCCCTTTTTATCCCAATTTCCAGCCACATTTCCCTTCTCTCTTTCCCCATTTCTGAGGTACTTGAGAGGTTCAGACTTCCCAGAACACCTGATCCCAAAGATTCCCCTCTAACGTGTAACCCTCCCTTTTAATTTTTAACTCTTACTGAATTTAGGGGGTTTTCTTCCCCATTGTTTCTTTCATCTTTCAATGTGTAATTTCATTTATCACCAACCCTAAAGTTTATTTGTAAAAACAAATCTCTTTTTCCATTCATCAATCAGTGGAATCCTTCCCATGGTTTCTTTTCTCTCCCAGTGCTGGTTTCATCTCCCAGCAGACCCAGAGCTTGTTTGCAAACACAAATCCTCCGTTCCTCTCCCTCCAAACTGGAGGAGCTGGGGGTTGTGTCTGCCCCAGAGGGCCACCCCTGCATGGTTTAAAGGTCGAGTGGCTCCTTCTGGCCCTCTCCCAAGTGGCAGAGCCCTCTTGGGCTGCTCTTGTCACAGGGAGCAGGGACACGTTTGGCTCGGTGGTGGCTCCCCCTGCTCCCCCTGCCAGAAATGCTCTGCCTGGGAAATGGGCTGTGACTTAGCAGGCAGCTTTCTAATGACTCCTCAAACTGAGATTTTTATCCCTGTAAATGCAACTAGGTCTCAGTGTCCCTGATTAGTTTCTTGTGACAAATTCCATCTGTCTGCCTGGGAACAACAAAGACCTAAAAAACCTGAGCGCCAGCCATGCAGCCAACTGCTCCCATGCTGGGCTTTGTCATCACAGGAAATCACTTACAAAACAGGAAACTCTTCCTTGTTCCACTCAATTTCCTGGGACTATTTGCTGTGAAATGTCACCTTCTCAGATGAAGGGACGGGATTTATCACAATTAAGGGAGGCTTTGACCTATCCCTTTAAGTGAATTACGGGTGCTCTAATTCTGAATTCGCCCAGGGCTTTGTTGGTGCGGCGGGAGTCCTCAGAACATCAGAATCATGCACATTTTTGGGCAGCTTTTGGTGTGATTTTGCTGCTCCTGGCAGTGCGGGCTGCCAAGGCTGACCAGGAGTGGCTCATTGTCAGAATGCTGGCCCTGAACATTCCTCAGGAATGCAGACAGAGAGGACTCTTGTCCTGGGTTGTTGATTGACTGAGCTGCTTCCTATGTGTTTGGGATTTTGAGCCACAATGCACCCGCGTCACTGCCCTCGTCAGTCAGTCACCGCTTTCCTGCTCTGAGATTTCGGCTCTTACACGAGACCCAGAGGAGCTGGACCTGTGGCACAGGGGTTCTGTGGCACAGGGGTTCTGTGGCACAGGGGTTCTGTGGCACAGGGGTTCTGTCTCACACAAGTTCTGTGGCACGGGGGTTCTGTGGCACACAAGTTCTGTCTCACACAGGTTCTGTGGCACACAAGTTCTGTCTCACACAAGTTCTGTGGCACACAAGTTTTGTGGCACGGGGGTTCTGTGGTACAGTGGTTCTGTGGCACGGGGGTTCTGTCTCACACAAGTTCTGTGGCACACAAGTTCTGTCTCACACAAGTTCTGTGGCACACAAGTTTTGTGGCACGGGGGTTATGTGGCACAGGGGTTCTGTGGCACAGGGGTTCTGTCTCACACAACTTCTGTGGCACTGGGGTTCTGTGGCACGGGGGTTCCTGTCTCACACAAGTTCTGTGGCACACACGTTCTGTGGCACACAAGTTCTGTGGCACTGGGGTTCTGTGGTACAGGGGTTCTGTGGCATGGGGGTTCTGTGGCACGGGGGTTCTGTGGTACAGGGGTTCTGTCTCACACAAGTTCTGTCTCACACAAGTTCTGTGGCACTGGGGTTCTGTGGTACAGTGGTTCTGTGGCACAGGGGTTCTGTCTCACACAAGTTCTGTCTCACACAAGTTCTGTCTCACACAAGTTCTGTGGCACTGGGGTTCTGTGGCACAGGGGTTCTGTGGCACACAAGTTCTGTCTCACACAAGTTCTGTGGCACAGGGGTTCTGTGGTACAGTGGTTCTGTGGCACAGGGGTTCTGTCTCACACAAGTTCTGTCTCACACAAGTTCTGTCTCACACAAGTTCTGTGGCACAGGGGTTCTGTCTCACACAAGTTCTGTCTCACACAAGTTCTGTCTCACACAAGTTCCGTGGCGCACAGGTTCTGGTTTCGTTCCAGCTTGAGCGGCTCTCCAGCCACAGGAGGGCGGCACCAGCACAAGCTGCCAAACTGCTGGTTACAAAAGCCTGGCTTCGTTAGGAAAGGAAAACAAAATCACAAACCAAATTAGCGCATATTTGTGTGCGTGTTACGAAATAAAAGATAAAACCTTAACAGGAAGGAAGGAGGGAACCCTCAAGCATCGCCCAGCCCCGCTGAGCCCTTGTGCAAACCCAAGGGGAAAGAGTGTTTATTTTTCAAAGCAAGATTTATCCCTAAATCATTTTTTAAGTATCGAAAGAAGGTTGAGCCTCCATGAAGTGATACAGCAGAAGAGCCCTGTTTCCTCTAAGAGCTGGGGGGGACTAGAAAGCCAGCAGGACTTTTGTGGGACCTTTCCATGGTCTAAATGTGCTGCAACAGACTTGGACAGTGACATAATGCACTATTCATTCACAAATCATTTATCATCTCAAATATCTCTTTTAAAAGGGTAAAGATTTAATTCGGTGGCTGTCTTGAGTGGCTTGGAAAATAATTAAAAGAGAAAAATAGTGAGTGCTGAGGTCCCAGGGTCTCTCTGGGTACAGTTTTTGTGGGGTCAGGAGGCTCAAGGGGGCCTGGAGCCACAGAGAAACCCCCAGGGGTGATCTTAAAGCTCCTGCTCAATCTCCTGCTTCACTAAATAAAGGAAAAGTTATATAAATGGTGTTGAAATGCAGAATCGGTGGCAATGCTTTGCAGCTTGGCTGATGTTTAACCTGAAACCCACTCAGGTGATGGGATTTGCCTGTCTGAGGGGTGTGTGAGGCTAAGGCCAGGCCAGGCCAGCCCTGCTGATGTTTTCTGCAGGATAAAGATAATTTCTTGGCCAGAGCTCAGTCTGCAGCAAGGCAAGGGCATTACCTTCCAAAGAGGTTTGTTTGGTTGGTTGTTTGTCTGGTTGAAGTGAGATGTTTCTGAGAAAGGTCCCTGCAACCACTCCAGGTTAAACTAAGAATTGGCGCACAGTGACAAGGGACAGCACTTGGGAATCAACACCTGAACTAGCCAAACCCTGAAAAAAGAGTCCAAAATGGAATTCTTTTATTAGCTTTCCCCTGGCACTGGCACCTGCAGACTTTTATCTGCAGCTGTGTGGGAAGAGCTCGCACTGCAAACCTAATTCCCATAGGATGGGACCTTGAGGAATCAAACTGTGCTTGAACCCTTCCTGGAGAAGTGTCACAGACATCTTTTATGAAAAATCCTTTCCTTAGGATTTTTCCTCCTGAGAAGCTGAGAGGCCTCAGGAACAAAATGTAACCAATGGTTATCTGCTGCTGTGGAATGCAACAGGTGCATCTGGGATTGGGCTCATGTGGTTGTTTCTAATTAATGGCCAATCACAGCCCAGCTGGCTCGGACAGAGAGTCAGAGACAGAGCCTTTATCATTCTTTGCTATTCTATTCTTAACCAGCCTTCTGATGAAATCCTTTCTTCTATTCTTTTAGTATAGTTTTAATAGAATATATATCATAAAATAATAAATCAAGCCTTCTGAAACATGGAGTCAGATCCTCGTCTCTTCCCTCAGCCTGAGACCCCTGTCTTGGGTGAGAAATAGGTCTCCAAGAGCTTGTGAGACCTGGCTGGAGGAGACCCATACTTGGTGTATTCTTTAGTTACATCTCTTAGGAAGACTGCAACATGTGCCCTTCCTTACTGGAGCCAAAGATGTCCTGGCACTGAGATGTTTCTCTGTAAAGAGTTTTGTTATTTTGCCTTTTAATAAAACCTTTTTGTTTCCAACACTGCCATAGAAGCCATCCTGCTGATTTTATACCTTCTGAGGTAGCTGAGCTATCTTGGGTGAGAAATAGACCTCCAAGAGCTTATGAGACCTGGCTGGAAGAGGCTCCTATTTCTCCCAGCCTGTCCAGGCTGCTGAGAATTAATGGGGCTCTTCCTCTCTCTCCATTACTGGGTACCCACCTGTGAAGCTGTAAAGGGTAGAACAGTAAATCTTACAATCAAATATTAAATTATACCTAATTTATTTGCTTATGGTAAGCTCTGCAATCAAGTGTGTCAGGCTTTATGTCACAAGCTCTCCTGGGAGCCAGGGGACGTGCCTGGCCGTGGATTTAGGGGGGTTTGCTGAGCACAGGGACAGGCAGGGACTGACCCCTGTAAATCTGGGGTGTCCCAGGCACAGAGGCCCTGGAACAGCATGGGTTCAGCTCTGCCTGCTCCCTGACTTTGGTAAATGCCTCTCCAACCTCACAACGTGGTTTTTTTTCATATTTATATTGTGCTAAAACATTCAGTGTTTAGGAAAGAGTTTATTGTTTGAATGAGGATAAAACCAGCATGTGTTTGGCAGCACATTCTGCATAATATATCAAAGGTTTTTTACTTCTGTATCAAATCCTTCAAGTCACCTGGAATTTTTCCATCGACTGCGCTCTGCTCAAGGTTTCAATTTGCCTTAGAGTTGGACATTTGTCCTTGTCCTCTCTGTGCTGCCTTCCTGCAAACTGGCTCAGAAAATGGTACCAGGGTGAGGCTGCACATCAGAGCCTCCCAGAAAGTCTGGGGGAAAAAAAGGGTCTGATGGCTCCCAAGCAGATTTCTAAATGAGAAATTGTGTCTTGTGCTTTACTGTTCAGGAAGAGGGGGAGAAAAAAAACGTGTCTGGATTGGAATATTTTCAGCATTTGGGAAGGCAGGTGAATTTTAAACAGAGCCCAGCTGGGTTACAGCCAGTCTGGGAAGCACAGTGTGGCAGTTTTCTTTTCCCTTTCCATTATGGTCCAGGCAGAAACAACAGCAGGTGGAGAAAGTACTTTTAGTCCGATTTTCCCTGATTCCTTGAGGCATTAAAGCATCTCTACATTGCAAAGACGATGGAAATCCACTTTTCTACGGGCATGAATGTTTTAAAAACTGAATTTTCTTTTATAGAAGAAGAGAAATTTGATGGACTGTTGGTTTACCCAGTGTCATTGGAGAGGTGGCACTGTCACCATCCAATCCACTGTTGTCACAGACATGTTTTCTGAAAAATCCTTTTGCTAGGATTTATTCTCCTGAGAAGCTGAGAGGCCTCAGAGATGAAATGTAAACAATAAATATCTGCTGCTGTGGAATGCAACAGGTGCATCTGGGATTGGGCTCATGTGGTTGTTTCTAATTAATGGCCAATCACAGCCCAGCTGGCTCGGACTCTCTGCTCAGTCACAATATTTTATTATCATTCCATTCCTTTCCTTTCAAGCCTTCTGATGAACCCTTTCTCTATTCTTTTAGCACAGTTTTAATATATCTTTCCCTTTAAAAGATATATATTATATATATATGTATTATACTAATATCATATATTATATTATTATAATTATAATATTATAACATTGTATATGATATAATATTATATATTATAATATTGTATATCATATTATTCTAATATTCTAATATTATATATATATATATTTGACAAAATAATAAATCAGCCTTCTGAAACACGGAGTCAAGATTCTCATCTCTTCCCTCACCCTGTTCCCTGTGAACACCAGCACAGACTGTCACTTTTGGAAAACTATAAATGTTTGACGACTTTGGTTATCTTGACTGATGATGTTATCAAGTGCTGATCGTTCTTGGGTGTTCTCAGGTGGTTCTGGGGGAAGCCCAATCTCCGCACCAGCCTCGTTTTTTGTTTTTAATTTGTTAATGAGGCATTCTTTCCTGCTGCCGCCAGTTTCACAACTTCTGCGTGGCAATCCGGGCTGTCCGTGGTCTGAAGCTCGTTGGATTTTCGTTACATGTATCATTTATTTTCCAATTTTTATTTTACACATTTTCCACCCGAGCATGAACTACTTTCCATCACATATAACAACCATGCAGATGAATCAGTGCCCCTTCCCAGGCCTGGGGCGGTGCTGAGCGCTGGAAAAAGCGGATTTTCCACGGGGGAGGCTGCAGGAGCCGCAGCCTCCGGCTGGGTGATGGCCCCGATGACTCCGCTGTGATTGTGCCGGTGATGCTCCCTCGGCGTGGGCGCTCAGCCCGGGAGGAGCCGCTGCCCCAGCTCTGATTCACTGCCCGGGGCCCCAGCTGGGAGCCCTGGACCAGAAAATGGCACAGCTTCCCACGGCACAGCGTGCTGGGGCTGTGCTGCGGGGAAAACTAACCCGCAAACACCAGAGCTTCGTGTCCAAAAAGGAGACACAGGAGTCCTTTGGCTTTATTCCAATACAGGCAGAGGCCATGGGGCATCCCCTGGGGTCTCTCAGATTTTTGCAGGATGCAGCCTCCCTTTTTATCCCAATTTCCAGCCACATTTCCCTTCTCTCTTTCCCCATTTCTGAGGTACTTGAGAGGTTCAGACTTCCCAGAACACCTGATCCCAAAGATTTCCCTCTAAAGTGTAACCCTCCCTTTTCATTTTTAATTCTTACTGAATTTGGGGGGTTTTCACCATTTCTGAGGTACCTGAGAGGTTCAGACTCCCCAGAACACCTGATCCCAAAGATTCCCCTCTAATGTATAACCCTCCCTTTTAATTTTTAATTCTTATTGAATTTAGGGGGTTTTCTTCCCCATTGTTTCTTTCATCTTTCAATGTCTAATTTCATTGATCACCAAACCTAAAGTTTATTTGTAAAAGCAAATCTCTTTTTCCATTCATCAATCAGTGCAATCCTTCCCATTGTTTCTTTCATCTCCCAGTGCTGGTTTTATCTCCCAGCATACCCACAGCTTGTCTGGAAACACAAATCCCCCGTTCCTCTCAGTGACATGGGTGCAGCTCACAGGGAATAAGGGGCTTTTTCAGGATTGTGTATTAAGATTCTGGTCATGGCCCAGCTTTTGGTTTTTTAGCAGAGATAAATGGCAACTGTGCCATCTCCTGTTGCCTGCAGTATTTTAGAGGCTTTTTGTCTCATAAATAGCCTTGTCTTGACACTGGAGCATCATTTTGCTGCACGTGAGGCGCTTGAGCTTTGAAACCCCATCCCAGCTCTTTTCTGTGAAAACCACACGAACACATCCACAAATCTCACTCTTTACAGCTTGTCACTCACACTTAACCTCCTTTAGAGCAGAGGTTTCCCTTGGCAGCTGCAGATGAAATATGTTTCACCTGTGACTGTTTCCACAAGCACGAGGCACCCCTATGCCAAGGGCACCCAAGCTTTTGCTCTCCTGGTTTGCCGTGAAAAATGCCAATCACTTGTTTTTGAAATTTTAAAAGTTTAATAGTAATAAAATGGTTATAAAAATAGTAATACAATTAGAGTAATAATAATTTGGACAAATTGAATTAGGACAATATGAGACAATAGAACAAAGAGTTACAGACAATCTGGGTATCTCTTTCTGGGCAGCATGAGCCCGAAAAAGGACCCACATTAACAGAGGATTAACCCTTAAAAACAACAGCCTGTTGCATATTCATACACCTCACACATGATGCATAAATTCCATTCAAACACAGGATTCTGTCTGGGCAGTGTCAGCTTCTTCCTCTGAATCCTGACAGTGCCTTTGAGGCAAGAAGAAGTTCGTTTCTTCTGATAATGGAGCAATAAATTCTCTTTCTCTGAAAGATTCAGGTGTCCTGTGGCTGCTATCTCACTGCAAGTCCTTTCTTTAAAAAAAGTATCCTACATAGCATCGTTTCTATTTTAACATTTTTTAGAACCTAAAACTACATTTAACACAGCACTTAAGAGAATTAATACAGCCTTACTTTCTAACACAACACACACAATATTCATTTGAATATTTGCGAAAAGCCAATCATAAAATAGGCCTTTTTCACATTTGCCGAGCAGAGTCTGTCCCTGTGGGTGCAGCAGGGCAGGAGCTCAGCTCAGCAGTTAATTTTTAACCTGCCTGTTGCTCCATGGCGGAAGGGAAGCTGCCAGGCAGGTGTTGCTGTTGACTGGAGCTCCCTGTCCCCCCACACACACAACCACAGCCAAGCGAGGGCTTGGCTTTGGACTCTGCTCCTGCCTGTGTGCTGGATTTCAGCAGGCACTGAAGGTCACAGGACTGGGTGTTCAGACTCTGGGAACATCCTCATCTCCTCCTGAACGCTCTGCTCAGGTTGAGCCGGGCTGCTGGCTCGTTCCTAACCCATCTTTTCATCTTTGGAGAGATGGGGATGGCCGTTTGTTACTACAGGATATGAAATGACACGACATGCACACACTGGTGTTCTCAAGGCAAAAAAGGGAAGTTTATTTTCCGACTCCAACATTTATAGATTTCCAAAAATGACAGTGGATTGGAGGGTGACAGTGCCACCTCTCCAATGACACTGGACAAACCAACAGTCCATCAAACTTCTCCATAAAAGAATGCAAAACAATCAGTAATTTACAGAAAGTGTGTGAGAAAGTTCGTCACAAGAATGTAAACATAGAAGGCTTAGAAAATCTTTAAAAATCAAGGTAACAGGTGTTTGATGAGGGGACAGAGGGTGGGACCTCTGTTTGGTCTGCTGTCACTGACACCCCCTTTGCTCTGGGCTTTCTCTTTGCAGCACCTTGAGTTGCTCCCCACCTTCCCCAGTCCATTAAGCCAGAGCTTCTGCCAAAAGTCTTCTCCTTAGTTTGTGTCCTGCCTTTCTGTGGCTTCTCCCCACCAGCTGAGCTGGGCTGCTGACTTGTTCCAACCCCATCTTTTCATGGACTTTCTTTGGAGAGACAGGGATGGGTGTTTGATGAGGGGACAGAGGGTGAACCTCTGTGTGGTCTGCTGTTGCTGACACCCCCTCTTGCTCTGGGCTTTGTCTTTCCAGCACTGTAGCCCCACATTTCTCTTCACACAGAGAAAAGCAAGGCACAATTAATTCTTCCCAAGAATATTTCTGGGTTTCGCATTCTCTGAACCTCAGAGAAAGAAAACGCAATTCTTATCATTTGCTGTGCATGTTTGTGCCAATGTAGAATGCAATATGGAGATGCAATATGGAGATTGTTTGCCCAAAGTGATGGTGTTTTGTTTCCTTGGCCTGTCAGGGCCAAGTGTGTAGCCCCACATTTCTCTTCACTTCAGAGAAAAGCAAGGCACAATTCTTCCCAAGAATATTCTTATCTCATTTGCTGTGATTGTGTTTTGCAAAAGTAGAATGCAATATGGAAATTGTTCACCCACAGTGATGGGGTTTTGTTTCCTTGGCCTGTCAGGGCCAGGTGTGTGTGTGTGTGTGTCAGAAGTGTTGGGTGACAGTCACAAGATTCTGTGCAGTGTGTGCAGTTTGAGTGCTTGGCAGATTCAGTTTTAGATGCATAGAATAATATAGTATAATAAAGTATAGAATAATATAGTATAATAAAGAATAATATAGTATAATAATTAATTAGCCTTCTGATAAGATGGAGTCAGATGCATCATTCTTTATCCCCTCGTTGGGATTGCCTGCGAATTCAATACAGCACCTTGAGTTGCTCCCCACCTTCCTCAGTCCATTAAGCCAGAGCTTCTGCCAAAAGTCTTCTCCTTAGTTTGTGTCCTGCCTTTCTGTGGCTTCTCCCTACCCAGCAGTGCTAGTGGGGAGCCACCAGCACCCTCCCAGCACGGCTGCCAAGCAGGGCATTAGACAAGCTGGATAAAATTAGCTGTTCATCCTCACGTTCCTCAGGATGCTGGGACAGGGGACACCCAGTACAGCCAGCCTGACTCATGGAGAAGAATTAATGGAAACGCCCGGCTCCTGCAGGGAGGAAATTCCTTGAACAGCCTTTTCCTCTGTTTGTTGTGCCGGAGGCTGACAATGGGCTCTGCTCCTGGCCCCGCAGGCGCCGGGACTTCGGCACCGGCAGCTCAGGAAGGGCTGGTGACAGTGACAGCACCGCCCTGACCTGCCCTCCCACACCTCCCAAACCCAAACTAATCTCTGCCATCCTCTCAGAACCCGGGACATCCCTCTGGCTGCCTCTGACAGACTGCTTCAGCTTGTCAAAGTGTGAGTATTTTTACGGGCAAAAAAAGTTGAAACTGCAAATGCCACTGGACCAATCCACACCCAAAGAAGTCTCGTGCTTCTTTCCCTTCTGTATTTAAACTAGAATTCAAAAACCAGTGCTCTTCAGCTGTCTAGTTGTTTGTAATTGACTATATCCTTCTCTCTTGTACTGTGCATGCAGAAGTTCACCAAACAATTACGGAATCTCCCAACATATTTGGAGACATCTATTCTCAATTTATTTATTTTACTCAAACTGCAAGAATGAGTAATTAACATTAACATGGTTTCTTCCATACATTTACTGGACTGGGAATGCTTTAGATGTAAACTGTCTGCTGAGCCCAGGGGGCTCAGAGGCCTTGGCACAAAGCCCTGTGCCTTTGATCACGACCCATGGAAAAAATTGCCAAGCTTATATGAGGATTTACAAGCCACAAAAGTTTAAGTAGAATGATAGTGAATTTGTCATGGGGTGAAAGATAGATTTTTGAGGTTTTTAGAATGGGGTTCAGGGTCCCAAGATGGAGGAATCTGGGCGTGCCTTGTCCTTTTTCCTTCTTCTTCTTCTTGGCCTCCATCTTCTGGGTGATGTTGGCATTTTTAGATTGATTTAGAGTAGAAGCTCACTGTCTAACATAGGTGATAGGTATTGGGAAGTTATGGTAAAATATGTACACATAATTTTTAGTATAAAAAGATAGCACTGCCCCGAGGGTGGCCAGAGTGCCTCTGTCTGTCCTGCTGAACAGACTTCAGCAGGCCAAAGAAAGAATTTTATAGATAAGAAACAATAAACAACCTTGAGGCTGAGAACTGAAGAGCTCTGACTCCTTCTTCAAGCACCAGGCTGGGAAAAGAGACTTTCCAACACACCTCAGGGTCACTGTGGGCAGCAGAGATTCCGAGACTCCCACACCTCTCAAACCTGAACCAATCTATGGTATCCCCATGTGCAAGTATAGTTTCAACCCAAACATTAGGCTGTGATTCTAAAACTAGAAGCTAAACCCTTCTTACCTGCCCAGGGGAGGTTAAACCAGCGAGAACTCCTAATTCTTGCAGAGTGGGCAAGGGCCTTGGGATGGTTGGGCATTTCTACCTCAACCTCTTTTTGGCCTGTGTTCCATGAGAATTCACTGCAGGTTTTGTTGAGCCTTTTGAGTAAGGCACGTTCCTGGAGAACAAACCTGCCAAAGCAGCAGACAGGCTACAACCAAGGAAAAGTGCCTTTTTTCACTGTAAATACCCAATAATCACATAACTTCTTAGTAAGTGGCCTTTATTTATCAGGGATACCACTCAGGCTAATGATTTCAATGTAATGAGACAAGAGGGACTATAAAATCCCCAAGTCAGCAGATGTTATGAATCATGTTGTGCAAATCTTGTGAACAGGACTGTCTGGGCAATCCCAGGACGTGCCAGCAGCAACCACTTCAGAGGGTGTGGATTTCAGTCTGCCACAAGCTTGGCTTCTGCAAAATTTGCTTCCTTCTTTCAAGGAAAGGCTGCTGGCAAATGCTGCCCAGGTCATTTGTAGCAAAGGGGAGCTGGGTTTGGTTTTGGGGACACAAAGGGTGACAAGGCTCTGCCTAATCCAGCATTGGCCCCAGCTGGGTTTGGTTTTGGGACCCAGAGAGTGACAAAGCTGTGCCAAATCCAGCATTGGCCCTGGCTGGGTTTGATTTTGGGGGCCCAAAGGGTGACAAGGCTCTGCCAAATCCAGCACTGGTCTTCCTGGGAGGGGAAATCATCGTGCATCCCAGTCCAGTTATAAATAATTATAATTGCCCATTCTATTAGGTGACTTAAAAGATTATTTCCAGTCTCCCTGACTTATTGGCAATTTGGAGTTCTTACTGTAGGCAAAAAAAAAACAAAAACAACTGTAGCTGGGCTATTGCTCTTCCAAGCTGCTTTATCTTTGTTGCTCTAAGCAGAGTCATGGGAATGTTTTTATCTAAACCATCAGGTTATTAGAGGACAGACTTATAAATAACCAGTCTTTGCTATTTTTAAGTACTTTCAGCATCGTCTATCATGATAGTACAGCACAACCTGCAGAAAAACAGTCCAGTTCTGCTGCCAAAGCTTTGTAACTTACTGCTGTTTCTTTGGATGGTGAGGAGCCAAGCCCATGTTTTCTCTGCTCTGCAGAAATGCCAAAGGCTGACAAGCCACGCTCCTGAACTGTCATTTTCTACACCTTTCCTCAATGCAGAAGATGTAATTCTGCTTTATTACAGAGGGGGAAACTGACGCTGGAGTTGATTAGCAATAAATTTGGTGAGGCTTTTCTGGGGAAATGACATGGTTGCCATAGCAATTGTGGGCCAGGCTGGTGCTGGCAGGTGGGATGGGGGAGCCAGGGGCTGCTCCACATCCTTTGGGCTGCCAAAGCCATATCTGGGGAATGAGGGACAGGTGCAGGTAGTCTGCTCCTAAACCAGACCTCTATGAAATGCCAAAAAAAGTCTAACCCCACCACTCCAGGAGAACTGAGCATTTCAGACAAGATAATTTAGATTTACTTCATAATTTATTAGTTTTCACATCACTGTATGCAATAAATTATAGCCAATATAATATTAACATTGTCATAAAATATTGCCATGAAGTAAGTACTCATCTAATAGTGGCTGTCACCTACACAGAGAAGAACTGTAGTTATTATATTTAGATTTTTAGTGTTAGTGGTAAGTGAACATAATATTAAGGAACTTCACAGTAAATTCAGGGAAATCTGTCATTATTATTGCTTCTGTGCAAAAGACTTTTCCTGCACACACAGAGCTTGGCAAGGAAAGGCCCAGCTGTGCAGTGTCTCTGGAGCTGACGCTTTCCCGGATGGCTGAACTCACTGCACCACACGCTGCCTTTGGGGGCATTTCACAGATTCAAAGTGACCCTGCCCAGCAGCTGGGAGGTCTCCAGAGCCCCCCACCACCACAGCACCGGGGCTCAGAGGCAGAGCGAACCTGTGAGCACCAAGTCCATCAGGAGGTCCTGGGTGTGGGGGCTTCCCCCAGCTCAGTCCCGTGGCTGCCCAGAGGAGCTCGACTGCCCCAGCTGGGAGCTGCTGTGTCTCTCTGCGAGCCTCTGGCCACCAGGCTGCTGTCCCCACTGATGTGCCATGGACCCTGGTCCTGCTGGCCACACCGGTCCTGCTGGTCACACCATTGTGCCATGGGCACTGATCAGGCTGCCGTCCACACTGATGTGCTGTGGGCATCGATGCTGCTGTCCACTCCAGTGTGCCATGGGCACTGGTCCTGCTGGCCACACCAGAGCTGCTGTGGGCACTGATGTGCCATGGGCACTGATCAGGCTGCTGCCCACACCGATGTGCTGTGGGCATTGATGCTGCTGGCCATACCAGTGCTGCCATGGGCACTGATCCTGCTGGCCACAGCAATGTGCCATGGGCACTGATCAGGCTGCTGTCCACACTGATGTGCTGTGGGCATTGATGCTGCTGGCCATACCAGTGCTGCTGGTCACACCAGTGCTGCTGGCCACAGCAATGTGCCATGGGCACTGATCAGGCTGCTGCCCACACCGATGTGCTGTGGGCATTGATCCTGCTGGCCATACCAGTGCTGCTGTCCACGTCAGTGCTGCCGTGGGCACCGATGCTGCTGGTCACACCAGTCCTGCTGTGGGCACCGATGCTGCTGGCCACACCAATGTGCCATGGGCACCGATGCTGCTGGCCACAGTGCTGCCGCTGTTGGCTCATGGTTTGCAGTGGAGCTGGAGCCCCCTGCATGGACTCTCAGGTCCCCAGGCCCACGGGGCAGCCGAGCATGCTGAGCGTGCTGGGAGCTCTCAAACAGTCCCGTCACAAGACGTTCTCCCTCCGCCAGCTCAGTGAACTTTGATGGAGTATTTCCGAAACGTCAGGAACTGCAGCAGTTTGTCTTTTCTCCTCTGCTTTAGTGCCATCAGCGCTCTCGTTTTTTCCTCCATGTCCTGGTCGGTGGCGAGGATTATCTTGGCTCTCTCCTCCGCCTTCTTGTCGCCGGAGTTTTTGAAGAGTTTCTGCAGGGACGCCTCGTTGATGCTCTCGAAGATGTTGGCCGCGGCTTTCTTGCGCAGCGCGGTGTCGAAGCGGTACCCATGGACCGAGGGGCTCACCCGCAGCGATGTGGACATGGCTGCAGTGCTGGAGCTCGTCTTTGCTTTCATCGAAGCTCTGCCGGCTCTGCCCCGCTGCTGTGCTGCCTCCAGGAGTGGTATTTAAAGGCAGGCTGGAGGAAAAAGCCGGAGGGCTCCGGTTACAGCGGTGAGATCACGATGATGTCAACAACCAACAGTCGCAGGCAAAGTTTAACATTTAAGTTGCCAACTTTCCTGTCGTGCGGACGAGATGAAAAGTCCTCTCTGCTTCTGGAACTCTTCTTCTTCTTCTTCTTCTGGAAATGTTGGGGTTTTTTGACCCACTACAGAGCAGGCTTCAACCATGGGACTGAGCCAGCACAGCCCAAACTGCACTGCTGTCCTTGCTGCATGTCAACAGCACTGTGTGCACAATATATCAAATCATAAATGAGTAAATCTCCAGGTGAGACCTGCTGCAATGCTAGCAACAGGCTGGAGCCTGTGCAAACAGCCAAGAACTTGGCTCTGTCTCCACTGCCAACACTGCAAACCTGCTCCTGTCTGGACATGGGTTCCTTTCTGCTTCCCAGCAGGTGCAGCTCATCTTTAGTGCACACAGAGCTGCAGTTTCTGACTGACAAGTGTTGTCCCAGAGGCAGGTGATCCATAAAATCCCCTGAGATGACTTCCCTGGGTGTTACACCCTCAGCTGCACATGGCAATGGTCTCAGGGAGAGCAAGAAAACTCAGTCTGCTGCCCTGCTCCTGCCTCCAGTGTCCTTTTGCTTAAATTTCATGCTCATTAGTGCTGGAAAGAAAACTCACCTCTGCTCCACAAGGCTTTCCATACCACCCTTGGTCAATGACAAGCCCTTGGGCTGGGAGGACTCTCTCTTAGTCATGCAGGTCAGTTTTGGCTCCTGTGAGGAGCAGGGAGCTGCACTCAATGTCCCTTTGGGTCCCTTCTCACTCGAGGGGCACTGTGAGCAGGGCACAGCTGCCAGCAAGGGGCTGCCTCTGCCCACCAGTGCTCCTGCTGGCCTCACACACCTGGACTGCACTGAGCACAATCCAACCTGGCCCAGAATAGCTGTGGGTTCAAGAGTCACTTAAGGCCAGGAGCCAGAGATAAGTGTATTTTGGTTAATGTTTTAAAGCGGCCGGATGCTGCAGAGGCTCTGTTTAGGAAAGTAGAAATTTGTTTACTGTTGCTGCTGACCCTGCTACTCATCCTGGCTGAAAGGCTCCAGGAGCAGCCTCTGTCCCCATCCCACTCAGACCAGGGGTTTCCCTTTTTTACCAGAGAGCTGCGGAAATCACCTCTGACCACACTGAAGAACAGATCCAAGGAAACATCACCCAGATGCTTTTTATTCCACATTCCCTTTAAAACTTCAGCTCCTTCGAACAGAGGGAGGGGACATGTCTGAGCCACACTCAGGGGATATGTCTGGGCCTCTCTAGCACTCAGCAGGAGCAGTGAAGAGCTGAGCACACCTGAAGCCTTTGTGTAGATGTTTGTGCTGGCTCAGAATGGAGAAGGGGATTACCTGTGACTTGTTGGTCACCAGGTGAACTGTGAGCAGGGCAGGTTGCTCCTGAGCCCCAGAATGATTGGCAAGCCCAGCTCCAGCCAGGCTCAGATCAACTTCCAGCTGGCCAGGACTTGCCAGGCTTCTTTCCTTAGGAGAGGGGGTGGCCTCATTTCAGTGTCTGGCTACTTTTCTACCTGGGACTTGGGACTTGGTGCTGCTGGGCACATCCTGAAGCAGCCCTGAACCCTGCAGTGCCCATATCCTGCCAGGACATGGGTTTCCTCAGTGCTGCCAGGACTTTGCCCTGGCATGAGCTCTCTCTGCACGTGCCATCGCTTCCTGTGGTTCTGTCATTGTGTGAGTTGCTTTTTACAAGTTTTTCACAATTCCTTTTGTATGTGCTGGATGTTCTGTGCTTCAGTGTGTAAACAACAGCTTTGCAAGTCCCGGGGATTCTTCTCCCACCAGGCAGACGTGCAGCCTCTCACCTTGCCACGGCCCTGCCAAATTGGTGAGACCAATTCGTCAGCTGCTTGTTCAACATTTGCAGGGCTGATAAATCCACCCTGGAAATAGAACAGTTTTGGTGTGGCTGCCTGGAAAAGATCTCATGGTTTGTAGACTGTGCTAACATGAAATGTGATGGGGGAGCAGAAGGAAGCGGGGCCACATGTGCTGCCCAACCCCTCCTGCTCAGAGCTGCACTGGGGGGTAAATCTGCCCAAAACACGTGCCTGGATGAAATGCTCAAAGTGCTTTGCTTCACAGGACAGATAACACAGTGTCAGGGTACTCGGGGCAAAATTCAGTGCCAGGAGATCAGCCAAGATCTTGTGGGCTGAAGAAAACAAACCCTTTTTTTTTTGTCCCCTGGTCAAAAACCAAGAGCTGAGGCAGGTTCACGTGCGCCTTGTTTTCACCACTCCCACTGCACATGGAATCACTCTGCAGGTATTTGCAGAGATGTGGCTGACAGCATAAATTAGCAATATCTGGGGAAGATACAAGCTCAGAAAAGTATCTGCCATGGAAACCGAGACTAAAGCTGATGCTTTAGGAGTAAGACATCAAAAAGCTGCCAAGATCAAGCACGCGTTCCTTGTGAGCTCATCTCACACAGAGCAGTAACAAATGTCTTTGCCCCTTCAAGCTTCTCTGCCCACTTTGTATAAATTTAGTTGTGCTTGGCTCTGACAGAGCGATGAAGCATGCCTCGTCTGTTTTTTTCCAGTAATTCTTGTTTATATGGGTGTTTTAATACTGCTTTCCCAGTAATGCCTAGGAGGAATTATTCATGTGTTGGATTGGAGAGCAACTTGAGAGAAGATGTGATTTCTATCATCGTTCCCCGTCTATTCTTGTGTAATTGCTTTGTGAGACGCAAACGCTCCATTTCACCCGTTAATGGGAGGATTAATTCCCATCCCCACCGTCTGCAGAGAGGCGCAGCCACATCTCTAATTGTGCTCTGCTTCTCCTCCCGGCGGGACGGGCTCGGGGTGCTGGGGATGGGGGCGGTTTTGCTGCCAGGAAAGCCCCGGGACCGGGCAGGTATCTGGCAGCCCCAGGGCAGGAGCTGGAGGGAGCTGGAGCAGCCACAAACTCCTGCAAAGAACTGGCTTTGCCTTCATGTAACCTCCAAAAGCGCTCCAAAGAAGGTAATCCGGGATGCCTGGCAGCTCCCTGGGGCATGTTTTGCATAGCTTTCCCTCCACTGGCTGCTGCCAAAGCCTGCACGGTCTGGAGCACCCATTTGGGGTCAGAGGATGCAGCAGCCCCCGTGGAGCACCAGCGCTGCCCAGCCCTTCCCAGCCATGGGGCATTGAGAAACTGAGACTCAGAATATCCTGTGAGATGGAACAGATAGATATGGGTGATTAGATATAGATAGATATAGATATAGATATAGATATAGATATAGATACAGATATATAGAAATATAGAAATGTAGATATATAGGTATATAGGTATATAGATATATAGATATATAGAGATATAGATAGATAGATAGATAGATAGATAGATATGTAGAGATATAGAGATATAGATATAGATAAAGAGGATATATAGATATAAATATAGATACATAAATATAGATAAAGAAGATAGATATAGAGATATAGATATATATAGAGAGAGATATAGAGATATAGAGATATAGAGATAGATAAAAAGATAGATATATATATATAGATATAGATAGATAGATAGATAGATAGATAGATAGATAGATAGATAGATAGATAGATAGATAGATGTAGATATTTGCTTTGTCTTCAGGCCACTCAGTGAAAACCTAAGAATGGGAAATGTCCAGGAGCCTCCAGCCATCTCTGCTCTTCCCATCCCTTCCCTGGCTTGGAGCTCTGGCTCCTCAGCTGGGGAAGCCCAGCCTTTCTCAGGGGCCAGAAATGCCACTGGCTGCTGGGAAGGGTTTCCAAGATGGGAAGGTTTCCGAGATGCAGTGCTCTGCAGACAGCTGGGGGATGGCTCTAAGGTCAAGGAGGAGCTGGTTCATTGTGCTGCTCTTGGAATCCAAATTCCTGGGAGGTTGTCAGGCGTCCAGGTCATGCGAATGGCAGTGCCTGCCCTGTCTCCAACCTGCCCACAGCCTCTCTGCTCTGGGACTTGTGTGCCTCTGGGACTCCACCTGAGATTTCTGTTTGTTTGGCCATTGCTTGGGTTTTTCTGTGGTTGCTCTTTCTTTAATAGAACATCTGGGAACACTTGTGCAAATCTCACGGCAGGACACGGTAGCCTTTGCTCAGAAACCCCAAGAGTTTAACTTGGCCATCTGTGCTCCTTGTGACTCCTCCTGTGGTCCCCATTTCCGAGATATGGGACAGGGCAGGTACTTGTCCCCAGTTCAGAGGTACAGGAAGGAGGGGATGTTTGTCTCCAGGTCAGAGGTTCAGGATAAGGAGAGTCTTTTAAGGGCACTTCTGTTGCAGTTCAGTTGCTGGGAAGCACAGATAATGTCTCAGACAATCCTCACACAGCTCCCTGGCCTGAAAACAGGAAAAACATCCTGGTTTTCAGACAACAGAAGGCACGATGGCACAATTAAGCCAGTTAAATTCCATCAGAAAATATTTTAATAGGGGAAAAAATAAGGAGAATTTTTTCTAAGTGAGGGGAATGCAGCCCCAGAAGTGTGCAGAGCAGCCCTGGCCTGCTCTGGCCCAGGGAATGGCTGGAGCTGGCTGAGCCAAGCATTGCTCTGTGCAGGGAGACCATATAAGAGTAAAGCCTGTGGTGTTACTGATAATGAATGTCTCCTGATTTGTCATAAATTCTCTGCTAAATGTACGATCACCAAGTTAATAATGCAGTGCAGGGCATGACGGATAGCCAGTTACAGTAAGTAAATCACGTCTGGTAAGAAACAGAAAAGAAACAGAAACTTCTGGCACTTTTACCAGGCAGGACCCCTTGAGAGAAGCCCTGAATGCAGCAAAGCAGAGCTGAGGACACATCTGGTGTGGCTGCTGTGGGACTGCAGGGTCTGGAAATGCAAGGCCTTGCTGTGTAAGGAAGCCACAGCTGATTCTCTTGGTGCTTGAGACTTCTGCAATCCATCTTGCAAAGAGAAACTCTGGCTGTGGTGCTCCCCACATGTCACGGGAGATCATTCCTGAAACACAGTGCTGGGCTGCTATCCAGGGCATTGCCACACAAAGAACAGCCTTGTCTGTGGGGATGCAGGTGAGCAACACCCGGGAGTGTGCAGCAGGGTGGGAATTTAAGGGGGAAAACTCCATCATGTGCCAGCAGGACCAACCCCCTAGGATGGCACCAGCACCCTGGGATGGCATCAGCACCCTGGGATGGCATCAGCACCCTGGGATGGCACCAGCATCATGGGATGGCATCAGCACCCTGGGATGGCACTGGCACCCTGGGATGGCACCAACCTCATGGGATGGCACCAGCACCATGGGATGGCACCAGCACCCTGGGATGGCACCAACCCCCTGGGATGGCACCAGCACCCTGGGATGGCACCAACCCCCTGGGATGGCACCAGCACCCTGGGATGGCACCAGCACCCTGGGATGGCACCAGCCCTTCATGTCCTGCTATTCCCCTGCGAGCCAAGGAATGTATTTGAATATCCCTGATATTCTATGCCTGAATACACTGATGACTTCAGCATCTTCCTGCCGGGTCAGGAATGAAAGTTTGGACTTTGGAGCACGAACAACCTTTTCTTTCTCTGCCCAGTTTCCTGTTTGATCTTCCTGCAGGTCCCGAGGAGCCGTGGCTGGAGAGGGGCGCAGGCAGAGCCGTCTCCAGCTGTCAGACAGTTCATTGTGTGCTGCCTCGGGGACGGGCCCACGGAAATCCTGCCGTGGGGCAGGGCTGGGGGCTGGCCCGGGGCTGGCCCGGGTCATTGTCACAGCGCCCCGCACACGCTCGGCGCCGCCGTGCCCGCTCCTGGGGCTGGAATCTCTGCCCAGCCCTTCCTCTGCTGCAGGAGAGGTGGCAGACAGGATGTGCCTTGGTGCCTTTGTGCTGCTCTGTTGTGTTGCAGTAAATAGTTTTTACACTGCTCCTCCTTCTGGGGGTCTGCAGTGCCCCCCAAAGCCACCGTGGCCATTGTAAATCAAAGGTGACTCTGACGAAGGGGAGAGAGAATGATGAGGAGAACTCCATGGATATCAGAAGGCTAATTAATGACTTTATTATACTATAATAGGTACATTTCATCTAAACTGAATCTGCCCTGCACTCACTCTTGCTCACACTGCTCACACTCTCATTCTCTCGTGGCTGTCCCATGACAGTCCCACACACACACACACACCTGGCCCTGACAGGCCAAGGGAACAGAACATCCTCACTTTGGGTGACCAATCTCCACATTGCATTCTACTTTGGCACAGCAAGCAAGATCAGAATTGTGTTTTCCTTCTTCTCTGCTTGTCTCACAGCTTCTCTCTGTGCAGAGGGCCTGTGAACACCACACGTGGCTGCCCCCAGAGCTGGATGGAGGGAGCAGGGTGGGTACCAAGGGTGGGGCAGGATGGTGGCACTGGGGCAGCCTGGGGATGTGTTAAGGGTGAGAGACAACTGCTCTCTTTGAAAATTTAAAAAGGTTTATTTAAGGTTTATTATCCCAACAGGGTTTGCCCCACACAGCTCAGGGGAAGGAGCCGTGCTGCCCTTCAGGATCCCCCTCCTCACCTGGGGCACCATGGGGTGAACAGCTTGGGGCTGAGGGTGCTGTGAGAAACAACTGCTCACTCTGAAAATTTAAAAAGGTTTATTAAACCTTAACAAAAATACAACATAAGGAAAAAGTTGCAGTGCTGGGAAATGCCCCTTGTGCACACCATGACTTCAAGATGGATGCTCAGTCTTTTATACCCCTGGGGTTGCACCAGCAGCCCTGGCCCTTCCCAAAGTCTGTCACTCAGCTCCTCTCTGCCATTTATCAGTGGAAACTGCTTTGGAACTGGATTGGAGCCCAGGTGTTGCCATGCTGCACCCCCTGAGCACCCCCAAGCTTTTCCATTCCCAGATGCCCCAGGTAAGGGACACATGTGCACACCTTCTTTTTGTCACCATCACATTTTCTGGAAAAATCCCTTTGTCAGGATCTCTCTCCTGAGAAGCTGAGAAGCCTCAGAGAAAAATGAGAACAATAATGATCTGATTTGCTTCTCCTGTGTTTTGCTGCTTTGGACATTGTTTACCAACAGGTGATTGTTTCATTAGTTTCATGTGAATTGTTTTAACTTAATGACCAATCACCATCAGCTGTGTCAGGGCTCTGGAGAGAGTCACGAGTTTTTCATTATTATCTTTTAGCCTTCTGCCTGTATCCTTTCTCTATTCTTTAGCATAGTTTAGTACAGCATTCTTTAGTATAATATAGATCATAAAATAATAAATCAGCCTCCTGAGAACATGGAGTCAGATTCTCATTCCCCCCTCTGTCTGGGGAACCCTGAAAATCCCACACTTTGTACCTGTCCTAGACAGCCCAGGCTGTCTGATGGTCACAACACAGGGGAAAGGGAACTATGGGGAGAACAGGGACACCTAAACCACAACAACATAACTGTACATCACTAAAGCTTTTCTTGATATTCACACAATAGTTACCATTTAATTGTGACAGCCAATCATCTCATTATCCATCTGTAACATTAAAGGTGGTCTGGGCTACCCAGGGAGGGTTGTAGCCCTGCAGAGGAGATCCTGGGCTAGGCAGGGGGCACCAAAGGCTCAGGACCATGGCTCTGTCTGGGGCCAGGCACAGGGGAAAGCCTGGCTGACCTCTGTGCAATGTTTGAAACTCTGCAAGCAGCCCAGGCTGGGAAACACTGGCTTCGTGCTGAAAGAGCTAAACCCAAGGTGAGAGGCACAGCCTTGTTGAGAAGTATTCAGTTTTCAGTTCCTTAATTCTGTGTCAAAGCAAAGGGAAATGGGGCAGAGGGAGCTCCTGACCTGGCTGTGTTCTGGAGAGAAATGGCTGAGGTTTGTGTAGCTGAATAACACTGGGAGAAGAATACCAGGAAGGGAAGGGAAGGGAAGGAGGGGAAGAGCAAAGCTGCATCTGTGGAGATTTATCAGGGAGTCAGGGCTGTGCTGATCGTCTGGGAGATGAGCTTGGCACTGCAGAGTCATCAGCCTTATAGCTCATTTCTCCACTAACAAAAGAGTTTCTGGGAGAGAACAGATGGTGTTTGGCTCCTACCACCATCTCTGGTGGCCCAGCAACTTTGCTTTGAAGCTGCTAGAAAAGCAATTTCTGTGATCCCCTTCCCATCCCTGTGGCAGTGCCTGAGCCACAGGGGCTGCTGGCTGCATTGGGGTATTTTGGGGGCTTTTTTTGCATGATCCTCCCCAGGTTCAGCTGCTGCAGGAGGATGGGAGGTGCTCCAGGGCTGTCATTCAGGTTTGTGCTGGGGCTCTGGCTGCCCCCAAGGCCACTGCAGCTGTTAGGGCAGGTAAGTGAACTTTTGCCAGTGTTGTTTTCCCCAGAAAGCTGCCTCAGCTGCACACGTCAGCCCTGCTCAAAGAGCAGCTCAGGGCTGTAAAACCTATCTGTGGGACAGACAAGGCTGGCAGCTCCAGGCACCAGAGCAGAGCCGCCTGCCACAGGTCTGAGCTGGGCAGAACTGGAGCAGGGAGGCTCCCAGGAGCCCTGAATCACCTCTGGGGTGAAACAAACAGGGCAGGAGACGTTTCCTTCTTTTGATGACTTCAGTAAAAGCGATCAGCTCAAGGGATCCGCGGTTTTGCTGTTGCCGCTCCCAGAGTGACTCGAAGGAGGAGAAAAGTGCAGCTTTGCCCACTGAGGAGCAGAGCTGGGGGTCCAGTCCTCACCCAAGCAGTGGATGTAGCCCTGTGTAGCAGCTTTTGAGATTTCTAGGGTTGTGGTCTTGGTTCCGGCTGAGGTCGTGGTCAGGGCGAGGGGCAGCAAAGGTTTTTGGCATCTCTGCAGGCTCGGCACGCTGTTCCTCATGTCCAGACATCACTCTGATCTCTTAATTCTGTATTGGCTCGTTTTTTTTGGGGTCTTTTCAGTAAGTTTGGTGGGGTAGCTTCCCATGGCATGCTGGTGCTGAGGTTATTTTGCATTCTCTCTGATGCCTCCCCCATGTCCCCTCCTCTCACCGTCTGGGTAGCAGGAGCATCAGCTTAGCCCCAGGCAGGGCCTTACCGATACAAAAGGAGCAATTAACGAGAACGACCGGTGATTGCAATAACAAACAGGCAGAACTTCACCTTGGCAGCAACTGGTTTAACTGGTTCTGCAACCCTTTTTTTTCCCAAAAAAAAATAAAAATTGGCCGATTTTTTTACTTATAACACGGGGCAGCTCGGGACAGCTCAGAGAGCTTCCCCTGGTGTCCCGGCTCCAGCAGAGCCCCCAGCCCCAGTGCTGCCACCAGCAGCCCCTGCCCCCAGAGGGGTTTAACTCTCCCAGCAATGTTCTGGATGTTTCCCCACAGCCCCAGTCTCAGCCTCAGTGAGTGATGCCTTGTTTGCACGGGAGCCTTGTCTTTATTCTCCAGATCTGCCCTTGACTCGCTGTCAGGTGTCAGCGTGCGGGGGCTTCAGGCTGTCTGCTGGGTTATTTATGCAGCAGTTCAGATGAAAAAGAACCAGTTTAGAGCTGCCAGTAGATTTCAGTTCTGGGAGGGAGGGGAGGGAAGGGGAGAGGGGTGATGCTGTGTGTACAGCAAGCAGTGTAGTCCCTCTAGCAGGGTCTGGCTGAGCAGAAAAGTGCTGATGGTGAGCCTGGGATCTGAGCCCTCAGTGGTTCAGGGTCGAACCAGAAGCCCAGCCAGCAGTTTGTGCTCTGGAGTTGTTGGCATCTGCCTGGGAGAAGTAAATCCTGTTTGACTGAGTGTCTGCCTTGTGGAGAGGATCTGCCCATCGCGAGGGTCTGTGTGAGACCGAGGGAGGTTGTAGGGTCAGGGGACACATGGGGAGCCCTCACCACTCTGATGGGAACAAAAAAACCAAACTAAAAGCTGTGGTCTGTCAGTAAACAGTGCTGAGTGTGACGTCAGGTGGCTGAGGCCATGAGCTCATGTCCAGCACCCTCTGTGCACAGAGCTGAGTCAGTTCCGGCCACTGTGGAAGGAGCATTTTCCAAAGCTGTTTAGGGAAACCTTACAGAGAAAGTAAACAGATATCTGACCCCAACCCCTGCCCTTCTGCAGAGCTCTGTGATCAGCTGGGGAAGCAAAGGGGATCCTCACCCCAAGGTGCTCCTGGTGCTGAGTTTGGCAGGCACACGGTGAACACCAAGCTGCTGGTTTGGCAGATTAATTGGAGAAGAGAAAGGAATAATAGCCTGGCCACGTGCCCCTGGGCTGGTGGGACGGTGTCCTGACTTCTGGGACAGTGTCCTGACTCTCAGGGGTGCTGTCCTGATGTGCCCCATCTGCTCTGAGCTCTGTCCCACGTTCCCCTCAGGCAAATTCTTTCCTCGGGGACTTCTCCCCCCACCCACCCCTGGGGCTGTGGGGCTCCTCTCTGTTGAGGAAGTATCTTTGATCAGTAGAAATGAAACCAGGAAAATATTTTCCATTTGTGTCAGGATAAAAATGGTTCAAGCCAGGCGTGATTGAGAGCTGAGACAAAATGGGAGCAGCCCCTGTGCCGTTTCGGAAGGCTTCCCACTGTCCTTGCTTACAGTAAACACTGAATAAATTTAGCTGCAGAGCCCAGCATGACACAGCCTCTGACTGCAATAATAGCAGCTCCTTGTCTCTTTTCCTTTTTTTTTCTCTTTTCTAAGAAATGAGGTTGAGTAGAGCTCCTGGGAAGCCGGGTGGTGATTGCCTCACGGGTTCACTGGACACCAGGATCTGTGTTTGCCCTTGTTTACTCTGAGATAAACTCAGCAGAGAGTGGAGAAAGATGGGGATAGAAATGAGCAATCCTGGCACAGACCAGGAGCACAGGGAGAGGTGCCCTTGTTTACCAGGGCTGGCACTGTGGGCTGTGCTGACTAACTTGGCAAACAGGTCCGTGGCACATCCTCTGAGTGGCACCAGTGACGTGCCACCATGCACCCCTGGCCAAACCCTGACTGGGCACCCTGGGCAGCAGAGAAGTGTTGACTCTCTCATCAGGACCTGCCTGTGTCTTATTCCCACCCTTTGCCCCACGTTATTTTTATTCTAGTGCCAATGTTTGGGTTTCTTTATTTACCAACAGCTGTAATAGTGCAATGTTGTACAAACAGACACCAAGAATTTTAGGGAAATAAAACCCCTTTCCAAAGGTCCCTCTGGGCATCCATTTATCTGATAATGAAGATTTTACCATCTCCCAGCCCTGTGCCATCCAGCAGTGGTGGCATCTCAATCTGTTCCCCAATCCTTCTCCATATTAGGTGTAATTTAGCAGCTCCTCTCTCCTCCCCCTTGCTGTAATTTGCACTTTTTGGCTTGAGTCATGGCCTGTAATCATACAGTAGCTCTGCAGAGGTGAGCCCTTCCCCAGGTGCAGATAAGCCCCTGCTTGTGCCGAGGGAACACAGTGCTCCAGGCACAGCCTGAGCTCTGGGGCAAGTGGCAGCACAGGAAGAAGGTGAAGGCAGTTGTTTTCTGTGCTCTCAGATCCCTCCCAATGGGAAATCACAAGGCAAATTTGGTTTTTATTAATAAATTCCTTAGAGACCTGTGGTCAAGGCGTGCAGGAACAGAGCCTGGCCAGGTGAGAAGGAATTGTCCCCCCAGCAGAGCCCTGGGATGGTCCCTGGTCACAGAGCAGGGACATTTGGGCCACAGGTGTGACAGCACTGGGGACTTGCTGCCTTTCCAAGGTACTGCAGGTGGTTCTGCAGCAGGGGAAGGTTTGGGATGTGTAGGAGTGTCAGGGGTAGGACGGTGGGGATGGATGGAGATGAGAGATCTCTGCAGCCAGGTGGGGAATTTGGGGTTTATTGCAAAGGGCCAAGGGCAGGGCCCTGCTGGGAGCTGCCAGGCACAGCTCAGAGCAGGACTGAGAGAAGAGAGGGGGAGAGAGGATGAGAGGGTGAAAGAGTAAAAGGGGTAAGAGAGCGAGGTTCCCATTCCAATACAATAAATCTTCTTCTGTGTTGAATATTCTAATTCTCACTAACCAATCTAGTACAATATATAAATCCTACAGCATTTACATACAGCCTATAAGAATCACTACATCACCACACTGTGTTCCATTTTAAACCCTACAAACTCCTCTTTGGGCCCCTTCTGCCAAGCTGGCAGGGTCTGCTCTGACCCTTGGAGCTGTCTGCAAGCAGAGGGTGTTGTTCCATCAAAAGGGGATCACCTTCAGCCAGCCACAGCATTGTTTTCCAGTTGTTCAGTAACTGAGGGATCTCAAAGCTGCTTTCATTTCAATCTGGCTTACAGTTTCCATATTCTCAGAATCTTTTGCCAGACAATCATGTTTATAAGGCTTTCCTGTTTCATCTCCCCCAACAGGGATATGGCATTTGGAGCCCAGCAGCCCCTGGGTGCTCCCAGGAATGCAGCAGCTCCAAAACTCTGCTCCAGCAGCACGAGTGAGGCAGGAGCTGGGGGAGTTGCTCTGAGATAAACTCAGCAGAGAGTGGAGAAAGGTGAGGATAGAAATGAGCAGTCCTGGCACAGACCAGGAGCACAGGGAGAGGAATGGCAGCCGTGGCTCAGGCTGGAGTTGGCCATGGCTCCAGTGGGACCTTCAGGATGTAACAGCAGCCTGGGGACCCTGAGATGGGGCTGCAAACTCCCAGCCACTTTAGGGAGGTTGATCATGAACGAGTTTATGGCTTATGAGGGCTTTGTAAGGGAGCCAGGACCCAGATAATGGGGGATTTTAATTACTTGGATATTGATGGATATAATAAGTGTGCAGCAAACCACAAAGGGAAACCTATGGCTGGAGGGGAGAGTGAGATTGATCTATGCACAGCATGCTAAATCACTTAAATCATTCAGAGCCTCTTCTGGCCCCAGCTCCAGGAGCAGAGCCAAGTATGATAAATAAGGCCGCAATTGGGAAGTGTCTGGAATCCAAATGTTTGTGTTCCTGTTCGATTTCAAATATTCATGGGACAAAAGCAGCAAAGCACTAGGCTGGAGCTGCCTGGGGGCTGTGGGAATCCCTGTGGAGGGGGCTGGCCCAGCAGCAGGAAAGGTGCTCAGGAACTTTTGCACAGATTTGTCTCAGTGGCGACCTGGGTGAGACCTGGGCACGGCAAGGAGGGACCCGGAGGCCAAAGCGATTGGGGAGGATGGAAAGTCTGAGCCAGCAGTGTGGGTGGGATGGCAGGCTGGGCATGGCCCAGGGAGCACAGGGAGCCTGCAGGCAGGGCTGGCCACCTCCTGTGGGGTGGTGCCAGGGCTGGTGAGGCTCTCTGGGGTTTGGTGTGTTGCTATAGGACACGAAACAACACGAGCACACACACGGCTGCTCTTAAGGTGAAGAAAAGGGAAGTTTATTTTCTGACTCCAACATTTATAGATTTCCAAAAGTGACAGTGGGTTGGAGGGTGACAGTGCCACCTCTCCAATGACACTGGACAAACCAACAGTCCATCAAATTTTTCTTCTTCTATAAAAGAATGCAGAAAACAATGAGTTATTTGCAGAAAGCGTGTGAGAAAGTTTTTTACAAGAATGTAAACATCAGAAGGCTTAGAAAATCTAAAAAAATCAGGGTGACACTGGTGCATGGAAGGTGTGCCCAGGTGAGGTCTCCTCCTGCCACCCTGGGCGTGCACCGGGCTCCATCACACAGGCCTGACCACCAGAGACCATGGGGGAAATCTCTGCTTAACAAAAGCAAGGAGTCAGGAGCCAAAACTCCAGTTTGTGGCTGGAAGAGCTGTTGGGCTGCTCTGAGTGGCAGCTGCTCGATGGAAACTTGTGCCTCAGTGCTGCAGGGACAGGGCTGGCTCCAGAGATAAGGGAGATTTCTGTGTGGGTGGCACTGCTTTGGGTCTGGAGCTGCTGCTCTGCATGTGGACAAGGGCTGTGACATCTCTCCTGCTTTTCCATCCACTCCCTGGCAGGCGTCAGCCCCAGATGACCAGCAGATACTGCTGGGCTCGGGGAGTTGGTGCAAACTCCCTGAAAAGTGGAAATTACAGGGCCACTGCCTCAAGGCCTGCACAGAAAGTGGTGTTTTTTGAAGAGGTTCTTGGCAGTCAAGGATCCAAAAATCTTTCAAAACTGGGTTTAATCTCAGAAGGCAGTGAGAAGCTTTGGGTGTGGATCTCTGACCCCTACAGACCCTGCACCTCTGGGAGCTGAGGTCTGGGGAGCAGCACCTCTGAGAGAAGGAGGGGAGCAGTTCTTTTGCTGAAATACCATTAATGCTATTGCTGAGCTGCAGAAATGGCCTTAACCCTGCCCGTTCCAGGGCTCAGGTTGTCCCAGCTGGGGTCTGACAGAGAGCAGCAGAGCCTGGACATTGCTGCTCAGGGTGAGCCCTGTGCTTGACTCACCCCACACATTCTGGGCTGTGCAGTGCTGCCAAAACAAACCCTTGAGGACAGAGCAGGGCCTCAGGTGGGCAGCCTGTTCCCTCTGGTGGGATGCAGCATGGATGCCAAGCACATGGCTGTCCTCGAACACCTCGTGCCATTTTTAGGCACAGGCATAAATTATTGAAAGGCCACGTGCTTCCAGTCAGAATGCACCTGAGAGCTTAGATGTCTGTGTCTTGTGATCAATGTTAGACAGCAGTGGTTTGAAAACAGAGAGGAATCAAAGCTCTGCTGGAGCAGCTGTCCCAGCCTGCCAGGAGAGCACACAGGAGAGTTCTGTCCTCAGTTCTGGGTTCTTCCAGAGCTGCAGAATCCTCGCTGAGCCCCATTCCAAAGGAGCTGCTGATTGTTTGTGAGCTGGCTGTGACAGAGCATTTGGTAAGCACAGAGCCTGTGCTGTGCAGTTTGCTGGCTGACGCTGTCTCTGCAGGTTTTTTGGCACCTCCCTTGTCCACCAAAAGAAGGGCAGTGTGCTCTCCAGAGCAGGGAAACTTGGCTCTCCAGAGCCCTCTGACATGATCAGTGTGGGAATCCACAAAATCAGAGGGGTTTGGGAAAGCTGCAAAAGGCCTCAGAGACAGCAGAACTGTGATTAGAGCTGAGCAGCAGCCATGAGATTGGGCAGAAAAATTATGTAAAATGTAGAAAAGCAAGGACAAATAGAACAATGGTCTGTGTATTAACACTTGTCTAGAATAACTCTCTAAACTACAGAAAAGTTTATCTAGAGAGATATTAGGAAGTTCTAAGCTTAATAATGGAGCTCTGTGCGTTGTGTTTGAAGGCTCACAAGCAGGGATTGTATTTGAAATAAGCAGGCATTGTTTAACCAAAGGTACCTGTGCTTACAATGGTTGGATAGAACTACTGTCAATGTGCTTTTGCTTTGTGGGATTGGTCAAAACACTTATAAAGTGAGTTGTAACATTGAGTTCTTGGTCTGCTGCCTGGGATGTGAGCTGGTGGCATCTTCCCATTGTCATCACCATGGAATGAGGCTGATGCTGGAAAATGAAAGAGCTCAAGGCACGTTCCCAGCAGTCCTGTCCTGTTTGTGATTTGTACATAAACCCCAGCCAGTGCTAATCAGCCTCCCTGGTTTCCCATCTCCCCTCTTCTCTTCTGAGGTGACAAATCCCTGCTCCTGAGGACCTGCTCCTGGCCCTGGTGACACAGGGCAGCGTGTTTGGGGAAGGGAGTTGGCAGAAGGAAGAAAATCCCCTTGCTTGGGGTCCTGTGCCTCCCCTGGCACCAGCACTGCTGCTCCCAGCAGGGTTTGGGCATTTCCAGCCTGTGCAGAGCCCCCATCCCTGCAGGGCCAGCCTCCCTCCAGCCCTGGCTGTGTTTCTCATTTAGATGGAGTGATTTTTCCCCTGGCCCAAGTTTGCTGTTTTCCTGAAATGGTCTGAAATGTAATAGGCCAAGACAATCATTGGGATGAAATATTTCCTCCATGAAATATGCAGCAGCTATTCAGAAATGAAGATCAAGTGGAAGGAGCGCTGCCAGGCAGAGATTTAAAGGTGCTGACACGTTCCCGTGGGTTGTTTACTGAAGTCATCTCAGAAGCCCCAGTTTTAGGGCTGTATTCAAAAAAAAAAAAGAGCACAAAATACAATTTAGCAAGAGTTTAATAATTCAAGCTACAGCGTTCTGAGCTTGTTCTTGCCCTTATGGGAACATCATCTCATTTCAAAGGACCTTGACTCTCCTGGTCGTGCAGAAGGGGCACTGCCAGGGCTATTTTTGCACCAAGACACTGACTGGGTGTGAATCCTCCTCTGGTGCTGGTGCCAGCAAAACCTGGGGAGGCAAAACAGAGCCATATGGCCCCATTTCCCTAAAGATGCAAATTCCAAGGAATCTGGGCGTGCTGACTTGCTAGAAAAGGGCAGCACAGGCACCTGGCATTATAAAAAAAGCTTTAGCACGGCTCTTGGCACAGGCTCTTCCCACTCAGCCCAGCTGGGTGGTGCAAGGTGAGCCCATTCCTGCAGCCCTGGGCTGGGCAGGGACATTCTGGAGCAGCCACACCCAGCATGGGGGATGCTCCAGGGTCTCACTTCACCTGCAGAGGGGTCAGAGGAGCCTCTCTATGGGGCTGACACTGCCACCAGGCTGTGTGCTGTCCTATCTATTCTATTCTATTCTATTCTATTCTATTCTATTCTATTCTATTCTATTCTATTCTATTTCTACTCTGCTTCTATTCTACTCTGCTTCTATTCTGCTTCTATTCTGCTTCTATTCTATTCTATTCTATTCTTTCTACTCCACTCTACTCTGCTTCTATTCTGCTTCTATTCTATTCTGCTTCTATTCTATTCTATTCTATTCTATTCTATTCTATTCTATTCTATTCTATTCTATTCTATTCTATTCTATTCCTACTCCACTCTACTCTACTCTGCTTCTATTCTATTCTATTCTATTCTATTCTATTCTATTCTATTCTATTCTATTCTATTCTATTCTATTCTATTCTTATTCTATTCTTTCTACTCCACTCTACTCTACTCTGCTTCTATTCTTATTCTATTCTATTCTATTCTATTCTATTCTATTCTATTCTATTCTATTCTATTCTTATTCTATTCTATCCTATCCTATTCTATTCTATTTCTACTCTACTCTACTATGCTTCTATTCTATTCTATTTCTACTCTGCTTCTATTCTACTCTGCTTCTATTCTATTCTATTCTTATTCTATTCTATTCTATTTCTACTCTGCTTCTATTCTACTCTGCTTCTATTCTGCTTCTATTCTGCTTCTATTCTATTCTATTCTATTCTTTCTACTCCACTCTACTCTGCTTCTATTCTGCTTCTATTCTATTCTGCTTCTATTCTATTCTATTCTATTCTATTCTATTCTATTCTATTCTATTCTATTCTTTCTACTCCACTCTACTCTGCTTCTATTCTGCTTCTATTCTATTCTTATTCTATTCTATTCTATTCTATTCTATTCTATTCTATTCTATTCTATTCTATTCTATTCTATTCTATTCTATTCTATTCCTACTCCACTCTACTCTACTCTGCTTCTATTCTATTCTTATTCTATTCTATTCTATTCTATTCTATTCTATTCTATTCTATTCTATTCTATTCTATTCTATTCTATTCTATTCTATTCTATTCTTATTCTATTCTTTCTACTCCACTCTACTCTACTCTGTTTCTATTCTGCTTCTATTCTTATTCTATTCTATTCTATTCTATTCTATTCTATTCTATTCTATTCTATTCTATTCTTTTCTTTCTACTCCACTCTACTCTACTCTGCTTCTATTCTGCTTCTATTCTATTCTTATTCTATTCTATTCTATTCTATTCTATTCTTTCTACTCCACTCTATTCTACTCTGCTTTTATTCTGCTTCTATTCTATTCTTATTCTATTCTATTCTATTCTTATTCTATTCTATTCTATCCTATTCTATTCTATTTCTACTCTACTCTACTATGCTTCTATTCTATTCTATTCTATTCTATTCTATTCTATTCTATTCTATTCTATTCTATTCTTTCTACTCCACTCTACTCTGCTTCTATTCTGCTTCTATTCTATTCTTATTCTATTCTATTCTATTCTATTCTATTCTATTCTATTCTATTCTATTCTATTCTATTCTTTTCTTTCTACTCCACTCTACTCTACTCTGCTTCTATTCTGCTTCTATTCTATTCTTATTCTATTCTATTCTATTCTATTCTATTCTATTCTATTCTATTCTATTCTATTCTTTTCTTTCTACTCCACTCTACTCTACTCTGCTTCTATTCTGCTTCTATTCTATTCTTATTCTATTCTATTCTATTCTATTCTATTCTATTCTATTCTATTCTATTCTTTCTACTCCACTCTATTCTACTCTGCTTTTATTCTGCTTCTATTCTATTCTTATTCTATTCTATTCTATTCTTATTCTATTCTATTCTATCCTATTCTATTCTATTTCTACTCTACTCTACTATGCTTCTATTCTATTCTATTCTATTCTATTCCTATTCTATTCTATTCTATTCTATTCTATTCTATTCTTATTCTATTCTATTCTATTCTATTCTATTCTTATTCTATTCTATTCTATTCTATTCTATTCTATTCTATTCTATTCTTTCTACTCCACTCTACTTTACTCTGCTTCTATTCTGCTTCTATTCTATTCTTATTCTATTCTATTCTATTCTATTCTATTCTATTCTATTCTATTCTATTCTATTCTATTCTATTCTATTCTATTCTATTCTATTCTGTTATTCTCTAAGGATCAGGGCTTTGTCACGAGCATTTTTGCCATGCTGGCCCCTTGGGGGTGCCATGTGTCCCCATGTCCCTACTATAGCACTGTGTGATCCTAAAGGGAAGCCTGTGTGACCTCCAATGCTGCAGCTTTGTACTTTTTGTAACCTCCTGAGCCCTTCATGAACCAGGAGATGGATTTGGCGTGGAGAGCAACCTCTGTACCCCAGTGCCTCGGTGCAGCCTCCTGGACACCCCACATTTGTCCCAGCACTTGGCTCCCTTTTCTCATCCCACACTCCTCCGGGGAGTTTGGGTTTGAGCGGTTTCAGCGTCACTCCCACGACAGAGGGTTGGTGTTTGTTGGGGTAATCACGGTCCCTTTGCAGCTGTGGGGGGACAGGAGCCGTGTCCGGGTGCCAGCGCCTGGGGGTCACAGTGGGCAGCTCCTTCTCGCCCTGCATCCCCCGTGCCCACCTCTCCATCCCTGCCCCGCTCCGTTCCCCCGGTGCCAAACGCGGCTTTCTGCCGCCACCTGGTGATGGACACAAAAGGGCTGTGACATCTCAGGGCCCGGCAATCGCTGCTTTATTGGTCCCTGTGACCCACCCGTGTCCATCCGGGGTGGAGCGGGGAACAAGCGGGGCTTGGAGGGACACAGCTCCTCCCTGGGGCCCGGGCGTGATGTGCTGGCATCAGTGCCACAGGAGGACCCTGTGCCCGTGCCAGGGGAGTGTCAGGACTTTAGCTGGTCAGAGTGACCCTGAGATGTGTTAGAAAGTCTCTTTTCCCAGAGTCAGAGCTCTTCATTTCTCGGTCTCAAAGTTGTTTATTGTTTCTTATCTATAAAATTCTTTCTCCTGTCCAGCCGAGGTCCGTCCAGCAGGACAGACAGAGGCACTCTGCCTCCCCCAGGGTGGTGTTATCTTTTTATACTAAAAACTATGTGTACAATGTTTACAATTACTTCCCATACCTATCACCTGTGTTAGACAGTGAGCCTCTACTCTAAACCAATCCAAAAGTGCCACCATCACAGCAGAAGATGGAGGCGAAGAAGAAGAAGAAGGCAAAGATGGAGGCGAAGATGGAAGCGAAGAAGAAGAAGAAGGTGAAGAAGAAGAAGGACGAGGAGGAGGAGGAGGACAGGACATGTTCAGATTCTTCCATCTTGCCCCCTGAACCCCCATTCTAAAAACCCCAAAAATCTATTTTTCACCCTGTGATAAATTCACTATCATTCTACTTAAACTGTCGTGGCTTGCAGATCTTCATCTAAGGTTGGTAACTTGCTCCATGGGTCATAATCAAAGCCACAAGCGTCTTGGGCTCTGTGCCAGGGTCTCTGAGCCCCCTGGCAGGGGTCTTGGCAGCCCAGGACAGCCAGAGGGATGTCCTGAATTCCAACAGGAGGATGCTGAGCTCACAGCAGCAGCAGCAGCACTGCTCTCTGTCACCAGCCCCGAGCGTGTCCCTCGTGTCCCAGCCTGCACAGGTGGGAAGGTGCTGCTGATGGGAGGTTTTGCATCTTGGCTTGTTGCAGATGGAGCCCCTTGGCCTCCTGCGCCCACTTTGGGCGACCCTCAGGGTGGGGCAGGTGTCACTGACATATTTTCTGAAAAATACCTTTCGCTGGGATTTTCTGCTGAGAAGCTGAGAGGCCTCAGAAATGAAATGTAAGCAATAACTATCTGATGGCTGTGGAATGTGGTCTGGAGATGGTTTACCAACAGGTGCATCTTTGATTGGTCTCATGTAGATTGGTCATCAAGTAAAAACAATCACGGTCCAGCTGTGTCGAGGCTCTGAGTCTGTCACGAGATTTTATTATCATTCTTTGCTAACCTTCTGATGTCTCCTTTCTCTCTCTTTAGTATAGCTTTAGTATAGCATTCTTTAATATAATATATACCATAAAATAATAAATCAGCCTTCTGAAGCACAGAGTCAAGGTTCCCATCACACCCACAAACACTGCCACAGTCAGGCCCTTATCATCCCCTCCCTGGTGGTGTCCCTGATGCTCTTCAGGAAGCTGAAGATGTGCGACCCTCCCGTTCCTTTGTCCTCCAGTGCTGACGGCGCCTTTCCCACAGCGGGGCCGGCCCCACTCAGCTCTGCCCGCCTGGCCTTGGCTTTGGCCGCTGCCACGGCGATGTACTTGGTGACAATGGTGATGTGGTAGGACCTGAGCTCTGCCAGCGCCCACACGCAGCGGTTGAAGGCGTCGCGGAGCCGCGCGTCCCCCGAGGAGAGCACGAGGTGCCGCGGGGACCCCGCGCCGTGGATCTGCTCCACGAAGGCTCGGTGTGCCGGGGGCATGTACTCCCTCATCCTGCACAGGAAGGCGGCTGTGAGACACCAGCAAAGGCAGGAGTAAGTTGTGGGTAAGCGGATCAAAAGCCCCGACCCTCTAGGAGAGAAGCTGGCATGGAGCTGTATTGTAAATCAAAGGCGACTCTGAGAAAGGGGAGAGAGAATGATGCATCTGACTCCATCATCAGAATGGTGATGATGGAGTCAGATTCATCATCTGACTTTATATAATACTATATTATACTATATATTGTACTATAATATATATAGTATATATATATACTATATATAAATTATATATATAAAAATATTATTATATATATTATTATCTATTATATTTATTTATTTATATATATAAAAATATATATAGTACATATATACTATATATAAATTATATATAGTACAATATATATCATATATATATATTATAGTATAATATATACTATATATTATACTATAATACTTTATTATACTATAGTATGTACATTGCATCTAAACTGAATCTGCCCTGCACTCACTCTTGCTCACAACTGCCCAGAACTGCTCACACTCTCATTCTCTGGTGACTGTCCCATGACAGTCCCACACACACACACCTGGCCCTGACAGGCCAAGGGAACAAAACATCCTCACTTTGGGTAACCAATCTCCACATTGCATTTTACTTTAGCACAGCACAGCCACAGCAAGCGAGATAAGAATTGTATTTTCCTTCTTCTCTGCTTGTCTCACAGCTTCTCTCTGTTCAGAGGGCCTGTGAATACCACAGAGCTGTGGTGCTGACACAGCCTGCACAGCCTCCTCTGCCCTGCCTCCAATTAACTGAGAAAGAAAACCCATATTAGGTCAGTGCTCCATTAGGGCTGGTGCTAACCCTAAAAGGCAGGGTTTAGCCCTGCTCCCAGCCCTTTGGTTTTTGGGTTTTTTTTTGTTGTTTTTGCTAATTTCTGGTAAATATTTCTGTCGTGGGCTGGATTAAAGTGGAGCTTCATGAAAGGCTTCTCACTGGCAGGATGCCTGCACGCTCTGCTCCCTCATCTCTGGGCCCATAGAGAACCTCAGCAAAAAGCTGACGTGCAAGAAGCCAAATGAGTGCTTTTATGAATTTATCATGGTGAGGAAGCACCTGCCAGAGGCACATTTATAACCTTCCTCCCTGGAACTGGGCAGAGCCTGGTGCCAGCCAGGATGAGATGGGCACATGTCCTCCTGCCTGCCAGAGCTGGCACACTCATGGGAATCACTCTGGCTCATCTCTTCCCCAGCCCCTCATCTGCTTTGGAGAAGGAAAAGTGTCACCATCATATTTTCTGAAAACTCCCTTTGCCAGGATTTCTTCTCCTGGGAAGCTGAGAAGCCTCAGAGAAAAATGAAAACCATAATTATCTGATTGCTTCTCCTGTGTTTTGCTGCTTTGGAATGTGGTCTGGATATTGTTTACCAACAAGGTGCATGTTTGATTGATTCCATGTGAATTGTTTTTAATTAATGACCAATCACCATCCAGCTGTGTCAGGACTCTGGAAGCAGTCATGAGTTTTTGTTATTCATTCTTGTTAAGCCTTCTGTCTGTATCCTTTCTCTATTCTTTAGTATACAGTATAGCATTCTTTAATATAACATTGTGGTGGTGTTCACAGGGGTCCCAGGATGAGGGAAGAGATGAGAATCTTGATTCCATGTTTCAGAAGGCTGATTTATTATTATATGATATATATTATATTAAAAAAAATATATATTAAAACTACACTAAAGAATAGAAGAAAGGATTTCATCAGAAGGCTTGAAAGGAATAGAAAGCAATGGTGATAAAATCTTGTGACTGCTCACAGCCTCGACACAGGTGGCTGTCATTGGTCATCAAGTAAAAACAATTCACATGCTGGGTAAACAATTCTCCAAATCACATTCCAAAGCAGCAAAACACGGAGAAGCTGAACCCTCCCAACTTTTCAGGAGAAAAGATCCTAACAAAAGGATTGTTCATAAAATATGCCTGCGACATAACATAATACCATAAGATAACAAATTAGCCTTCTAAGAACACGGAGTCACATTTATCTACTCTCCGCTCATCGGGGTTGCTGCAAATTGGACAGAAAAGCTGGTGGCTCACCACAGTCCTGGCGGTGGCGGATGCCCAGGAGCTCATCGAAGGCGTGCAGGACCGTGCTCTGCGCCGCGCTGCCCCCCGAGAACGCCAGCGCCTCCGGGGACACCCCCTCGTAGATGAGCCCGTGGGCCATGGCAGGGTTGTCCTTCCAGCTGGGCAGGAGACACAGAGTCAGGCAGCAGCCATGGGGCTGGGGACAGGGCCCTGTGAGAAGGGACCTTGGGCTGCCAGGATTGAGCAAAACTGTCCTGGCCCAGCCCATGGATCTCCTCCTCCAACACGGCCATGGCAGCCTTCCTCAAACAGGAGATAATCTGATTTCTGAGTTTCAGTGCCAAATCAGATTCTGTGCCAAATCAGATTCTGTGCCAAAGCACACAACGAGACCATGGGGGTAAGGAGAAATCCTTCATTTTTTTCTGGGCCCTGTGAGAAGGGACCTTGGGCTGGCAAGATCGAACAAAACTTCCCTGACCAATGGATCTCCTTCTCCAATGCAGCCGTGTCAGCCTTCCTCAAACAGGAGATGAACTCAGAAATCAGATTCTGTGCCAAATCAGATTCTGTGCCAAAGCACACAATGAGACCATGGGGGTAAGGAGAAATCCTTCATTTTTTTCTGGGCCTTGTGAGAAGGGACCTTGGGCTGCCAAGCTTGAGCAAAACTTCCCTGGCCCAGCCCATGGATCTCCTTCTCCAACGTGGCCATGTCAGCCTTCCTCAAACAGGAGATAAACTCAGAAATCAGATTCAGTGCCAAATCAGATTCTGTGCAAAAGCACACAGTGAGGCCATGGAGGTAAGGAGAAATCCTTAATTTTCCTTTGCCAGAAGAGTTCTCTGGGATCTCCACGCCCTGGTGAGCACCCTGTGGCCTGGTGCTGGGACACATTGCCCTGCCTGGCTGCACCTCCTGCTCCAGCTCAGGAAGGTTTCTGCAAGCAGAGAGGGGAGGGGGCACTTTTCTGGGCAACAGTGGCACTTTACATCAATTCCTTGAATGTCAGTGGCCATTTGGAGAAGAAGGTAATCACCCAAACACTCCTTTGAGCCCCTGAAGTCTGGATTTTCCTTTGTTCTTGTTACTCAAGGTGATGTCTTTTTAAAAAGCATTTGAAAGAAAAATAGAGGCCAGGCCAGCCTGCTTCTATTTATCTCTGCAGATAACAAGGCAAGGGTGGGATTTCCTCCCTCTGAAGCTGCTGGTCCTGAGCAGGTGGGGAGCCAGCACTGCTGGTGCCTCCCACACACACCCTGGACTCAGACCCTGTCAGCCCCACTTTTGCTGAAATGAAGAAGTGCTCACACCCAAATGGAGACAGGAGTTAGGATTTCAGGGAGGTAAAGTGCCTGGCACAAAAATATCGGTGGACTTTTAGCAGAATGCACCATTCCATGAGGCTTTGGGTGCTGGCTGCAGCTGGGCTACAGGAACAGATTTTACACAAACTGCAGAGAAAATAGATTCATTATCAAATACCAGAATATTTTTAGTCTTCCCAGGATTGTATTTATAGTAACCTCTACTAGTGGGAAGTTCTTAGAAGCAGAAGGGAATTTAAAAGGCATGTTTTCCCAAGCTGATGACCATCGAGACAAGGTCGGCTTGGATAAAAAATGAGACAAACTTAATCACAATGCACGGAGCCTTTTACTTGGAAATGCTGAGATATGATGGAGAGAAATAAAAATAGAATCCCCCTGAGAAGCCTGGGATTTAGTGTCTGCAGATGCTGCAGCCCCACAGGGTGCTGGGGGATGCTGAAGGCTCCGTGTTGGGCTCTGGGCTGTGGTTCTGCCTTGCCCAAACAGCATTTTCAGTATTTGGGGGGGATTTTCTTTTTTTTTTTTTTTTTTGAACTGACAGAATTGTAACAGAGCAGCAGCAAGAGGATTGTTACAGATGTTTGCTTAACACGCAGTGGGAAGAGCCTCTGCTCAGCTCTGCAGCTTTGTGTACACAGTGTGGAAGGAAAGAGAAATTCCTCTTCTGTCAAAACTGTTCAGCCAAGAGCAGGGAAGATTCATTTGTGCACAATTCTGGCTCTTGGGGCTGTCAGGGCTGAGCTGAAGCGTGGGATGGAGAGAAGCTGGAGGGAGGCAGAGCCCAGCCCTTGGCCACAGTCCCTGCCCAACTGATCCAGTGCCTAGGAGGGACAGGGTCATGATGCTCCAGGGAGAGCAATGCTGGTCCCTACCCTGCCCTGGGGAACTCCATATCCCACCTGGGCTGCCCCTTCCCTGCACATCCCCAGCTTCCCCCAGCCCTGGGATCTGCCGGCACAGCGACCCTGGAGGGAAACAGAGAGAAAGATCCACTCACCCAGACAGAAAGATCCGGATCACAGAGTAGAATACTTCTGGATCCACATAGTCTAGGAGGAAGTCAATCAGATCAGATCAGATCAGAGGTGATGGGCAGCTGCAGCATGCACAGGCACCAGCTGCTCTCACCATGCATCCTCCTCAGTGCCTCCCTCATGGCCTCGATGGCCCCTGCCAGCTCCTCCAGGGCTCTGTGCAGGGACTCCTCATCCCCCTGCAGGGTGGCACCGAGGGCCCGGGGGATTGCCTGTGGGAGGAGGAGGGAGAGCACCAGGTCACAAAGGGGGAGGATGTCTGTGCACAGCAGCTCTGGACATTTGCTGCCACCCATGGCAGCCCTGCCCCTTCCCCAGCCTGGGTTCAGGGGCAGGAACACCTTGGGGTGCACCTCAGGCACTGCAGGTAAGACCCAACACAGGGTGGTACCCACCTTAATGCCAGGCACAGCTGCCTTCTCAACAAGCAGAGTGACAAGGATGAAGCCCCTCAGACTCTCTCCCCCAGGCAGTGTGATGATCGTGTCCAGGTTCCTGCACAAAAGGGCCAAGAACAGGGATTGGGGGGAGTGGTGGCTCAGGATTTCCTTACACACTGTGGGACCCTGGGAACAAAACCATCCCAGAGTCCAGAGCCTCTTACTTGCACCCCATGCAGAGAGGAGCTGGCACAGAGTGAAAGGGGAGTGTGGTATTTGCAGGGTCCCCAGGATGGAGGAGGAATTGAGAATCTGACTCCATGAAGGCTAATTTATTATTATATAATTTATATTACATTATATTACATTACATTATGCTATACTAAAACTATACTAAAGAATACAGAAAGGATACAGACAGAAGGCTTAACAAGATACTAATTAAAAACTCGTGACTCTCCAGAGTCCCAACACAGCTGGACAGTGATTGGTCATTAATTAAAAACAATTCACATGAAACCAATTAAACATGCACCTGTTGGATAAACAATCTCCAACCACATTCCAAAGCAGCAAAACACAGGAGAAGCAAATCAGATCATTATTATTTTCATTTCTCTCTGAGGCTTCTCAGCTTCCCAGGAGAAGAAATTCTGGCCAAGGGATTTTTCCAGAAAATATTACAGAGATGGGGGAGCAGGACTGCTGTGGTTTAGGGGCCCTCCCCATGGTTTGTGCAGGCAGAGCAGCCCAAGCAGTGCTACAGAGCTGAGCCAATCCAAACAATCGCCAACACCGTTAGAAAATAAATGAGCAGTAAGTACTTACTCAATTTCCAGAGGCCTGAAGGCATTGCAGTTATAGCCAACAAAATGCACAAGAAAAGGAGAGAGAGAGAGAGATTATAAATTGTTCTAGTAACAATTGTTCTAGTAACCTTGGCTCTGCACAGGAGAGCTCTTCATCCACTTTCCCTCTTTTCCTCCCTCTGGGTATGGAGGGAGCTCGGTGACTTTAGCCTGGGACTCGTGTGTGCAAAGAGCAAATCTGGGCAGAATTGGGGCAGGGAGGGCTTGGGGGGACCTTGGGATCTGTGCTGGGCACAGAAGGTGTTTTCCATTGCTCTGAGACTGCCTGCTGTGCAAAGTAGACTTAATACCCAGCAGAGGAATGACTTTTCCATTTGATGGAGCTGAAATGGTCCTGTGCTCTGCAGGGAATAGAGGAGCTGTTCCCAGGGGCTGCTCCCAGAGACACCCACATCCCCACAGAGTTCCTGTGTCCACAACCACGAGGCTGAGCTCAGCAAAAGTGGGGTTCAAGGGGCTTTAGCAGAACAGGAGCAGTTTGGGAACAGTCTGTCCTGCTGATCACTGATCTGTCCCTGACACCTGCAGGAAGAACCGTGCTTGCCCGCTGGCATTTGCTGTTTACCCGCTGGGGTCCTTCCTCCTCCAGTTGGCCAACACAAAGTCTGCATGGCTGAGGATGGGCGGGAGGCCCAGGGCCTGGGACACCTCCCAGAAGGGGACAGCGAGGTTTCTGGGCAGGACCTGAGTGTCACAAAGCACAGGGGAAGGCGGGGATGTGGTCAGGCTGCAGGAAGGAGGCAGCAGCTCCTGCTGCAGCCACAGGAAAGGGGATTTGCTCCCATGGCGTAGGTGCTAAGGGAGCAGCACCAGCTCCCAGAGCCCAAGGAGCAGGTGAACCTGCTTTACCTTGCCTTTACCTGCACGGTGCCCTCCTCGCCCTCCTGCCAGACGTAGCCCATGGTGATGAAGCTGAGCACCAGGTGTGCCAAGTGCAGCTCCTCACGTCCTCGGAGCTGCCGGGGGCTCAGCTGCGGCATCTGCCAGGGAAACCCTTGGGAGCAAGGAGCAGAGCCAGCAATGCCAAGGCCCCTGTGGTGGAGGGGCTGCCCTGCCATGTTGTAGTGTGGTTTTGTTTTGTAGGTTTTTGTTTGATTTGTTGTTTGGTAGGTTTTTGGGCTTTTCTCCCCTCGCTTTTGGAGTGACGCAGACTTGTCTTTGTTATTCAATTGAGCCAGGAGTTGGTTTATCTCTTTGCTACTTAGCTACTTTTCTGCCAAGTTTCAAAACCCCTTCCTCCTACATCCAGCTGTTTACCCCTCCTGTCCCAAGCAGTTTTCCTCCCTTGTATCCCTCGCCCTTGTGTTCCACCCCCAGTTCTCCTGATTAGCTGAACATTGTGTCCTCCCTTGAGACCTGCCCCCCTGTATAAGCTGTTGTTTGCCCCCAGCTCATGGCCTGGGAGACTCGGGGAGTGTAACATCAAATAAAGGAACCCAGTGCCACCCCAGGGCCCGTGCTGCTGCTGTGGCCTTTTTGTTCCGTGCTGTGCCTCCACTGGCAGCTGGGATTCTGAAGAGGGCGATTGTCACCCCCCTACTGTCACCATGTAGCCAGGACATGCGACACTGCCAGCTGCAAGGAACCCTCCTTGTGCTTCTCTTTATGCCTCCCTTCCCAGCCACTCTGCAGGATTTGCTCCTGCTGCGCTGTTACTGCTTTGTGAGTAAAATCCATAGGGTTTTCCTCCTCCTGGTGCTGGGATGCCCATGGGGCAGCTGATCCCAAAAAGGGTCGGGCCTGACTGGGAGCTGGCATCAGGGAGCCTGGCTGGGATGAGACATGGCTCTTGTGACACCTAGAGGGGCCCTGCTCCAGCCCTTGCTGCCTGCTGAGCACTCGGATCTGCTGCAGGAGCTATTCCTGTGCCAAAGTTAAGACTTTGCTGTCGCCTGGTGTCAGCCCTGGCTCAGCACACACCTGGGCTGCTTTGGCAGGTTTTGCAGACGCTGCTGTGTCAGAGCAAGGTTTCAGAGAGCTCTTCTGGGGGCAGGAAGGAGAAGGCCATACCTGGTGCACGCGTGAGCGGAGCTGACGGCTCGTGATCAGCTGGGGCAGCTCATGGGCAATGTCCATCCAGGGGCTGTAGGCTGCTGGCAGCTCTGTCTTGGTGGAGAGAGGCAAAGGGAGGGCTGTGAACGTGCCCAGGCTCCCAGCTGTTATAGTAGCTTTTTTGTTATGTTTAATAAGTTTTCGGAGGCTTGTAACACACTTGAAATAACTTAGCTACTTTTAAAAGCATAAAAATTAACAAAATAGCTTTTGTTACAGTGTTAAAAATAAAAAAGTTTTATAAAAAGCAAAATAACAAACAAAAAAAACTAAGTTAGATGTTAAACGTTTTTGTTTTTAGTAAAATACTTTATAAAAGTGATTAATTTATTTGGGTTTTTTTTTAATTAATTACTTAGGCAAAACTTTTTAGCTTCTGTCCAATTAGCTATCCTTAAGTTTAAAGCTAAATCTCTTAAAACAATAAAATAAAATAAAATAAAATAAAATAAAATAAAATAAAATAAAATAAAATAAAATAAAATAAAATAAAATAAAATCTTCTAAGCTTCTTTCCTTTTTTAAAAAAACAAAAAATAGTTTTGTCACTCCGTCAACAAGAAACACATTCCTATAAGTGATAAATAGCCCCACTTTGGGCACAGGACACCTGCTCCCTAAATTCTGTAGAGCCAAGGCCAGTCAGAGCTCCTTCACCTCTCCTCTGTGCTGCTTGCTGCAGCTGCTTGCATCATTTTCAAGGGTAGAGGTTTGTCCTGTGAAACTCCCTGTGCCAGAATAGCACCTGCCTTCCTCATAGCTCTTTGGAAAGTGCTACAGCAAAATGCTAAATCAAAGCTCCCCCACCAGAAAGCTGCTCACCAACCCCTCTATTTCCTGCGCATGCAGATGGGGAGGCACAGCCAGCTCCTACCAGAGGGTCGGGAAGCAGGAAGCCAAACTCCTCGGAGATGTGGAAGCTGCTCAGCGCCAGGGGCAGCAGCGGGGGCTCCTCGGTGTCAGCGCTGCCCTCCATGGCTGGCCCTGCCTGCCAGGGCTGCTCTGGCCTGGCCACCCCGCTGGCAGAATGTGCTGAGCCAGCACCTTGGCCTGGGGGGTCAGCCTGGCTGCCCAATGGCCAGAGGGTCTGAGCAAACACGGCTAAAGGTTGCTGATAAGGCTTTGTCTGCAGCAAACACCACAATCTACGTCCCCTCCGGAACAGAAAGCCTCACCTCCTTCTGAGAATGAAAATCCATTATAAACTTCAAAATCCCCATCAGCCTCAAAACAGACTTCTACTCCCTTACCTTCCTCCTCATTGCACTGTTCCTATCATGATCTATCCTACAATTTGCAACATGATATATGGCCTCAGAGCCTTGCATTAAACTCTGTCCCCGTGGATGGGAAAGCCTTGGGTCACCTGTCTGTGGGGGAGCAGGGGCTGTGAGCTGACTCCTCCCAGGGCTGCCCCAAAGGGCTGCCAGGCTCCTGTGGGGTGGGAGGCTCTCTCAGAATATCTGCTGGTCAGAGGGACTCTGAGATATGTACAAGTCTCCTTTTCCCAGCCCAGCACATGAAGGAAGAGTCAGGATTCCTATGTTCTCATTCTCAAGGTTATTTATTATTTCTTATGTATAACATTCTTTCTCTGACCTGCTGAGTTCTGTCTGGCAGGTTGGGTTGAGGCACACTGACTGCCTTCAGGATGGTGTTAACTTTTTATACTAAAAACTACGTGTACATTATTTACAATACCTTCCCAATACCTGTCACAGACATGTTTTATGAAAAATGCTTTCCCCATGCTGCTGGGGTCACTGGGGCTGCCAGTGGGGTGCCAGCAGGATTCTTTGGGCAGGGCCTTCCCAAACAGCAGCTTCCTGGGGGAAAATCAGCCCTGAGAATGCTGCCTGTGCAGGCAGGGGCTGGGGCTGGAGGCACTGGGAGTGCAGGGGAAGGGAAGAGCCAGGGTACAACAGCAGGACTGACACCCCTGTGGGGTGCAGGTGCAAGGACAGGGGCACAAACAGCAGGACTGACATCCCTGTGGAGTGCAGGTGCAAGGACAGGGGTACAAACAGCAGGACTGACATCCCTGTGGAGTGCAGGTGCAAGGACGGGGCACAAACAGCAGGACTGACACCCCTGTGGGGTGCAGGTGCAAGGACAGGGGCACAAACAGCAGGACTGACACCCCTGTGGGGTGCAGGTGCAAGGACAAGGGTACAAACAGCAGGACTGACATCCCTGTGGGGTGCAGGTCCGAGGGCACTGCAGGACCATTGACTTCACATACAGAGGTGACACCCTCACTCACAGTCAGCACCAGGGCCACCACACGAGGCAGTGGCCTTCCCTGGTCCCCAGCTCTGAGGAGGGGGGCCATGAGCCACACACATCCACAGTCACCCAGGAGAGGTTCACTTCAGAGGCAGCCCCAGTGCCTGAGCCAGCACTGCTGAACAGGCCCCAGCATCAGGCAGCTTCACACAGACAGGCAAATCCCAACCACCACTGTGTGCCCACAGAGAAAAGGGGACAATCTCAGCAGCTGTGGCCTCTAGGCCCCGAGAGAGGGTTAAATCTGATAAAAAACATAAACTACGTAAACATAAAACCACGGGGCACTGGCCATGACTCCAGCTTTGCCCAACACCTTTAATTAGTGCCCGTGGTGCTGCCCCAGCGCTGGCTCTGCTGGTGGGTCCGTGTCTGTCTTCATCTCCAGCTCTGGCTCCAGCTCTACGTCTGTCTGCAGCTCCGGGGCCAGCTCTGGCTCCTGTAGCTCCAGGTCTGGCTCCCATTTTAGCTCCAGGTCTGGCTCCCGATTTAGGTCGAGGTCTGGCTCCCGTTTTAGCTCCAGGCCTGGCTCCTGATGTAGCTCCAGGCCTGGCTCCTGTTTTACCTCCTGCTCTGGCTCCAGGTTTCGCTCCAGGTCTGGCTCCAGCTCCCTGCCCGTGTCCCGGCTGCTGCTGTGGGGGATCTGCAGTGGGGCCTTGGCCCTGCCTTGGCTCAGGGGTGCCTCAGCCTGAGGTCACCTCTGCCCAAGGGCCAGGCCTGGGCAGTGTCCTCATGTCCCCATGGGAGTCACCCTATCCCCTCCCCTCTGCAGGGATGCCCTCAGTCCTCTGGCCCACCCTGCAGCCGTGGGGCCCCACTCACCCCTCGGTGCCCGGCGCCCGCTCCCCATGGCACTGGCCAGGCACCTGCTGCCGCCACAGGCCGAGCCCCAGGGCCGCCGTCAGGAACAGCAGGACAAGGCTGGAGCCCAGCACCAGCCAGGCCATCTCACCGTCCTCCAGTGCTCGCTGCAGGCCTGGTGGGAGATGGGGTGTGAGATGGCTGAGGGCATCCCTGCCAGCCCTGCACAGGCACTGCCAGCCCTGCCAGGCACTGCCAGCCCTGCCAGGCACAGCCCCTGCCAGCCCAGCCTGTCCAGCCAGACGGGCACAGCCCCTGAGCCCCTGCCAGCCCAGATGGGCACTGCCAGCCCAGCCTGCCCAGCCCAGCTGGGCACAGCCCCTGCCAGCCCAGATGGGCACTGCCAGCCCAGCCGGGCACAGCCCCTGCCAGCCCAGCTTATCCAGCCCAGATGGGCACAGCCCCTGCCAGCCCAGCCTGTCCAGTCCAGACAGGCACAGCCCCTGAGCCCCTGCCAGCCCAGATGGGCACTGCAAACCCAGCCTGTCCAGCCCAGCTGGGCACAGCCCCTGCCAGCCCTGCCCACGCCATCCCTCGGGGGCCCACTCACCTCCCTCTGTGAACTGCAGCCCGCTGTCCCAGCTGCCCCCCCGGCGTGACCCCCTCCACTGGCAGTCGGGGGGCTGCCAGCCCATGTTGCAGTGGCAGTTGCCCTTGTTGTTGCACACCTGCAGGGCCAGGGAGGGGTACAGGTGTGCAGGGGGCTGGTGCAGCTTGCCCTCCCCAGCCCAGCACCCCTGGGACTCACGCCGTGGCCGTGGCACTTTGTTTTGCTGTCACAGATGGGTCCCAGCACCGACAGTGGGTGGCATGTGTTGTTCATACACACCTGGGAAAAACCATGGCAGCTCCAGCCCAGCACTGTCCCACCCATACAGCGCTCAGCATATCAGGCTATGGCCCAAAGGGAAATGAAAACACACTATTTAAAAAAAAAAAAAAAAGAAAAAAAGAAGCCACAGTTCTGCCCTGAGGCCAGGTCATTTTAGTGCTCACACCCCACCAAACCCAAACCTTGAATGCAATATTTGCAAGTTTTTACAGTGTTTTTAAATATCAAGCACACTGCTGCAAGCAACAAGTGTTTCTATGATCTTGTTAATATTCACAGTTTCTATTTGTCATTCCAGGTGATTACAGAATATTTCCTTACCCTTCCAGAGCCACACTTTGTCCCTGGAGCAACCAGAAGGGGATCCAGCCATCTGGACACGTTCAGGTAGTTCAGAGACACACAGATATGATGCTTCACCCGGGCGTACATCACAGCAGTGGCAGGGGCTAAGAAGGGCTTGTGGGACGGGTATGTGCAGATTAACTTCCCACACCTGAGGTCCCTGGAAAGCAAATTTGCACAGGATGTGTATCAAACATACACAGACATGTGGGTCTGATCTTCAGCACAGGCTACAGCCAACATCTGAGGTCACTATTTGTGGTATTTGCAGGGGTCCCCAGGACGAGGTGAGAGGTGAGTGAATCTGACTCCATGTTCTTAGAAGGCTAATTTATTAATTTATGATATTATTAGTTTATTATTTTAATAATTTATTTATTTGTTTATTAATTAATTGACTATTTTATTATACCATTTCATTATATTATTTTTATCACATTATTATTAATATAATATTTATATATTTTATATTATAATTTTCTTATATTATTATAATAGATTTATTATTATATTATATATTATTATTTTATTATAGTATTATATTATTATTTATATATTACTTTATTTATATTATTATATTATTATATTATATTATGATATTATTTCATTATATTATTTTTATTTTATTTTATTATTATTTTATTATATTATTTACTATAGCATTAAAGAATGCTATACTAAAACTATACTAAAGAATACAGAAAGGATACAGACAGAAGGCTTAACAAGAATGATCATGAAAAACTCATGACTGACCCCTCAGAGTCCAACACAGCTGATGGTGATTGGTCATTAAGTAAAAACAATTCACATGAAACCAATTAAACAATCACCTGTTGGATAAACAATCTCCAAACACATTCCAAAACAGCAAAACACAGGAGAAGCAAATGAGATAATTATTGTTTTCCTTTTTCTCTGAGGCTTCTCAGCTTCCCAGGAGAAAATCCTGGGCGAAGGGATTTTTCAGAAAACATGACAGTGACACTGCTGTTATAGATCTTATTGCAAGCACCCATCTTTTCTGTGTGGGATTGAAGGTTTTTTTCACAGCTAGTACACAACTGGAACCACCAGAATGCATTTTCCCTGTGATTCAGACCTTCATTAGCTACAGGATCAATGCTTAAATGCCACACTGGCTCCATTGTAAGACAACACCAACCAGAAATAAAAAGAAGTCTCAATTCTGACCAATATCACGTGAAATAGCAGAGTTCCAAACATGCCTTTACACAGACACAAGAACTGCAGTAATTGCAACAATCTGTCCCTGTCACTTGCTGGATGTAGCACAGCTTGCAAGAGTTTCCTAAACTAATTCTCAAGGTGGGTAAGTGCAGATGGATTTAGAGATGGAAGAACTTGGTGGATTTCGGCAGAGGCAGCGCCCCCTGGCCCGCCTACCTCCAAACACAGAGCCGGTAGCTGTGGTCGGGCTCGAGGCCGCAGTGCCCAAACCTGTCCCGCTGCCCGTTGATCTCCTCGTAGCACATCACAGGAGCGTTCCTGGAGTCTGCAAGTGCAGCAAGAACGTTTGTTGCTCTAATAGATGATGTGTGTAAATTCCTGCTGAGTAATCCCACCGAATGAAAATCCTGGCGTGCCAAAGGAGGGCTCCAGGAAATTCCCTCTGATGAGATTACAGCGATACGCACCAAAATCCTAGCCTGAACATTCATCTCCAGAAGTGTTGATTCCAGCTGATTATTCATGTGACCAAAGCCCAGCAATATGTATTCAATATGCATCATCGATAAGATAAATATGTGTCTCCTAGCCTGAATATTCGTCTCCAGAAATGTTGATTTTAGAGGATTATTCATGTGACCAAACCCCAGCAATATGCATTTGATATGCATCATCAAGAAGATAAATATGTGTCTCCTAGAATGTATATTGCAGGAGATTTTCTAACAAAGTGAATTGTTCGCCATTTTCAGGAAACTCTCAGCAAGAGCAGCAGCAAGAATGGAAAAACTACAGAAATATGCTAAAAAGATAAAATCAACAGTAAGAAAGCAGCAAGAAACCCTTCCCAGCAACCCTCGGGAGTTTGGAAATGTATAAAAAAGACTTTGTGAGAGCTGTCTCTCCATGATGCACAGAGGAGTGGAGCCCTAGTGGCCCCCCCATCTCACCTGATGCTGTTAGCCTGGTTCAGCACTGGTCTGATCTTTCCTTGTGGCCTTTTATATGACTGTATTTTAATTATTGAATAAATTTTCCTTATTAATCAAATTAGCTAATTCATTTATAACAGTACCATTAAAAGGAACACAAAGGGAACGTATTCTGGTATCTAACAACTTCATTTTTCACTATTTAATTAGAGAAAACACACCTATCCCTGCCCAAACCCTCAGCAGTCCTGAACCTCAGGAATCAGCAGGGGAAGTTCTCTAATTGAGTTTGCCCACCGAAAATAACTACGGAAAGAACAAAAAGCAAATTATCTGTGAAGCACTGGGGGTTGGGGCTCTGTGCTTCCAACCAGAGCTTGAAATGCTTCCCTAGAGCTGTGCCTTCTCTCCAGGTGCCCCACTCTGCCGAGCTTGGTGCATCGAGGAGCACAGGTACGTGATGCTGTGCTGTTGCGGCCACCCCTGCCCCTGAGCAGTGCCAGTGCCACCAGCCCAGCCTGTTACCTGTCCCGTAGAGCCTCCTGCACTGCAGGTCTGGGGACTGGCAGCGTCCCTGGTAGCAGTAGCCGGTGCCACGCCCGCACTCCTGCCCGTCCTGCACGTACACATCGGGCGGGCAGGAGGCGGAGGAGCCGCTGCAGAACTCGGGCAGGTCACACTGGGCATCGGCGGCCGGGCGGCACAGCGAGTTCCTCCACTTGAACTGGGGAGAAGGAGGAGCCCTGCAGCCTCCATCACCTCCCAGCCTGAGCAGCAGGAGCTCTGCAGCCTCCATCACCTCCCAGCCTGAGCAGCAGGAGCTCTGCAGCCTCCCAGCCTGAACAGGAGGGGCTCTGCAGCCCCCCATGTCTGCCAGCCTGAGCAAGAGGAGCTCAGGAGCCTCCATCACCTCCCAGCCTGAGCAGGAGGAGCTCTGCAGCCCCTCATGTACCCAGCCTGAGCAGGAGGAGCCCTGCAGCCTCCCAGCCTGAGCAGGAGGGGCTCTGCAGCCTCCCTGACCTGCCAGCCTGAACAGGAGGAGCTCTACAGCCCCCCAGCCTGAGCAAGAGGAGCCCTGCAGCCTCCCACCCTGAACAGGAGGAGCTCTGCAGCCTCTCTGACCTGCCAGCCTGAGCAAGAGGAGCCCTGCAGCCTCCCACCCTGAACAGGAGGGGCTCTGCAGCCCCCCATGTCTGCCAGCCTGAGCAAGAGGAGCTCAGGAGCCTCCATCACCTCCCAGCCTGAACAGGAGGGGCTCTGCAGCCCCCCATGTCTGCCAGCCTGAGCAGGAGGAGCTCAGGAGCCTCCATCACCTCCCAGCCTGAGCAGGAGGAGCTCTGCAGCCCCTCATGTACCCAGCCTGAGCAGGAGGAGCCCTGCAGACTCCCAGCCTGAGCAAGAGGAGCTCAGGAGCCTCCATCACCTCCCAGCCTGAGCAGGAGGAGCCCTGCAGCCTCCCTGACCTGCCAGCCTGAGCAAGAGGAGCTCTGCAGCCCCCCATGTCCCAGCCTGAGCAAGAGGAGCTCAGGAGCCTCCATCACCTCCCAGCCTGAACAGGAGGAGCTCTGCAGCCTCCCATGTCTGCCAGCCTGAGCAAGAGGAGCCCTGCAGCCCCCCAGCCTGAGCAGGAGGGGCTCTGCAGCCTCCCTGACCTGCCAGCCTGAGCAAGAGGAGCCCTGCAGCCCCCCAGCCTGAGCAGCAGGAGCTCTGCAGCTTCCCAGCCTGAGCAGGAGGGGCTCTGCAGCCCCCCATGTCCCAGCCTGAGCAAGAGGAGCCCTGCAGCCTCCCTGACCTCCCAGCCTGAGCCCACACAGCCCCCTCTGCCCACGGCCTCAGGGTCCCTCCCCCTTGAGGTGCTCAGGTGTGGCAGGTGTGTGACACTGCCTGGGACAGTCCCCAGGTAATATTCCCCCCCCAGGGGATCCCAAGACCTGAGCCAGGAAGCCCAGCCCCAGGAACCTTTCCCACTGCACAGCAGGAAGTTTGGCTCTATCCCTCAGCATGGGAATATGCCTTGTGTCCAAAAATAAACAATGATTTTGTTATAATTATAAAAATCTGCCTTACCTGACAATTTCTACAACATAATCCAGAGGCACATTTTGCTCTTGGCCTCAGTCTACATCTTGGAGTGCAACACCTGTCCTTCAGGCATTCCTGTGGACACATGGCAAACCCACGTTATTTTATTTTGTTGACCCCCCGAGCTTCTCCTCCTCCTCTGCCCATATTACTTGGGCAATATCCAGCAGAACAAACGGGCAAAGCTGCCACACAGAAACAATCCCCAACCCAACACAGCCCTCCCTGGGCTGCTCCCCATGCAGGAATCCATAAAATCAGAAAGGTTTGGGAAAACTGCAAAAGGCAGGCCTCAGAGACAGCAGAACTGTGATTAGAGCTGAGCAGCAGCCAGGAGATTGGTCAGGAGAAAAATTGTTTAAAAAGTAGAAAAGCAAGGACAAATAGAACAATGATCTGTGTATTAATGCTTGGCTAGAATAACTCCTTAAGCTACAGAAAAGTTTATCTAGAGAGATATTAGGGAGTTCTAAGCTTAATAATGGAGCTCTGTGCATTGGGTTTGAAGGCTCACAAGCAGGTATTGTATTTAAAATAAGCAAGGTACTGTGCTTATAGTGGTTGGATAGAACCACTGTCAATGTGCTTTTGCTTTGTGGGATTGGTCAAAAATCTTTTAAAGTGAGTTGTAACATTAAGTTCTTTGTCTGCTGCCTGGGATTTGAGCTGCTGGCATCTTCCCATTGTCATAACCATGGAATGAGACACATGGTGGAAAATGAAACATCTCAAGGCACATTCCCAGCAGTCCTGTCCTGTCTGTGATTCGTACACAGCCCCTGGCTGGTGATACCCTGCTGCACTGGGGCTCCTGATCCCAAGGCTTGGTGACTCCACAGGCACTGGGAGCACAAAGACAGAGCTGAGCCCACCAGGGCTGTGCCCCCCAGGGCTGTGCCCACCTGGGCTGTGCCCACCTGGGCTTTGCCCCCCAGGGCTGTGCCCACCTGGGCTGTGCCCCCCTGGGCTGTGCCCCCCTGGGCTGTGACCCCCAGGGCTGTGCCCCCCAGGGCTGTGCCCACCTGGGCTGTGCCACAGTCGCACTGCTCGCCCGGCTCCACCACGCGGTTGCCGCAGACGGCGCCGCTCTGCCGGGACTGGCGGCTCAGCCTGGGGCTGCCAAAAAGGCAATCCCCTCTGCCCTGCTTCAGGAAGCTCTCAAAGTCCCTGATGCTGCAGTTGCTGAAGGCTTTTGACCCACTGAGATGTCTAAAATAAAGCAGTGATCAGGTTATACATTACACAAAGCAATTATCAGTTTATACTTTACACATTGACCGCCCCTCTCTCTCTCCAAAGCTCTGTGCAAGTCAAGGGCTCACCCAGACACTGACAGCCCCCAGGGTCTATTAATTCACCTGATCTACAGCTCATTATTAACAGAGATTGAAAAATATCCTGGAGTACCTTCATTTTAGAGAGCAAAGGTCTCTTTTGTCAAATTAAGCGCTAAATTGCTATTTAATTAATTCTTTTTTTCTTCTTAGAGGAATAAAAGCAGGGATTTCTTCACTGAAATAATGGTATTGAAATAACTGGTATTCAGGCATTGGAATTGCTGCTCAGGGAGGTGATGGAGTCCCCATCCCTGGAGGAGTTCAAGAAATGACTGACACAGCACTCAGTGCTCTGGTCCAGTTGACAAGGTGGTCATTGGTCAAAGGTTGGACTCCATGGTCCTGAAGGCCTTTTCCAGCCTGAGTGATTCCATTTTTGCAGGGGAATGACAGTGGTGGAGGACACCTCTGACAAGGGGACACCATGCAGCCACCCCTGTGCCCCCCTTCACGTGCCCCAGCCCTGCAGCCCCTCAGGCAAACTCACAGCGCCGCAGGGCTCATGGTGCACACTCGTCCAGGGCAGCTGCAGCCTCGGGGGCTGTCGGGGCTCATGCCCAGGCTGTGGCCCAGCACCTGGGCCAGCAGCACTGACAAGGACTCCAGGGTCACGTTCCCGTGGTACTGCAGGGAGGAGAGAGGGGAGCAGCCAGAGCTGAGCACTCCTTGCAGAGATCCAGATCCTCCCATGTGCTCCATCCACCCCTGCTCCTGCTGCTGCCCAGGCTGAGCTCGCAGCCATGTGGGCGGCTGAGGGACAGGCACAGGACAGGGGGGACCATACCAGGGCCACCGTGGCAGCAGCATCTCTCTGACATGCCTTTCCTGGAGCTGCTGCACCCACGAGGGCTCCTTGGTGCCTGTACCTGGAACAGAGGGGGGGTCACTGCCGTGGTCAGGGGGTGGATGCTGGCTCCGTACAGCCCAAGTCCCCTTGGTGTCCCTGTTTGCTGTCCCCAGGGGAGCTGGGGCAGGGTCTGGTGCCTGGTGTTGGCAGGGACTGGGGGGGTGACAAGGGATGGACAGCACCATTGCAGCTGCTGCATCGCTAGGAGGAATGGCTTGGAAGAAATACTTGAAGGATTTAGGAAATATGGATTTTTTAAAAAGCACTTTTTGTCAAAGTTTCGACTTACATTGGTTTGACTGATTGCTACCACGTAACCTTTAACACTAATGAACCTTTATCTTACCCTAAAAGAGAAGCAATGTTGTGTGCCTGTGTCTCCAGAGACAACTGTTTCCACTGTAAAAATCGCTGTAGAAGGTCATTTGTGTCCCCTGCTGTTGATATTTTATCCCCTTCTGCCCACAGCTCCAGGGAGGACAGCACAATGGTGACATTAAGGGGATTAAACATCTGAAAGAATAAGAGAGGAAATCTGTTCTCACACCTTCCCTTCATGCAGTCATCACTCTGCACACAGTAAACACAGGGGAAAAGTAAATTGCTGCTGTCAGTGCCTCAATGACATCTGTAGCCAAAAAGAATGAAAACACCTAAAGAACAAAGAGGCCTGAGCCAAACTCCAATAACTTCATAAGTGTTAGGGGTTTGGGGAATAACTTCTCATTACACAAGTGAAGCATAAGACCAGCAGTGGAGTAAAGAACAGGATTGGAAGTTGGTTACAAGCACCTGAGAGTAAGCAGGTGAATTGGATCAGTGAGATCAGGGGACAGGGAAGCAACCCAGGAGTCCTCAAAATGCAGGGTTTGGCTGCCCTGAGGCAAACTGCCTGTTTTTCTGTACCTCTGCACAGGACATGGCCATCACACAGGGAAAGATGTTCTTTTGTGGCAGACTGACATGTCCAGAGGAAAAACCTTCCCAGGAAACGTGGAATTTTTTACATAACATCCTCCTAAACCTAAAAGCAGCTAGAAAAGAGGGTGGCCACTGCTAACATCAAGATCCCCCTCATCCCCCATCTCACTGCAGTACAAACCAGACTTAAGAACTCACATTGTTGATTAAATTGAAGGCCTGGATTATGTTCTGTGTCGCAGCATTCGGGTCTGATCCCATATAGTTGTACTGAAAAACAACCCAAGGGGACACAAAGGCAGACAAGGTGCTTACCAGGGTGAAGCATGTCAGTGTTGGAACACTGAAATGATTCCCAACACTGAGCCATGGAGACATGAGCTACAAATTCACATTCCTTATTTCCTACAAAATCCACAGCATGTGTAATTTTGAAAACAGAAAATAAATCCACGTAAAAGCTGGGGAATGTTACCATTCCCATGCTCACAGAAGTCAGGCAAAGAAAAGGGAAAAGTGGCTGGCATAGACTTACCAAAGCCTTGTCCAAAACCACGTACACTGGGAGGTATTTGGGAGATTGTGCAGCGGCCGGGAGGGGCTAAAAGAGAAAATGGGCTTCAAAGTACAGATTCTGCATTCTCTGGTCACCTCACTGCTGCTGCTGCTGGCTGTGCTTCTTCAAAGCTTGTGTCCAAGTGTCTGGCCAAAGACAGACAGGAGACCTTCCAGCAGAATCAGCTCCCTGCTCACAGGGGGACAGGGACAGCAGCAGCACTGGGAGAACAGGCACCGCTCACCTCATCATCCCTGGGGGCCTTGTCCAGCAGGTCCCAGGCTGCCAGCCCACCCTGCCCTGCCTCAGGGGGGCTGTGGGCAGGGGGGGCCGCTGCCATCTGCTCCTCACCCACTCGGTACAGCACGTGCTGGAAGGCAGGGGAGTAGCCCAGGGGCTGGATCCCGTAGCTCACGTTCTCAAACTGCAGCAAACCCCTGCCAGGGCACCAGCACTGCCCACTTGCCCCTGGGCACTGGCACAGCTGCGCCAGCTGTGTGTTCTGCAGGCCAGGCTGCCAGGGAGGGCAGCACAGGGATGGGGGTGCTTTACCTGAGCCCTGAGCAGGTGTTGAGGGTCACTGCTGAGCTGGGGAAGCCATCGATGTAGCCCCAGTAGTGGCAGCCTCCCTGTGACATGACAGAGGACAGGGAGCCCTTCCATGGCTGGGCAAGCCATCCCCTTACCCACCACCCCAGCTGGAGCAGCTGCCCTGGGCAGAGACAAACAAACCCCAAGCATAGCCCAACATGGACAAACACAGCCCAAAGCAAGGCCAGGTTACCTCAGCGTGGGCAGAATCAGAGTGCAAAGATCCCTGCTCGCTGGCCACATAAGTCTGGAAATCATCAGATAAAAAGGCACTGCAAGAGAGAGGCACAAAGTGAGGTACTTACAGCAGCATCCATCATCACCCAGAGCTTCTCAAGCTTCTTGCAGCCACCAGGGAGCAGGGCAGGCACTGGCAGCCAGGGCAGTGGCAGGGCCAACTCACTGCTGCTGCAGGTGGATGGTGTAAGGCTTCCCCTCGATCCTCAGGGTGTAGGACACTGCCTCCTTGTGCATACAGAAAAGCAGAGAAGGGGAGAAATGGGAACAGGGAGTTGGGAATAGCACAATCCAAGGCCTGCTGTGAACAGCAAAGGGGGAGCACAGCGTGGCTGCAGCCATCGTGGTGCTGGCAGTGCCATTGTTACAGCTGCCACCACATCTGTACTCCCCCAGCCCTTTTGTTCAGCTGAACCCTCCTTCCCTCAGCCTCTGTTACAGCTGCCACCACATCTGCACTGCCCCTGCCCTCCTCTTTAGCTGAACCCTCCTTCCCCCAGGCTCCCCAGAGCCCCCCAGCACCGTGCCTGCTTCAGCCCCTCCTCTCCTTTTGTGCTGGCCCCCAGCTGCTGCGGGATTGTGATCTGGGACCAGACCTGCCCACCCACAGGGGACAGAGACCCCCATGGCTGAGCCCACTCCTGGCGGGCTGGGGGCTCTGGGGGGCCCTGCCCAGCCTCGTGCAGCAGCTCCAGGAGCAGCAGGAGCAGCACTGGTGGCATTGCACAAAGTGGCCCCATGGCCAGCCGGTAACTGCCCCGCAGTAACGGCCCCACAGCCCACCAGTAACTGCCCACAGGTAACAGCCCCACCAGTAACAGCCTCCCCACCCCTTAAAGCAGAGGCTGAGGCAGAGATTTGTACAAAACTGGCATCTTTATTGCTCGTTGGGGCTGTACAAAGGGGTTGGGAGCAGCCCTTGGGCCAGGGAGCAGCGCGGGGCTGCTGCAGAGGGGGACACAGCTGCCGACCTGCCCGGGACAGGTATCCCTACACTTTACAAAAGAAAGTCAGTAGTCATCTTCAGCATCCACCACCAAAAACTGGAGCCATTTCCTGTCCATGGCACGGCTCCTCACACCACACATCCCTGCTATTCCAACGGGCACGCCGGGAGTACAAAAACTCTTTGTCTATGAAGGCACCATGTTCAGCATAGTTTAGTTCACACGCACAGTTAAGAACATCTCTCTGGATGACTTCATTCCCTGGATCCCCTCCTCTTTCCCCACCCTCTGACCAGGGCTGGAGATGGGCTGCATCCAGCTGCAGAGCTCACTGTGACAGACAGACAGACAGACAGACAGACTGCCCACTCAGGCAGAGCGGGTCACAGCAACACAATTAGGAAGTAATTGATTATCTTGGAACAAAAAGGAGACCCCCACCAGTACAGTTGGTGAAATTCTAGGAGACATTTTACAGATTTTTAATGGTGTTATAAATCTTAATCTAAGTTTATGGGAAACCACAGGAGTTCAAGTATTTTATTACTGCACACACTATATATATATTTATGTATGTATATACAGAGAAAAAGATTATTTTTTGGCAATATTAGGGGGATTTTACAGATTGAGCTGTGCTTGTGGCAAGCACAGAGCAAAACAGCCCAGCAGGCTCTTTAGCACTTATCTCACTTTTAGCAAGTTTGTGCAATAGAACCTCACTTTTAGCAACTTGTGCAATAGATTTCTATTTGTGACCACGACATCCAGCTTCTACCCATGGCACCACAGGATCAGGATCTCCAGCTCCCTCTCCTAGCAGAGTGGATGCTGAGCACCTCTGCTCAGGAGGAGTTCCAAAATCCAGTCCAGCCCATGGTGCAGGAGCAGAGGGCAGCCCAGTCTGACACACAGCAGCCCTGACTGACACTGCAAGGGCTTGGCTGTTAAATTCAGGGTGCATGAGCCACCAGGTTCCCATTTAAAGTCCTCAGAGAAGCTCTGGTGGTCCAGGCAGAGACACTTCCCACTTCCCAGTGTTCTGCAGGGACTGCTGCTGTCTTTAGACCTCAATTAAAACCTAGCAGCAGCCCATTTTTTAAAACCAGAATATGGCCGTGTCTTCTCGTACCTTTATCTTCACTGCCCATCCTTGTATTAGTGGGAATTAGTACAGGAGTCTCGTTTAGCCACTCTCTAATTAAAAAGCATTAAACTCAGTGCTCCTACAGCACAGCTTAGTGTCAGTCAGCATGGAGTTAAGAATTTAAGTGCATTATTATGCATCTATAAACATATATACATGCATAAACATGTTTAAAATAGATCTCTCTTCCTGAAAAAGTCCTCTGAGACCTCATTCAATGCCATTAAGATGTACATGGGAAACCCTTCCCAGTCCATGCAGAGTAACTGTAAATTAACTGACAGATCTCCTTGCTTTGCAAACGGGTTACTCCAATTCCTCACTGCACAGTCAGAGAGACAACAACAAATCAGACAATTTCCTTACCAGGGCTCATGGCAGAAATGGGGAAACCCAAAGCCACGTGCTGGATCTCAGGACTATTTCCCTGCAGGCTGCTGCACTCCTGCTGCCAGCCTGGCTGCAGCGGCAAAGCTTGGACAGAGCGAGGGACGGGCTGGGTGTTTCAGTCCCTGGAGCTTTGGTCGAGGTATTTATTGAGTGTAAAGTTCTACATTCCTGCTTGGGATCTCTCGTTTGCCCTGTCCCAGGCTGCAGAGGGAGGCTGCCGGCACTGCACTGCCACGGGATGCCAGAAGGGGAACTGCAATTTCAGCTGTCGCAGCCAACAGCTCAGGAAGCTACTTGGGAGGCAGGGGTGCCGGTCGGGAGGGGAAGTACTGTCCCTGAGGTAAACATTTCTGCTGTGCTGGAGGCGCTCCCTGAGGTACAACCTTCTGCTGCGGGGGTGGAGGCCTGCAGGGGACACAGGAGGAGCAGTCAGTGCCACAGCCTCACACCCCACCCTGCCCGCTCAGACACCGAGATCCATTCCAAACATGCCAGGCTCAGACTGTGCCTTCAATGGCCTGAAATCCTCTGGGAACCCCCATCTGGTAAAACTCACCTTTAGTATCCGCAGGGAACCCCCAATGAGGGGAGAGAATGATGTATCTGACTCCATCTAATCAGAAGGCTAATTAATTACCTTATTATACTATATTATTCTATGTTGTATAGTATATATTATTCTATACCATATATTATTCTATACCATATATTATTCTATACCATATATTATTCTATACCATATATTATTCTATACCATATTACATTACATCTAAACTGAATCTGCCAAGCACTCAACTCTGCTCACACTGTACAGAATCTCATGACTGTCCTGACACACACACCTGGTCCTGACAGGCCAAGAAAACAAAACACCATCATTTTGGGTAAACAATTTCCATATTGCATTCTACTTTTGCACAACCACAGGCACAGCAAATGAGATAAGAATATTCTTGGGAAGAATTGTGCCTTGCTTTTCCCTGTGAAGAGAAATGTGGGGTTACACACTTGGCCCTGACAGGCCAAGGAAACAAAACACCATCACTCTGGGTAAACAATCTCCATATTGCATTCTACTTTTGTGGTAGAAAAACAGTAAGAATTGTTTTTCCTTTCTCTGAGGTCCAAAGAATGTGAAACCCAGGAATATTCTTGGGAAGAATTGTGCCTTGCTTTTCTCTGCGAAGAGAAATGTGGCCACCACACTCACCTTTTCTCTAGAATTTTCTGAAGATCCCCCAGCCCAAGAGCCCTACCAAAATGAGCTACATTAGGATGCTCCCACTCAGCCACTGGCACTTGCTGGGTCTGTGTGTGGCACAGCACAGCACTGCATCTCACAAGCACAACTCAAAACTAAGATGAAAAACACAGGAAAACTTCCTGCTCAAAGTTAAGAGAAATGGTTTGGCACTTGGCCATAGCATTCACAAATCAGCACAATGACAGATTTGTGAGTAATTTGCTTTTAAACTGACTATTTTAACAGGCCTTTCATCCACCTGCTGGGCTAATCTGCCTGCACAGCAGCGCTCTGAGCCTCGTCCATCACCACACAGCCGTGACGGCGCACGATGAACGCGCTGCCTTCCAGGGTGAAGTGAAGGAGAAACTTCCCCCAGTGAAAAATCAGCCCAAATCACAAACAACACACGATGGAACACTCCAGGAGTGACAGCCAGGATGAGAAATGCCATCAGTGCCCCTGCCAGGGGGCATTGCAGTAACTGCACTGACCTGCTGGGCACCCTCGGTGGCTGCTGCACCGGGTACTGCGGTGGGGAGTAGTAGGGCTGGTGGAAAGCCTGCTGAGGGTGCTGGTTAACTGGGTAAGCTGGCACAGGAAAGGTGTTGGGATGCATATCCTACAAAGAAAACACAAAGAGAATGGTCACCAATTGCACGTAGGGAATCGAAACATTTTGTGTCAGGGAATCGAAATACTTACATCAGGGAATCGAAATATTTACGCCAGGGAATCGAAATATTTGTGTCGCTAAATAAGTGATGGTCAAGAAGGCTGCAAAACAGCCTGGCAATGTTCAGAGGTGCTCTTTCCTCTGAGAAACTCAGTAGGAAGAAGCAACAGCACTGTGGAAACGGCTGGATTTTGAAAAAGGCAGAAAGGCTGAACACAAGAGCACTTGGTTTGTTCTGGGAGTGTGCTCGGGCTGCCTGTGGCTTTCAGAGGACAACTGCTCTGACAAGGACAGAGGGCTGGGCATCTGTCATGAGGAAAAGGGAGCAGCAAAGCAGGTAAACCAAGCACAGCCTGGGACAACACCTAAACTGGGAAACTGAGGATCCCCCCACAAAACAAATATTCTCTCTGCTTTTTATCAAGGAGAAACATAATTTTCAGAAGTGAAGAAGTAAGTTTAAAGCTTTTATTAGGGCCAAAGTTAGAGCAACTGCCTTCATCTCTTTACTTGAGAGTAACAAATAGAGTAAGGGAAGGTAGCAGATTCCTACCATGGGCACAGCTCTTGGAGGGTAAGGCATGCCACGGGAGAAGCCTCTCTGCTGGTAGTCCCTGGGCTCAGTGTCTGGCCGAGGAGGAGCTGACTGAAGTGACCTGAAATCCAATGGATATGGGCTGTGTGAGCACATAACTCAGACACAATCACTGTGCACGCTGGGAACCCAGGCACTGTGAACCTGAGCTGGATTTGTACTATCTTAGCACGTATCAAGCGTGAGAAAGATAATATTTAATATTACAATGTTAATATTTACAATATTATTTGTAAATAACAATATTTACAAATCTAATAAACAAAACCAACCCTTTTTCTGTTCAACTCTGGCAGCTTCCCTTTGCCCCTCTATAAAAAGATGGGACCCAAAAACATAAACCCCTATCACCAATGTACAACAACAAACGTTAACAGTAAAGAGAAAACTCCTGCTCTCTTGATTTGGGATGGATTTATCCTTTCTGTCATTGCCAGAGGCAACCTGCAAGTGCCACTGGATGCAGGGGCCTTCCCCTGACATCCTGGGACTGGGATATGCCTCCACACTTTGGTATGACTGGTGTAAACAACCATCCACGGATTTTGCCCTGTTCCAGGGCGGAGGAGAAGGCAGAAAGGAGGAGGCACTCACGAGTGGCAGCGAGACATCAGCCTCCTGCAGCTCCTCTTCAGCCTGTCCCTCTTGGCAAAGGCCAGGGCAGCAGCCACGAGCAGGGGGAGCACCAGGAAGAAGAACACCAGGAGCCCATTGCGCAGAGAGGTGTCCTTGTCTGAGGGCACAAAACCACGGGGAAGAAATAAACCTTACAGCAGAGAATATGAGGTAGGAATGGTTCTGTAACTGCTTCCCATTTTTCACAGACAAAACCCCCAAGAATCCAAGAAGACAGATGCCCAAATAGATTCTTTATCTTTTAGAGCTGACACCCTGGGCTGCAGTAGCACATTAAATTAGGAGATAATCCTCATTTTTCATGACTGTAATGTTTCATTACTAAAGATTTTATGAGAGAGGAAAACAGAGCTTCTGCCTTTTGGTCTGATGTTAAATCTACCTCTTCTCCAGCCACTGTTTGCTGTAGACAAAGAACTTGGGCTCTTCATTTTGACATTTTTACATGCAGCAATTTCTCCCCTGCAGGCTGTAGTAAAACAGCCTTTCCCTTTTTCTGGCTGATGATTTGAGGGATCTGCCTGAGCTCCAGTGTGCTTCTCCAGCCTGCTATTGCATCAGAGTCCCTAGCCTTCCCAAACCCACACCAGCTTCTGAAAAACAGTCTTCAAGACCATTCTTGGAGCCCACAGAAGTTACACCAACCCCATCTTTATATACTCCACATGGACACAGCAAGTTTTCTCCAGATTAGAGCTTGGCTCTGGCTTCCTATTTCACCTTCAAACCCTCAGTGAGCAAAGCAAGCTTCCCAGCTCTGTCAGTTTGATTTCTCTTGTGCAGAAATCATGCTTCCCTTCACTGGAGCTTCCCTTCCAAGCCTGGATACAGAGAAATCCAAGAGGATCTTTGTTCTGAGGTGGCAGAAATCCCCTGAACTAAACCGGATCCTTACAGATCCCTAGCCCAGCACCCCGGGACAGAAGTGCAATGCCTTGAGCACAAAACCTCTGGCAGAATTCTTGGCCAGTGAAACCCAGATTTGCCTGGTGCATGCAGAGCCATGCACCAGAGTTCACCAACACGTGGGGCTGCCCTGGAGCACCCAGCCCCAGCCTAGCCCAGCCCTCACAGCCACTTGCCATTGTATGGAGGGCCACTGTCCACGCTGCCCCCGTAGCCTTTGGAGTCACAGAAAGGGGGAGCCCAGCCTGCTTCACAGTGGCAGTTCCTGTTGTTGTTGCACACCTGTATGCCAAAACACAAATACTCTACTCAGTAAGCTCCATTTCTGTGCATTTCAATCTGCTTGCAGCAGCCACGACCTGTTCTGTCCTTCGTGCTGCTCAGCCTGGAGACTTTTACCCAGTTACTCCACAGTCCTTGGCCAGGCATCCCAAGATTTCACATGACTGAGCACACACAGCACTGCTCAGGAAGAGCTTCCAAGGATTAGCTATCCCAACAGCTTACACACCATGGCTTTTACTTGTTTGTTTTTTTCTTTGTGAGATGCAGAGTCAAATTTCATTAGCAATACTGGAACTGGGAATTCTTGCCTGGCAGAGAGCTGTGTCAAAGATTTTTTTGACACTGCTACAGGTTCTCTTGCCTAGAGGCATTTTATAGAGAGTTTTACAGTTCGACAAAACAGAAAAATAAAGTTACTAATCACCTCTCTTCCCTGCTTACCCCATGCCCGTGGCACTGCTTCTCCACATCACAGTCGTAGTTCAGGACAGAGGCACTCACACACTGGAAGTGCCTGCAGATCTGGGGAACAGAAATGCACACAGATGAGGGATGATGGCATTTCAGTGCCCCTTTGCCTGCCCAGATCCCTGCTCCTGGGCCGTGCTTGCTGCCACAAAGCCTCACACACTCTCACTGATAATTCCAAACTCTGCAGAAACTCTGCTCCACAAAAGGCCTCTTAGCATGGGGCTGAGCTGGCACTGGAGCCTTTTGTCTCCAGTCTGAATGTAAAGGAACAGCAATTAAATTGTGCCCAGTAAGGACAAGTGGAATGCACATTCCTCTGCTAGGGCTAAGCTTCTGCACTCTTTAGTTTAGTTGGATTTTAATTGAAAGTTGTCTTCGAGGCATTTGTGTGGGCCTGCCTCTTCCTGCTCATTGACAGAGCAAAGTTCCTGGCTCTCAATGAACTCAATTTCTTTCGCTTCACCTACAAATGAAAGGCTCATTAAACGTCTGGTGCACATGCAGTGCAGTACTGGGCAGTGGGGGCAATCAGTGGACTCATTTCATTTCACATTAACTACAGGCATCCAAAAATAATGGCCATAACTATTCATGAAACAGTGCAGCTGAAAATTTTATTCCCATGAATACCCCAAATTATTACATTAGGGTATCATTTAAAAAATTGTTATTACCTTTCCATTACCACACTTGGTGCCTTCATTCACCATTCCTGGGTCTGGGACATCAGAGCCCAGCTGGAAATCCACTCCCCAGCACGTCTGATGGGTGCCTCTGATAGGAGTTTGGATAATAGCAGGCTTGATTCCAAACACAGGCATGGCTTTCACATTTTCACACTGCAGCTTCCCACACATGGCATTCCTACAACAGCAACACAGGAACACTGTAGTGACACTTGAATTTATTCTGAGAACGAGACTGCCATGTGCTTGATGCAATCTTTCCTTTCTACTGGAAGATACTACTTGAAAACAAAATTGAGGCAACTTGACAAATAAAACTGAACTGGGCTTCATTCCAGTGCTGCAAGAGTAGTTTATCCCTTCTTTCTGTAAGCTGTTGGAATCTCTACATTAAGGAAAACATGATGATTTGCTTCTCATCTTCCCATATGTGATCACTCAGGGAAAGCACAATCCTTGACAGGAGATGTGGAACACCCTCTCCTCAGCACAGCCCTGCATCCCTCCCCTGTAACATCCCAAACTGACACCACAGCACCCAAATACAGATTCCCAAACATGCATTTCAGCACTTCCCAATGCACTGGGCTCAACCCCAAACTGACACCACAGCACCCAAATACAGATTCCCAAACATGCATTTCAGCACTTCCCAATGCACTGGGCTCAACTCACCAGCTGGAACATTTCTTGTAGTCATGGCCATGGAAACCACAGTTGCCAAATCTGTCCCCCTTGGAATTCACTTCAGCAAAGCAAATGTTGGGGGCTGCTTTGGCTTCTGCAAACAACAGCCCAGCCCCAGAGAGAGGAGCCACGTTACCAGGCACAGAAACATCACCCACAGGATCTCCTGTACCCAGAGCAACTACCCTGCTACACCAAGGATTTGCAGCAGCGAGCTTAGGAACTTGGGCAAAACACTAAAGAAGTTACAGTGTCAGAATTACAAGGTTGCAAGTTTAAAAACTGAGGAAAACAGTTACTTAACCTGATATTTTTTGATATTTCTTTACAGACCTATAGAGCAGAAACCCCACTGTACCAGAAAATAAGTGCAACAAAATTATGACTTGGATCCCCAGCACAAAACTAAATGTAACACAGGAAGAATGCATGACCATGATGCTAAACCATTACTACCACTGCTCCAAATATTCTGCCAAAGCCAGCTGGTCTCTGTTAGTGACAAGGAAATAAATATATTTTAAATAAACTTAGTGTATTTATAGGAATGTGCCACCTGTTGATGGACTGACAAAAGGGAAATAAGCCTAGAGTTTTTCTCTTCAATGAGGTGAAAAGGCATCTCATAAGACTTAGGGGACTTCACTTCAAACTTAAGGATAGCTAATTGGATAAGAGCCAAAAAGTTTTGCTTGGGCAATTTACCAGAAAAAGAAGAGAACAAAGAAACTAATTGCTTTTGTGAGGTGTTTTACCAGGGGCAAGAGGGCCTCTTGCACCTGGCTCAGTTTTTCTCTGTAAAGAGTTTTGTGATTTTGCCTTTTATTAAAACCTTTTTGTTTCCAACACTACCACAGAAGCCATCCTGCTGATTCTATACCTTCTGAGGTAGCTGAGCTATCTTGGGTGTGAAATAAACCTCCAAGAGCTTGTGAGACCTGGCTGGAGGAGACCAATATTTCATGTATTCTTTAGTTACATCTCTTAGACTGTAACCCTGTGCCCTTCCTTACTGGAGCCAAAGATGTCCTGGCACTGAGAATTTTCTCTGTAAAGAGTTTTGTCATTTTGCCGTTTAATAAAACCTTTTTGTTTCCAACACTACCACAGAAGCCATCCTGCTGATTTTATGCCTTCTGAGGTAGCTGAGCTATCTTGGGTGTGAAACAGACCTCCAAGAGCTTGTGAGACCTGGCTGGAGGAGACCAATATTTCATGTATTCTTTAGTTACATCTCTTAGACTGTAACCCTGTGCCCTTTTCCTTACTGGAGCCAAAGATGTCCTGGCACTGAGCATCGTAGTACTGGCACACGCCGTTGTAGCAGTAAGCCTCCTGGTTGTGGCAGGGGTGCCCATTCTGCACGGTGAAATCTGGCTGGCAGAACTGGGAGGTGCCATTGCAGTACTCAGGGAGGTCACACTCGTTGGTGCTGGCACGACACTCTGTGCCTCCAGGGAGGAGCTGAGCAGAGAGGGGAGGGAAAATTGTGTTAGGAAAGAGGAATCTCAGAGCAGAGAGCGGTGCTGCACCTGAGCCACAACACGCCCCAAAGCAGGGACTGATCTGAATTCTGATCTGTGTGTCCTCGTGGGGCAGGTGTGAGAAACAACTGCTCACTTTGAAAGTTTAAAAAGGTTTATTAAACCTTAACAAAAATACAACAAAGGGCTACATAAGGAAAAAGTTGCAGTGCTGGGAAATGCCCCTTGTGCACACCATGACTTCAAGATGGATGCTCAGTCTTTTATACCCCTGGGGTTGCATCAGCAGCCCTGGCCCTTCCCAAAGTCTGTCACTCAGCTCTTCTCTGCCATTTATCACTGGAAACTGCTTTGGAACTGGATTGGAGCTCAGGTGTTGCCATGCTGCACCCCCTGAGCACCCCCAAGCTTTTCCATTCCCAGCTGCCCCAGGTAAGGGACACATGTGCAGCCTTCTTTTTGTCACCATCACATTTTCTGGAAAAATCCCTTTGCCAGGATTTCTCTCCTGGGAAGCTGAGAAGCCTCAGAGAAAAATGAAAACAATAATGATCTGATTTGCTTCTCCTGTGTTTTGCTGCTTTGGAATGTGGTTTGGACATTGTTTACCCACAGGTGATTGTTTCATTGGTTTCTGTGAATTGTTTTAACTTAATGACCAATCACCATCAGCTGTGTCAGGGCTCTGGAGAGAGTCAGGAGTTTTTCATTATTATCTTTTACCCTTCTGCCTGTATCCTTTCTCTATTCTTTAGTATAGTTTAGTACAGCATTCTTTAATATAATATAGATCATAAAATAATAAATCAGCCTTCTGGGAACATGGAGTCAGATTCTCATTCCCCCCTCTGTCTGGGGAACCCCGAAAATCCCACACTTTGTACCTGTCCTGGACAGCCCAGGCTGTCTGATGGCAACAATACAGGGGGGAAAGGGAACTATGGGGAGAACAGAGGACATCTAAACCACAACAACATAACTGTACATCTCTAAAGCTTTTCTTGATATTCACACAATAGTTACCATTTAATTGTGAGAGCCAATCATCTCATTATCCATCCATAACACAGGACAAGTCCCTCTCACAGATGCACTGACAAAGCCAATGCTCTCCTTTTCTCAACCTCCTCCCACCAGCACAGTCTCCTACCTGGCAGTTTTTGCAGCAGTCCCCATAAGCACATTCAGCACCAGATCGGAGCCTGCAAGTTCCTGGCTCGCAGCACGGATCACTCTCACATTCCTGAGGACACAAGGGCTGTGAATGTCACAAAATCTCCTCCTCTGTCACAAGCAGTCCCCTCTGAGCAGGGGCACAAGACTGGGATAAGTTACATACACAGCTACAAACCTTAGGAGAGCCACAGTCACACTCCTCCCCAGCATCCACCAGCTTGTTCCCGCAGTAAGGGACACTGTAGGTCTCATCAGGCTTTGGGACATTGAGCAGGCAGCTCCCACCTTTGTTGAGTGTCAGCTTCTCAAAGTCTTCTGCACTGCAGCTGCTGAAGTTCCTCGATCCCCTGCAATGGACAAAACGAGCTGAGCTTTACACCGAGCCAAGCCAGCGCCCCCTGTGTTTGCAGAACAAGGGGGACATTTACATCCCTCATTACAAGCACAGCAGGACTCTTTGCAAGGGAAATTTGAAGCTGAAAGTAATCCATAAAAACAAAGCACGTGGATAGGGCATTTTGAGCTTTGTTTGCCTTCCCTTGGTCAGCTACTTACGATGCTCCAGAGCTCATGATGCAGCTGCTTGCCCCACAGTGACAGACTCGTTCATCATCGTGGTTCATCCCCAGGTTGTGGCCAAGCTCGTGAGCCATGATGGAGGCAAACATCTGGATACTGATCCTTCCAAACTGCACAGGAGTGACACAGAAGGCTGTCAGCACAGAGCTTATCCTGACTAAGTCAAAGTGAGCCATAATGGAGGCAAACATCTGGATACTGATCCTTCCAAACTGCACAGGAGTGACACAGAAGGCAGTCAGCACAGAGCTTATCCTGACTAAGTCAATGTTTGCTTCTGTGCCAAGGAGACCCTTTTGCCATTCTGGCTCTACATTATCAGGATTCTCAGAGCAACAGTGCTGGATTTCCAACCAAGTACATGGAATTTGCTTAGCAGTAAGAGCCCTCAGAGAAACCTCTCTGGGACACTACCCAACAACCTCCACTTTCCAGAGCAGCTGCAACACTAACACAAAAACTAGAACTCTCCACACCAGCCCAATTCTCCTGAAATGTGCAAATTCCAGCACTTCTGTCACTGGTCCAAAGAAGCAGATTTCTGGGATTGTGAGTTATCTGACACCAGCAGCTTGGCTCATTAAGGCTCTGCAGTTTCATATAAAACATGGAGTGAACCAGCACTGCTCAGGGAGGTCACAACTGCAGGTCAGACAGCACAGGACAGATTTGAGAACACCCATAGCTCCCACAAACTTCTGAGGCAGAGATGCTTAAAACAACACAAAGAAATCCTCTTGTATGAGTACTGCACACTGAGCAGAGGAGAAGCTGAGCAGAAGATTATAGAGAAGTTGTGATCCAGATACCCTGAAAGTGTCAGAAATTGTTTGGGACAACCTAAGAGCCCCACTAAGCCACTTCAGCTTTGTTATGAAATACACTGTGCTTCCAGGAAGATTTTCAGAGTGCAAACTCTGACCTCAATCACGTTCAGAGATCACTGAAGAAATCTCACCACGTTGATGCCTCCTGCATGGCTCTTGGAGCACACTGTTCCCACATAGGCCATTCCAGCTGTGCCACCAAAACCCTTCTTCCTGCAGTCATGAAGAGAAAGGAGAGGCCGTCATCTGTCTGTACAGACACCCAGAGTCCATAGCAGCACACCACTCCTGCCTGTGGGGCACAAATCCTGCTGCTCCAGCTTCCCTAGGCTAACACAGGAGCACTGCTACTCACTGCAAGCACAAATGGCACCACTAAAGCTTTTGCTGGCTGCTCAAGATTCCTTTCCTCTGTGAATTTAAACCAAGAGAAATTCAGCCTCTTCCACATCATCCCTGTGCATGTAAGGAGCACAGGCACTACAGCTGTGAGGCAGCTCTGGTGTTTTGGGGTCTCTCTGCCGTGGGTGCCCAAGACAGAGAAGTCCAATTAAGCCCGACCTGTCCAGGCCCCTCAGGCAGACTTAGCAAGCAGTTCAGCTCTTAGTGATTATCAGCTCATTAGTGATTTCAGCTCTTTAGCTTGCTAAGTGGCAGGGAGAGAGAGGGGGAGGCTGTATGAGGTTCCACAGAGATGCCTTTATTGGTATCTTCTGCAAAGGTTCTCAGAGACAGCTCTTCTGCCAAACTGGGCAAAAGTGGGGTTTTTTATAGGGTACAGGAGTTTTGGAAACTATCCAGTGGTGAGGGTCCTATAGGCTTACAGAGAGATAACAAGGGTCTGAGGGCAAAGAGGGGCTTCTAAGGTCCAGTGATCATGGCCAGGCATTTCCCGACTTAGGCTGCTGAAAGCCATGGAGGCACTGCAGGCCCTGTGCCTGCTCCACAGCTGGGCTGAGCAGGCAGGGACAGAAGGAACTTCCTGGTGTTAGGAAAATTAATCTACAAACACCAGAGGTTTATGTCCAAAAAGGAGACAGAGGAGTCCTTTGACTTTATTCCAATCAAGGGAGAGGCCATGGGGCATCCCCCTGGGGTCTCTGAAGAGAGCAATTTTTGGAGGACGCAGCCTCCCTTTTTATCCCAATTTCCAGCCACATTTCCCTTCTCTCTTTCCCCATTGGCTGAGGTACTTGAGAAGTTCAGACTTCCCAGAATACCCAATCCCAAGGATTTCCCTCTAATGTATAACCCTCTCTTTTAATTTTTAATTCTTACTGAATTTAAGGGTTTTTCCCCCACTTCTGAGGTACTTGAGAGGTTCAGACTTCCTGGAACACCTGATACCGAAGATCCCCCTCTAATGTATAACCCTTGCTTTTAATGTTTAATTCTTACTGAATTTAGGGGTTTTTCCCCTTTTCTGAGGTACTTGAGAAATTGTACTTGTACAATTCCTGGAACACCTGATCCTAAAGATTCCCCTCTAATGTATAACCCTCCCTTTTAATTTTTAATTCTTACTGAATTTAGGGCTTTTTCTTCCCCATTGTTTCTTTCATCTTTCAATGTCTAATTTCATTGATCATCAACCCTAAAGTTTATTTGTAAAAGCAAATCTCTTTTTCCATTCATCAATCCGTGGAACCCTTCCCATTGTTTCTTTCATCTCCCAGTGCTGCTTTTATCTCCCAGCAGACCCACAGCTTGTTTGGAAACACAAATCCCCCGCTCCTCTCACTGGGAGCAGAGGGAAGGAGCTGCACTCACAGGACAAACTGGGCGCTGTCGTGCCTCCGCCGCAGAACGAGGTTCTTCTCTCGCCACTGCACAAAATTTGCCAGCACATCCCCAGCCCCCCCATCAGTGCTGATGATGTTCTCGTGCTTCCAGATCTCCAGCCCAACCAGCACGATGCGGATGTTGAGCATAACGTACATCTGGGGAGAAAAACAGGAGAAATATTTGTTAATAGCTACAGACAAAAACAAGTGTCCGGTGTCTTGTATTTGTGGGGTGTCTTGTGGCAGGAGGAATGGTGAATCTGATTCCATGTTCTCAGAAGGCTAATTTATTATTTTATGATGCTATATTATATTAAAGAATGCTATACTAAACTAAAGAATACAGAAAGGATACAGACAGAAGGTTAAAAAGATAATAATGAAAACTCCTGACTCTTTCCAGAGCCTCAACAAAGCTTGACCAGGACTGGCCATTAAAACAATTCACATGAAACCAATGAAACAATCACCTGTTGGATAAACAATCTCCAAACACATTCCAAAACAGCAAAACACAGGAGAAGCAAATGAGATAATTATTGTTTTCCTTTTTCTCTGAGGCTTCCCAGGAGAAAATCCCGGGCGAAGGGATTTTTCAGAAAACATGACAGTGACACTGCTGTTATAGATCTTATTGCAAGCACCCATCTTTTCTGTGTGGGATTGAGGGTTTTTTTCACAGCTAGTACACAACTGGAACCACCAGAATGCATTTTCCCTGTGATTCAGACCTTCATTAGCTACAGGATCAATGCTTAAATGCCACACTGGCTCCATTGTAAGACAACACCAACCAGAAATAAAAAGAAGTCTCAATTCTGACCAATATCACGTGAAATAGCAGAGTTCCAAACATGCCTTTACACAGACATAAGAATTGCAGTAATTGCAACAATCTGTCCCTGTCACTTGCTGGATGTAGCACAGCTTGGAAGAGTTTCCTAAACTAATTCTCAAGGTGGGTAAGTGCAGATGAATGTAGAGATGGAAAAGCTTTCATGGGGACGCATTCCCCAAAGTGGTACCAGAACAGACCCCAAGGTGGACATTTCCAAAAGGCAGAGCATCCCTCCTACTCACACTGTCAAGGAAGTTGGCCAGCTGCACCATGTGTTCTCTTACTTCTGTTTCACTCTTCCCAAAATCTTCAAACTGCAAGACAAAGAAACTTAGCTTCGTGAAGAGAAGAGACAGAGACAACAGTTAGAAAAAGGAACAGAACATTTGTGCCTGGCTCCAAATCTCCAAGAAAATGCAAACCAATTCAGCAACATCTTCACTGGTACTGCTCAGCAGCTCAGTATTCCAAAGACAACAGCAAAGGCAGCTTTTACCACGTGCTTTCCTTACATCAGGAGATTCCTTGCTAACAGAACCTCTCCCTGTCTGATGGCTGACTTCTTTTCTGAGGAGGATTGCATTGCACACATTTAGCCCTTTCCAGGGTAGCATATTTGTACAACTTGGGTAAATTGTCAAGTGTTTTTCAACAATCCAATTGGGAGTAATGAAATCTGAGGGCTTTCCAGGCCCACTCCTGAAGAGAGGGAAAAAGAAAAAACAGACAGAACTCCCACCTTTTCTTTATCCACAACTATGAACAGCTCCACATATCTTGTCTGGTGCAGGACCGCCCTCTTTCTCTGGGGAAAAAAAAAAACAAAACTGTTTTAGACAACTTCAGATTTATTAGTTCAAGTGTAAACAAAAAAACCCTCATGACACTGTCCTATTTCCCTTGATACCACCAGTGGTTTGAGACACACCCAAAGCACACAGTGCCAAACTCAAGCAGTGTAATCCAATGCAATGAGAGTCTCTGTGTTTCACACTAAAACTCAGCTGCACAACGACTCCCCTTGTCTCAAAAGCAAGGCACCTCTGCACAGCTTGCTTTGAAAAGTCACCACACACTGAGATAAAGGGGCAGAAAGATTCTACCAGCAAATACCAATGACTTTGATGTGAAACACAACATTTCTTCATTCTCCTGCTTTCATTTCAATCTTGTTCCTGTACAGACAGTCCTTGAAGGACAAGGGGGACTTCACAGCAAACTGCTACTGGGAGGGTGATGATGGTGAGGAGGATGGAATAAACATGACAATATTCTCCTGGCTCCTGATGCAGCACTTTGTTAACAAGCCTCTCCACGATGAGGGTCATGCTCCTGCCCTTAGAAGTCCCCCAAAAAGATTCTGGGAATATTCTAATCAGCTGCCCCACCCTCACTGCCATGTGCAGAAGCAGGAGGAGACTGTGGCTGCTTTGGGGAAGAAACTGAGTTGTCCTGTAGAGCAAACCCCCCAAATCATAAACCTTTAGGTATGCACTAAGTCCCAGGAAATCTGATAAGCTGCTTCCACACTCTTACATGAACTCACAAAACCCCTTGTGTGGGACTGGGGAGGACTTACCCGCAGCAGCTGGGTCATACTGGGATGGAGCTCTCCCTCTGCATGTTCCCCTTCCTGGCCTGCAGTGGTTACTCCACACCCTGTGGGCTCTTTCTTCACATTATCCAGTCGATATAAAATGTGTTTAGAGCCAGAGGAGGGATCCATGGGCTCAATCCCATAGGTGACATTCCCTATTGTCACCAAACCCCTAAAATAAGGCAGTGTGTAAGAAATCTGGCACTGAGCACAGAAGAGAAGACAGTAACCCATCATTTTATTTTACTGGATAACCAAAGCCTGCCTATACCTCAGTTCTTGTGAACCAGCACACTTCACCTCACTTCACAATTCTACATTTCCAAAGGCCTTTCACTGAGCTGGGCCTTACAAAGGCAGGACATTAAATACCTGTGTAAGGCTCTGCAATGCTCTAGGAATTACATCACAGGTCTTTTAGTTCAAATACACTATTGCCACTCTGGTGCCTGACATGGCCCTGCAAAAAATCAATGGCACACAATAAATGGCAATTAGCCCAAAGTAGAAAACAATTCCATCAAACTTGATGTGCATAAGGTTTAGGACCAATTTTGTGAAATTTGGAGACTAGTGTTTAACATTCCACTTCTGCAATAGGTACAGTTGTCATGACTATCTGTGTAAGTTAAAAAATAACTTATTTTTTAAGTTATTTTGCAAATACACATCAAAACCAACTTAATGCATTCTGGTAACAATCTGCATTAATAACTTATTTGATGGTACTTCAAATATCTGTGAACTCCTTGAATAAAAGGACACCAGCACCAAGGCAGCTCAGTGCAGCCAGTGACAGACAAAGCAGCAGAAGTGGGTTTTGGCTTCAGCAGCCCCAATGTGAGAGCAGGGACACAAAGGAGGAGTTGTGCTACCTGAGCCCTGAGCAAGTGCTGACAGCCACCAGGGAATCCAGGGTCCCCTCCACGAAGCCCTGATAGTGGCAGTGATCCTGGGCAGGAAAACAAGGCTGCATTATCAGGGGTTTCAGGCATCCCTGCACAGCCAGGGCAACCTCTGAGCTGCCACTGACCAGCAGTGATCACAACTCAAGAACACAGCATGTATGAAGTTCAATTTACCACATCTGGATTTCTTGATTTGACCTAGGCTATCCCTCTCCTGTTCTGTCCTCCACCCTGCCTCAAATATTTTGAGGCCAGCCCCTCCCTCCTGATTTGGGCCAAATTACCCTTCAGTCTTCTGGCAGAAAGTTCTGGCTTGTCTGTCACCTCTCTGTAGCAGGAGGAGGGACCTGCTGTGCCCCCCAGCTGAACTGTGCTGCACAGTGCAGCCCTGACACGTGGGCATACAAACTCTGGAAAGCAGACAAGGGGGAGCATAGGGAAATACACCCCGTTTCCTCTGGCAAGGGCATCTTTAGACATTGATAGAGGGGGCTACAATACAGGTTCTGTCTCCTGTTGCTCAGCAAGGAATGCAGAAAGCACAGAGGGTTTGTGCTAATTGTTCAGGGCCAGTGTGACTTCTGTGACCTAATGCTGAAAAAGCATTTTTCCTCTCAGCAATCCTTTTTAACTAGGAAGCAAACAGTCCTTTGACTCAGGTGCTCTATTTTCAAGAACAAGATCCTATGAATCATGGATGACTAATACTTCCCTTTCAAAGGAACCACACTGATCCCTAAGAGTGAAACCATTAGGAAAGCTCTCTTGCATTTTGTATCACACAACCTGCTTTCAATTCTACATTTCCAAAGGCAACACATCAGGCCTGCTTGTACAGAATGAGGGCTGCAAAGCTTTTTGTGGAGTGACTCCAACACTGCACAGATCCCATCCCTCCCAAAGGTCCTTCAGATTTGGTGCATCCCCTCCAGCAGCTCCCACCTGTCAAGACTCACAGAGTTTTTAGTTCCTAAAATCCATCCCTGCTGAATGGATGGGCCAGTGACCCACAGCTCACTGTGCCTTAGGGCACATCTGGAAGCTCATTGTGTGCAACAAAAAAGAGCAAAGTTGCCTTTTCAGCCCCCAGAGCCACCAGCCCTGCACTGGGCTGTGGGACAAGGACAGCAGCACCCCAATAATGAGACACCAACAGCTGAGAGCTGCACTGCCTTGTAGAGAGGAGCAGCTTCTAATGAGACAGCAACCACCTCCACAGCAGAAAATACAGGTTTTTCACAGGTTAGAGCCTCATCTAAAATGAAGGACTCTCTCCAGGAAGAGGGCAGTGGGTACTGAAGGGGGCCCAGCAGAAAATACAACTATCCTTTTGTAATCCCAGCTCCCTCATCCCACAAAAGCTCTGTTCCAGTCACCCTCAGTGAGGGTATGAATAGAAGGAAGTCCTACCTGGACATCTGGATATTCCAATTGCAACTTTCCCTCCTTGTCATAGGTATAAACTGTGAAATCTTTGGGCAGCAGTTCTCTGCAATGACAGGGGACAAGGAATACAAGAGGAATTTCATGGAATGGCTGTGACATTGGAACAGAGCAGTAAGATGGCCCTAATCAAAAGTGTGAGAAATATGTAAATTGAAATTAAATAAGGAAACATTAAAAAGGAAAATCCTCAAAAATTAACAAAGAAACAGTATATTTTCACAGCAAAATTCAAGAGAACAGAATGGCAGAACTGCTAATGAAATCAAACAAACCACCTCACCTCAGAGAGGAGAACAAGCAGCAAAACCCATTAAACTGTGCTAAAACCCTGTTTCCAAGCAGAAAAAAAAAAATCTAGCCCTCAGTCTGCTGCATATGCCTTTTCCTCCCCAGTCTGAGGAGGAAGTGCATTGGAAAGTCTCCCACGACCAAGACTGCTGCACCATCCTGGTAATTCCATTGATGTGGTGCAGCTGAATTCCCACATTTCTGAGGGTCAGGGCCTTGGCAAGTGGCAGCTGGAGCTCCCCAAGGGTTTGCACAGTTGTGTTTCTATCACAAGGGCAGCAGTGGCCTGGTAAATGACCATGTGCTGGTGCTGCAGGTGGCCCTTAAACCCCAGACAGACAGACAGACAGACAGAGTCTGTATCAGCTGTGAGGTGTCAGCATTCAGACCTTGGAGAGAGTCAGTTTCCTCATTTATTACTGTCCTTGTGCTACTGAGACAGGAAAACCCACAAAACTAAAACAATAAACAAGATCCAGACAAAAGTGAAAATATTTACTTGAAATCCAGTTCAGCTTGTTTATTTTTAGCTGTGAATGGAAAGAGTTGTAGATTCCCTGGGTCTCCTCAGAGTAATCTGCAGCTTCCTGCTCTGAAGGGGGTTCCCCAGGGCTGCAGGAATCAAAAACCATCTCTGGCTGATGGCCAGGACCACTAGGACTCAATCTTTTCCCACTGTGCAGAGCTGGGATGTACCTGCACTTCCCACACAGAAGCCCAGGATTCAAAACCCCTGTGCTACCTGCCAGCTTCTCATCTGGACACAACAGTTTGGGTAATTGAATAATTGAAAGAAGTTCATCACTTACTTGTTCTTTTCTAGATGAATGGTGTATTCTTTTCCCTCAATCTCAACAGCATATGACACCTTGTTCTGAATATAAAGAAAGGTGCATTTTATTCATGTTAGTGAATAAAAGAGTCTTTCAAACCAACAACAAAGGAGGAGCCTGAAATTTATTTTATAATTGTCCCTGCCTTGAGAACTTAGCATCTCTTCCTGTGTGACTGGGGAAAAAATCCCATGAAGGAAATGGTTTCAAAATAGAAATGGAAACGGTTTCAAAATAGAAATGTGGTTTTCTTATTCTGTCCTTCTAAAACTTCCACAGAAAAGTTCCAAGACAGAACCAGAAAAGGACAACACAGTTTTTTTACTGAACATGATGCAAGTTTTACACCCAGACCAAAAATCCACTGCAGCAACTTGTGACCTCTGGAGGAGGGAGGTACTCCTGTCCCAGCAGTGCCAGAGGTGATGCTCTCTGCAAGGACAGACATTTCCCTGCTGCCAGGTGCATCCAGCAGCATCCCACAGGCATTTCAGGTCAGTTTTGGGTGGACTTTATTTGGAAATGGACACTAAAGTGAAGATTTGTCTCAGACTGCCCAGTACCTGTACGGAGGAGCTGTTGGAAGCCTCTCGCCTTTCTCTCCCCAATCTCTGTGGAGTTACAACTTCGTAGGAAGTGAGCAGGGAAATCTCCTGGAAACCTGGAGAGCAGAACAGAAACATTGGCTAAAGAAACAAAGCAACCAAGAGGATGAAGCACAAGGAAGAAAACACTACCTGAGGAGAAGTCCACACACAGAAGAGCACAGGGCAAGGCACACTTGGATCGCCTTGCAAGGGGCCAGAGAAAAACAACACACAAACAGCAGAGGAGACACCAATTCTTCCTGAAAGTTTTGAGTTGAAATCTTGACATTCCAAATACTGGCTTACCAGCACCACCACTCTTCACCAGCAGAATCAGCACAGCAAGGGATGCCCAGTGTCAAACCAAGTGCTCTGTGCTGCAAAGCTGCAGAACCACCCCGTGCAGCCTCTCTCAAGCAGCCCCAGCAGCTCCTGCCCTGCCCATGGCACAGCTGAGCCTCACAGCCTGGCCCTGCACAGCCAAACTCCTGCCCCAAGGCTGGTGCTACTATTTATTATGCTTTTAGAGAGCTCCCAAGGGCCTCATCAAAACAACTGAGGTGAGACAAATCCCTGCAACAAAGAAGCTGTCACAGATCCCTTTATATATTATCAGACAGATCCCCTGCACCAAACAAGTCCACAGTCCAAGCTCCCTTTATCAGTTTTTGCAAGCTGTTTTATATTAACTATGTAAACAACAATAAATTGTGCATGCAAATTACTTTTCCCATCAGTGGTGGCATCTTCCTGGTGCCTGGCTCACAGCCACTCACCCAGGAATCAGGAGGTTGGCCAAGGCAGATCAGGCAGCATCCAGAGAAATAGTTTTAATATTAATAGTTTAAAAATAATAATAGTTAAAAATAATAATAGTTTAAAAATAATAATAGTTTAAAAATAATAATAGTAATAATAATAATAATAATAATAATAATAATAATAATAATAATAATAATAATAATAATAATAGTTTAATATTCCAGAGAAATAGCTTTCCTGGCTCATGGCAAGGGAATGAATGAGCTCATCAAGAGGAGTCTGAGCTTCCCAACAAAGGCAGGGGGAAGGGAACAGTTATCCTCACTGTCTGTCTCCAGAAATCATCACCATGTCTGGGTGAGCAAGTGTTTGGTGTCCAAGACCCTCCAAAATCTCTCAAGTGGGACTGAGATGCTGCATCCAGTTAAAACCAGCCCCTCTGAGCACTCCAAACCTCACACTCCGTGTCCAAATGGCCTCTGGCTTCTCTAAGTTGCAGGACAGCACTGTGAGCCCAAAGCTCCATGAGAGGCCTGCTCCATGCTTTGGAAAATGGGCAGGCTTGAAATGCTACGGGTTCCCCAAAAAGGACCAGGCTGCAGTGGCTTTCAGGAGATGCCTTCCCCTCCCTGGCAAGCTGACACACATCATCATCCTCCCCTTGGGGAGCACTCAAAAAGAAAAAAGCAAGTCCCTTGCACACTCCTCCTATCGCCAGCCAGGGGCTGTGCACAAATCACAAACGGGACAGGACTGCTGGGAACGTGCCTTGAGCTGTTTGATTTTCCAGCATCAGTCTCATTCCATGGTTATGACAATGGGAAGATGCCACCAGCTCACATCCCAGGCAGCAGACCAAGAACTCAATGTTACAACTCACTTTATAAGTGTTTTGACCAATCCCACAAAGCAAAAGCACATTGACAGTAGTTCTATCCAACCACTGTAAGCACAGGTACCTGTGGTTAAACAATGCCTGCTTATTTCAAATACAATCCCTGCTTGTGAGCCTTCAAACACAATGCTCAGAGCTCCATTATTAAGCTTAGAACTTCTTAATATCTCTCTAGATAAACTTTTCTGTAGTTTAGGGAGTTATTCTAGACAAGCATTATTACACAGACCATTGTTCTATTTGTCCTTGCTTTTCTACATTTTACATAATTTTTCTGCTGCCCAATCTCATGGCTACTGCTCAGCTCCAATCACAGTTCTGCTGTCTCTGAGGCCTTTTGCAACTTTCCCAAACCTTTCTGATTTTATGGATTCCCACACTTCCCACCACTATCCCTGAAGAACGAGCCATCAGCTCACTGCCAGCTTCCCTCCTGTCCCAGCACACGTGGCCATGGCAGGAGGCCTCAGATGCCCTCTCCTGCTCTGCCACACAGAATTTCTGTCACCAGAGCACAGGCACAGCCCCACTGCTCTCAGGAACTCACACAGGGCACACACTGCAGCACAACTTTCATTACTGTGGTGTTTGTAGACAAAAAGGTATTTATTTGCTATTAGAGTAGACATAGTACAATACAACAACAAAAAAAAAAAGTAGACATTAAAAGTATTAAAAAGTAGACATTAAAAGTATTAAAAAGTAGACATTAAAAGTATTAAAAAGTATTAAACTAATACTACATTAAAAGTATTAAAGTAGACATACAATACTACAAAAGTATTTGTCGACTATTAAAAAAGCAGAGATAAAATTCCTGAAAACAGCCCCTGACATTCACTGGCTACAGAACACAGTGTCAGTACCTCCCTGGCCAGAAAACAAGGGAGGGAAGGGCTGCTTCCTTCCCTGGAATGAACCACCAAAAGCACACACTGCAGCAATCACTTCTGTCCATTTGTCATTTCCCAGCACACGCTCCAGCCAGCCCTGGGCTCCTGCTCTGCCCTTGTCCCATCCCCAGTGCCCTTCCCACCCTCAGCAGAGGGGTGGAACACTCAGGCCAGGCTCTGCAGGCTAAAAAATTAAAAAGAGGAAACTTCATACTGTGGCATGTTACACACAGCAGGTGACACACAGAGCAGGGCACAGCCAGCCTTGGCAGTGCCTGGGACTGACACCTTTGCCCAAGAGCTGCTTGGAGGCAGAAAACAAGTCAGTGAATCATCACATGAAGCACAACTGGGAGGGGTTTCTGGGAAGAGCACAACTCCAAGAGGATCCTCTTAGAGCAACAGCACTGAAAGAGGCCAATTTTTGAGTCTCTGAGTGCTCTGACAGTTCTCTCCCCACTTTGTGCCCTCCTTCCCATCCTTCACCACCCCGGTTTGGGAGGTGGTGGGGGTGGCAGTCTCCAGCAGGTATGTCCCTGGCACTGCCCCTCACTTCCCAAAGCAGCTGTTTCCATGCCAAGTGCCCTGGGCAGCATCTCACACATCCCCAGCAACCCTTAGAGAGGGCACAGAGCCCATCAGAGAGGGCACAGAGCAGTTCAACAAAAACCCCACCCAAGGGACAAGTGCAGCCAAGCAGAAAGCCAAGCCTGCTGCCACAATTTCCTCCTACAAAGGCCAGGTTGAGTTTGGGATCAATTTTTCAGCAAGTTACAGGACTTGTAATAGTCAGGTGCTTTCTGGCAGCTGCTGGAGCTGCACCACATCACTGCTGAGGACAGGACATGCTGATGACCCATTTCCTTCTGAGATTTTCTTTCTGATCAGAAGAACACAACTGCATCCATGACCGTAGTTATCTCATCTGATCTCATTAAAGGCTACCATTAATTACCAAGCACTGGAGACAACTAGGAAGATGTGATTCATCTTCCCCTCCCCACCCCAAATCCACCAGAGGAATTCCATGCATGCTCCACAGGCATGCAGGAGCTTGAAAAGCACCAGAACACATCACAGCCATAATGATTCTCCAGACACTGAGGGAACCTCTGGGGGTGTTCAGGTGTTCTGGAGGTGCCTGACAGGTAAGATCTGCATTCAGCAAAGGTCAGACTGCAGCCCCTGTCTTGCTAGACCTTGGTGTGCCCATTGGCTCAGTGACAGAATCAGAGCACACAGCTACATCCACTTACTCACTCACCCTTCCCCTCAATCACCATCCTTCCTGAGCTGTGACTCCTTCCCAAGGAAGGTCAAAGATACACTCTTCAACGGAAGAAAAAAAAAATTAAAAAGAGGAAACTTCATACTGTGGCATGTTACACCACAAAACAAGCTAATTTTATAAAAACAACTCAGCAGCATGTGAGCAGGACAGCTGCTAACACCAAAACTCATTATGTTAACTGTGGTTATCATCAATTGATTACAATTAATAGCTGAGGTCAGCTTCCACACTTTGGCAGGGGATTGCTCACCAGAAGTGCCAAAGGCATTACACAGCCAGGACAGCTCCACATGGAGCATTCCTGACCCAGCCATCAGCTCCTTGTGCTTCAAGCTGCACTCTGAGCCCAGAGCAGGGCAGCCATTCACCCCCCTCCCTCCAGCTCCACATCTTTAGATTTCCTGCTGTAATATTTGTATCTCCCTTCCTGCAACTAAGGAGCATCAGCATTCAGTATTTCCTTACACCTCTGCCTGTCCATATCAGGCTGCTCTGGCTCCACTACCCCAAAAACCCCACAACAGGACACAGCAGCCCAGTGAGGCCTCACACATACCAAGGCACACATGCTGTGTGTGTTTATGGATCTCCACAGGTTAAACTCACCCTCAAAACAGAGGGCACACACCTGATTCACTTGTCATTTAACCCATGCTCCTGCTCCCCATTTTTCACCCTCTGGTACAGAAATTGTTTCCACCTCAGCAGAACACTTTGCACCATCCTTTCAAAGCCACTTATCTCTGACAGACACTTCTCTCATGCTCAGATCACTGGGACTGCTATCCCAGTCCTTATGGAGCCTGAATCCCATCTGACTGGGGGGTACCAGCTGCCAGCTCAATCTGCACTCTCCAGATCCTATTTTCAGAATCGTACAGGAGTTTGCCAAGCAGTGTCTGAGGAGAAACTTCCATGACCTGGCTTACTTACATATGTCCTTCAAAACAACAGAACCACTGCTGGAGGATTTCTCCAGGCAATGACACACCAGGAAAAGCTTTTTTTTTGGTGCACTTGGCTTTTGCACTAAGGTCACAGCTGAAGTAGGATTTACTTTTTGGACTACTGCAAGCAAAAACCTCCTTCACTTTCACTATGCAAATATTATCCAAGTCCACTTAAAAATGTTTAGAGGTTTATAAAAAACACAAAGATAACAAGTCTTCTTCTAAATGTAGGAATGTTTTCTGTCGAGCCAGCAATTCCAGCTCCTCCCAAACCTCAAACACCAAAGAGTGCCTCAGTGGTGCTTCATCTTCAAAACACCTGGGAACATCTGGCCAGCTGTTCCTCCACAGGCACCACTCCTTGGGACTTTTCTTTCCACCCCTCCCTCCCCTGCTCTCACTCTTTAGACCTGCTGGGTTCTCCTGCTGTGCTGGTGCAGGAAGAGATGACCAATTATCATGGCACGAGCAGCAAATTCCTCTGGATGTATTGCTCACCTGGAATATTTGGATAACATTAAACCTGGCCAGAGCAGCTCATTAAGTTTCCTCTGGTATTTCACTGGGGATGTTGGATGTTGATCAGGTTACGGAGCTCTTCCACAGAAATATTTCCTAGAAAACTCTTACACCCCTTGCTGAAATCCAGACCTATGCTGTAAGTGTTTCCTGTCTAGACTCTCCCCATTCCTTCTGCCCTTCCTAAAGCCTAACTTGTCTGCAAGACAACAGCTCCCCTTGTTCTACAAAAAGGACTGTCACACGTGTCCACCGGTACTGTCACAACATCCTCTGCACCTCGGAGCCTTCTCAAAGGAGAAGCAGGGTAAAGCTCAGCTATCTGCAGCAAAATGAACCTTCCTGGGGGTCACTGGCCCTGAGTCACTCCCTTCCACCCACGACAGGGTGCCCATGCATGGGCTGAGCACACTGGGCCCACTCACTTCCTCCCCATCTTACCAGCTCTGCTTGCTCAGCTGCCTCCGTGGGAAGCTTCTCTTTGGAGACACCACTGGCTTTACATCTGGCCACCAAAGGGAACTGTGAAATGCACATTCTTACCTTTTTTAATATATTTAGCTTGTGAAATAATAATGATCATGCAGAAACTCTAAAGCCACGATCCTAATTTCTTTTTTCCAAAAGCAAGGCATTACAAGAGGCAACGTTAGCTACACTGAAATGTCTTTCCTCTCTTTCCTTTTCACATGGAGGAAATAACCACAAACCCACTCTTTGCTGAATGATTGTCCCAGATTTGTTGCAATATGGGTGAGGCAGTGCTGTGTTTTCTGCGATCTGAACAAAAGAATTATCTTAACCAAACACCCTATCTCCCCAGAAATTTAAACCCAAGCATTTAGACACTTCAGGAATTGTGGTCAAGCCTGGCTGGAACATCCTGGTGTGTGTATGACACCAAGTATCATGAAAGAGATGGAGTAGCACAAAGCAGCCTCTGCCTGTGAATTTTTTTTTAATCCATATAATCAAATCTTGAAGGCTTCTATGGACACCAACAGGAGAGGAAAAGCCATACACACAAATCCCTTAAGGCTACACACCACTATGTGATTATGGTCATTCAGGAATTTTCAGATAATAGTCTCTGGTAACACTCCACTCCTGCCTTACATCCCTATGTGTGTCAAAAGCACTTACATTATAACCCAAGAGCTGGAGGTTTCTACCCTCTCCTTCATGCTCACACTCAGGCAAGGGAGGTTTATTATATTTCATGGAAGGTTTGGCATTAATAGCTGGGACAAAGAGTTCCAAAGGCAAAGAGGAACACCACCATCCACCATCAGAAATGGCAGTCTTTATTTCTTACAGGCAGGAGCAAAAATCTTATTCCTAAAATACCAAGCACCCACTGGAAGCACAAGCACCTCAGAGATGCATAATTCCAGACATCACTCCTGGGCCTCCAGTCAGGCAGCTCCCAATGTGCTGCACCAGCTCTCAAAGCCGACTTTCACCTCACACAGCTCACACACCCTCCAGCAACAACTCAGCAAGCGAGAGGAAGAGATTCCAGCACAGAATCCGTCAGGGAGAGGCACACACCACATAAGCACTGTCCTCAGCACAAAGCATCAGTACCAAGTTGTATATTCCTCAGTTGGGAAGACCTGACTATAAAAACATGCATTAATGACAAACACAAAAGTTATACATAGTGCACGAGTCCCTTCAGGAAGGGGAAACAACGACAGAGGAGACATTTCTGCCTGTCATGTATGTACAGCCTGGAAGCAGCACCATAAGAGCCCATAAACAGAACCAATTCAATTCATAAACAATCCCTAAGGACAGCTCGGGGCCAAGTCCTTTAGAGCCACACAGAACGATGGCACTGAGTCCTGCCCTCCCTCCCTCCCTGGGGACAGCAGCCTGGGCAGCTTTGCCCCATACCTGAGCTCCTGGATGGCCAAGGCCACCTGCACTGACCGGGCAGCCCCACATCTCGGGGCTTTGCTGGGGTGCAAGAGCCGGGCAGAGCCCCTGGGAGCATGGAGGAGCAAAGAGCCGCGGGACACCTGTGAGCTCGGGCAGGTGTGCTGGGACCCGAGGCCACCACCGGGATCAGCTCCCCACGTGGAGCTCCGTGGGCCCGGCACCACAGCTTCGTTATCCCGGGATCAGCTCCCTGTCTGGAGCTCCGTGGGCCCAACACCAGAGCCCCACTGTTCGGGATCAGCCCGGAGCTCCATGGGCCCGACACCGGAGCCCCGCGGTCCCGCCGTGCCCTCCGCAGCATCCCTGAGCACTGGCGAGGCTGGGCAGGGCACAGGTGGTGCTGGCATCCACAGACCCGCCTGCTGCGGGTGGCACCGGCCACCCCCGGGAGCCGCCGCGGGGCACACGGGGCCAGCGGGCAGCACCCCCGCTCTGGCCAGGCTGTGGGGGGCTGGCTCTGCCCCACCGGACCCCTTCGAGGGTAGGGGAAGGGTGACAAGGGGGTGCCCGACCCTCCGGAGGGGACGGGGAAAGGGGAATGGGGCTGTCCGGGAAAGGGAATGGGGGCCGAGCGGGCTGCGGGCGGCAGGCCCGGCCCGGCCCCGCGCACTCACCCGCGGGCTGCCCGGGCGCGGCCGGCGGCGGCAGGAGGAAGATGAGGAAGATGAGGAGGCGACAGAGGCAGCTCCAGGCCCGGGCCATGGCACCCCCTGGCCACATCGCCCCTCCCGTGGGGCGCTGGGTCCGGCCGGCGGCCCCGCGGCCTTATGGAGCCGGGCCGGGGCCTGCGCTGCACCGCCCCGGGGCGGAGCCGTGTGCCCGACCGACCGCCCCGGGCCCGGCCGACCGCCCGCCCCACGGCTCGGCACGGCCCGGCACCGCCCCGGAACCCAGCACGGACCCGGGCATCGGCACCGCCCGGGCACGGCCCCGGGACTGAGCACGGACCTGGGCATCGGCACCGCCCGGGCATGGCCCAGCACGGAGCTGGGCATCGGCACCGCCCGGGTACGGCCCCGGGACTGAGCACGGACCGTGGAATATCCTGAGCTGGAAAGGATCATCAATTCCGACTCCCGGCCCTGCACAGATACCCCAACAACCCCACCCTGTTCATCCTTGGAAACGTTGTCCAAACCCTCCTAGAGCTCTGGCAGCCTCGGGGCTGGGGCCCTTCCCTCGGGAGCCTGTTCAGTGCCCCATCAGCCCTCTAGGGAAAGAACCTTTTCATAATGTGTTGGAAGCACATGAGAACACACCGTGTCAGCACCTGGCTGGGCAATACCACAGGTACAGGTGAGCACGAGAAATTCCCCAGAATGAGAAGGCATCCCAGGCTTTGCCCTCCTCTACAAGCACCAAGCATACTGCCCTGTTCCACCAGTCAACCGTGGACAACCTGCCAGGGCAACTTCAGAGCTCTGCATCATCCTCCAGAAAAATCAGGAACAAACACCTGACAAACCCATCATATTAGGAGCAAGTAATGGCAAAGCGGAGTCAATTTACTGGGGGAAAGAGCACAAATACACCCTGTCCTAGGCTGCCTCCCGTTCTCACAGGGCGGGCTGGCACTGGGGAAAGCCGCGCAGCACAACGGCCAGCTCGGACGGAATGAGTCGCTGAGCCGCCGCGCTGCCCGTTACCGGCAACGCAGACCCCTGAGAGCCCTTCTCCGGTGCGAAGGGTGTCCGCTCTTCGGGTGAGCGCGGCGGGCGCCCACCGAGGGAGGGGTCCCGGGGTCCCCGAGTCCCGGCTGGGCCCAGTTTGAGCCGGTTTCGCCCCGGCCGGGCCCCGTTTGAGCCAGTTAGGCCCCGGTCGGGCTAAGTTTGAGCCGGTTCCACCCCGGGATTCGGTCCCGAGCGCCGCGCGCGGCGACACCAGCGCCCCGCCCCTCGCCTTCGCCCATTGGCCGCCAGGCCCCTCGGCAGCCAATCAGCTCCTCGTCCGGCGCGCACTCCCTCCGCCACGCCCTTCGCTGCCGCTTCCGCAGCTTTTTCCGCTTCTCTCGGACCAGCTGCGAGCGGCGGGCGCCCATTGGCTGCGTGAGCGGGGCGGCGGGTGCCCATTGGCTGCGGGAGCGGGGCGGCGGGCGCCCATTGGCTGCGGGAGCGGACCGGCGGGCGCCCATTGGCTGCGGGAGCGGACCGGCGGCGCCCACTGGCTGCGGGCGGTGCGGCCCGAGGCCGAGCGGGGCGGCGGTGCCGCCATGGCGCCGCCCGTGGGGTACGCGCTGCTGTGCGGGCAGGCCGCGCTCCTGCTCGGGAACCTGCTGCTGCTGCACGGCCGCGGCCTCCCGGGCAACGACACCGAGCCCCGGGAGATGCCGCCGGGGCCGCCCGCCGCCGCCTGGGCTTACAGCGATCCGCGGGCGCCGCTCGTCCTCTGCACCTACCTGTGAGCACCGGGCCGGGGCGGGAGCGGGAGCGCGGCCTCCCGGGCTCCCTCACCAGCCTCTCCTTCCCCGCAGCCCCGATGAGTTCGTGGAGTGCGAGGAGCCGGTGGACCACGGCGGGAACGCCACGGCACAGCAGGAGCTGGGCCACGGCTGCGTGAAGGTGAGGGCGGGGCGGGGGCGGCCCCGGTGCCCCCCGGGCCCCGGTGAGCGCTGAGCGCTGCCCCCGCCGCAGTTCGGCGGCCAGGCCCACGGCGAGGTGGATCACACGCGAGTGCAGTGCCGGGCGCTGGACGGCATCGAGTGCGCCGAGCCGCGGAGCTTCCTGCGGGGCAGCCGGCCCTGCGTCAAGTAGGAGAGTCCCTGTCCCCTCCCGCAGCCACCGGACCGAGCCCCCCCGGGAGCACGGCTGGTCCGGCGGGGAGCGCTGACACTCGCTGACCCCGCCGCATCTTCTCCCGCAGGTACACCGGCCACTACTTCATCACCACTCTGCTCTACTCCTTCTTCCTGGGCTGCTTCGGAGTGGATCGGTTCTGCCTGGGCCACACCGGCACCGCCGTGGGGAAGCTGCTGACCCTGGGGGGCCTGGGCATCTGGTGGTTTGTGGATCTGATTCTGCTCATCACCGGGGGGCTGATGCCCAGTGATGGCAGCAACTGGTGCACGGTGTACTGAGGAGGGGCAGGGCTGGCCCCAGCTGCAGCCCCTGGGCGCCTCTGCTCGCTCCCAGCACCAGCCTGGCACAAACTGGACTTACAGGACTGTAACTCAGGGTGCACAGTTACTCTTGATAATGACTCTGTACCAACCTTGGACACAAAGTTGTTCAGGATATATTTTGCTTGTTTAAGATAATCTGGCTTCCCACTGCAAATAGTGACAGCTTCAGAAATCAGAGCTTGCAAACACAGGGGGTCAAACAAACAATAAAATCTGGAAGAAGCTGACTGCACCTACTTTGGGGATTAGTAGATCACAGCCACACAGAGATGAAGGCCATGGGGTCATGGGCCATCTGACAACTGGGAGCTGGGAAAGGGCCAGAGGTGCCATGGGGCAGCTCCTGTGTGGGTGCCAGGCACCCTTTGGGTGCTCCAGCCCCAGCACAGGGCACCTGCAGCACACAAAGGGTGCAAGAAACTCACACCCGAAAGAGGAAGCCCCACCAGCTGCAGGTTAAAAACTTACCAAGCTGAATAAAATGGGAAAAGGAAGCTGCAACAAGTCCCAGCCAGAGCCAGACACAAAATCTGTGTATGCAAATGTCCAGTCATATTTGAGATAAAACAGCAAACACATGCTCCCAGTTTGGCAGCTTCAGCTGGGGCGGGGGCAGGGGGAAGCTTTGTCCTGAAAATGCTATTCCTCAGCAGAACAACAGGGCTGGAAAGTCCATGGAGGGGGAAAAAGTTCTGCAGTGACCCAGAAAGAAAAACAAAAAACAATCCCATGTGCAAAGGCCCGCTATCATTAACAGCTCCAATGCCTCCAGCTCCCCACTGCCAGCTCACAGCAGGACCTTGGTCCAGCAGCTTCCCTCCTCCCCGAGGAACATTTGGGACCTTGGTCCAGAAGGAATTGTGATGTCCCTGCCCTCACCATGCACTTGTGAGCATGGGGAGCAGCCAGCAGTGCTCCTGGGCTCTCCCCAGCTGCTGCCCTGTCCCCCCACCCTGGTGGGGACAGCATTACCCAAAACACACAGTGCACATGGACATAACTGGGATTTCCTTCTTTATTTAAAAACAGGGGAGAAAGGGCATTGCAGCATGTACAGGCGAGGGGTGGGAAGCAGGGAGCCCCCACCCCGGGAGTCACAAGCACTGCCCCAGCCCTAAGAGCACTTGGAATCCCCAGCCAGCACTTCCAGAAACATCTGGAACCACGTGGGAATAGCAAACCCTTCTCTCCCACCGCTCTGCCCCCCACAAGGCACCCCAAATCTGCACCACACCCAGCAAAGCCCCACAGCATAGGAGGGAGCAGCCCTGGGGGGATGCCAGGAGCAAACACAGAGCTGAGGGGAAACCAGTTTGCTTTAAAATAACCACAAAGCTCCATCGAGCTCTGGCTGCACCCACCCAGCCCTCTGGAACAGGAGGGAAATCCCTCCCTCCCAACAGCATCTGTGCTCTGGACAGCCCTGGAGCCCAGCTGAGCTCCACACTTGTTAGAACCTCACCTTCAGCTTCTCTGCTGTCCTGGGGATGCAGGAGGGTGGGAACCAGCAAGAGGAATGTTGCAATATTGCTGGTAGTTTCTGCTCCTGGATAATTACCTGAATTGTGCAACAAGCCTCTGCTTTACCTTCCCAGGCCTGAGGAAACTGTGCAATTATCAAGCACCAGGAATACTCAGGAGTCTGTGGTTCCAAGGCCTTGCACAAAAGAACCATCGTCCCTCTGCATTCCCTGCTCTCCAAAACTGAGATCAGAACGCTGCAACTCTCTGATGGATGGGCTTGCCAAACTACTAAAACATTCCTGAAACAGTGTTAGGAGCCAAACAGCAAGTCAGCCTAAAAAAATGAAAGTTTCAAACTCTAGTGCAAATAAAGCAAAAAGGAGCAGAAAAAGGAACAGCAGGATCTAGGTAGCTACAAATAAATAACATTAACACTCGCCCCTGTACCGTTCGCATCGATTCCCACTCATTTTCATGGTGTCTGTGTTCTTCAGCACACAATCCCCTTTGAGACTCTCTTCCCCCTCAACTTGGGGGACCCCATTCCTGCCTCCCCCAGCAGCAGGGAGGTACCTGTGCTGTGCCCATCCCACAGCAGCCCCACGGGGACCGAGGCAGGAAGGTACAACTGGCATCACATTGAGGTCAGTCAGGCTAATCAAGGCTCAGGCACAGCTGTCAAACAGCTGAAGGCCCCAAAAGGGCTGGGACAAACCAGATGTTCTGCTCCTGGGGAACACACTGGGCTGAGCTTGCAGAGCAGAGGACGTGCCACAGCCAGGGAAGTGAAAGGGGAGCTGAGTTCTCGCTCGGCACGCGGGGATTGCACACACTCGTGGGGTGAAGGAATCAGATCTCTGCCAAGGGAACACCTGGATTTTCTACACACTATTTATCACACCTACAGGAGCTCATCTGGTTATGGAAATGACGATTCACATTGCTCTAGAAACTCCTGCTGCTTTCCATCTCGGGCAGGCAGTGGGGGACTTGGCTGGACAAGTCTGCCCAGCTCCATCAGGGCTGGTTTTCTTTGCTTTTTACTAAAAGCCCTTCACCATCTGGCACAGCTACCTGTGCCTGCCCAGGTGTGTGTAGTGCAAAACCAACATCACACCTGAGGATGCTCCCACCTGGGAGCCACTGTTGCTCTGGCTCATGCTCAGGAAGTACCAAAAGCCTTTGGAGGGGTTGAGCACCTGCCCAGGCTGGGGTTCAGCAGAAGCCACAGGTATAAAAAGACATAATTAAAAGCCGACAGATTGCTGATAAACCCTTGTGTGGGCAGTGGGAAGATCCGGTCTCTGAGGGGATTAAGTCACTGTAAGGGGAAGCTGCAGTGAGTCCCCTGTGTGGGCAGCTGCAAGCTGGTGGCTCCCAGCTCTGCCCTGGGGAATCCGAGCAGCAGAAAAGGGGAGAGAAACATTTGACAAACACAAGAAAGGCCACACTCCCCGTCATGCCTTCAAAACCTCCTGCCACTTCCTCCAGACCTGGTTTGTGGGGGAAACAATGCAATTGCTGAAGATGTCCCCTTGTACAGGCCCCCAGCACCTCCTGCCCTGCACAGCGAGCGCCAGAAGCACCTTCCAAGACATGGAACCACCGGGGGCCAGGCTTGGGCAGGAGCAGCCAGGGAGCCCACGCCCCGCAGAGCACCAGGACGTGGGTGCAGACAGATCCTGCATCACAGGGAAGGCTGTGCTGGAGGAAAGGGGGCACTTTGTGCGTCCCAAACAGACCCTGGGGAGGCTTGGTCCCTGCTCAGACATCAGAGGTCCGGATGCTTTCATCATCCAGGTCGAAGGCGAACGGCTTCTCCTTGAGGGGCTGCGGCTCGGAGCGGTGCCGCAGGCGCGTGCCGGGCCCGGCCTGGCGCTCCGTCAGCGCTGGCACCAACACCGAGGAGTCCCTGAGCGGGGCTGGCAGCGCCCCCAGCCCCGGCTGCTGCCCCTCGGCCCGCGGCACCGGCGTCCAGGGCTGCCAGGAGCTCGTGGAGGGCGCCCTGCACGAGGATCGCCGCTCCTCCGCCGACGGCCGCAGCTGTGAGGGGCCCGCGGAGCCGCCGGGCCTGGCCACGGAGGTGGATCTCATAAAGGACATCTCCTGCAGGGACAGGGCAGATAATCCGCTGAGTAAATATCTTGCACGTTGGTAAAATCTCCATTTGACAGTAAAGGGGAAATTGAAAGTCTGTCACCTACCCTGGGGCGGGTTTTCAGGGCCTGCACGGCGGCTGTGATTGCCCGGATCCAGCTGTGCATCTCCTCAGGGCTGTCTGCCTGCAAACACAGCAGCCCCAGTGAGGTTCAGCTGTCCTGGCACTGCCAAAGTTCAGCTCTGCTCCCACAAACAGCCCCTATTATAAATAATCCCAAGGGAGAAGGGCATATCCCACAGTTCTCCCTCAGACTCATGTGTTACAGCCCCATCTGCTCATGTTCACTCATTTCTTGAGAGCTGAACTTTCTGCCCCAAAAATTATCCTGGCCTCAGCTGCTCACCTGGATGTAAAAGGTCCTGGAGCTCGTTATGATTTCCCACAAAAAGCCTCTATTATAAATAATCCCAAGGGAGAAGGGAATCCCCCACAGTTCTCCCTCACACTCATGTGTTACAGCCCCATCTGCTCGTGTTCACTGGTGTTCACTCATTTCTTGAGAGCTGAACTTTCTGCCCCAAAAATTATCCTGGCCTCAGCTGCTCACCTGGATGTAAAAGGTCCTGGAGCTCGTTATGATTTCAAAAAGGTTGTCTCGCATAAGGAGGTCACTAGAAACAGTGAGAAAGAGACAGTCACACCCCAGCAGCCATCGTGGACAGAAAAACACCTGTATTTATCTTCAAATCTGGAGTGTGCCAGGGAGGAACATATTGAAGGCAAACCTTGGATCTCATTGGGATCTTTTTAGCCTTCTCTATTCTTTAGTTTAGTTTTAGTATAGCAGAATAGAATGGAATGGAATAAAATAGAATAGATTAATAAATTAGCCTTCTAAGAACATGGAATCAGATTCATTTCCTTCCTTCTCAGACAGGGGACCCTGAAAACACCCCACATGAGCAGCTGGAGCAGCCCAAGCTCCCTCTGGCTGCTCTGGCCTGAGCCAGCCTGGGGCCAGGGCAGGGAAACAGGGGTGGGAGCATTACCCAGACTTGACCAGGCACTCGTGGGTCTTGCAAACATCTTTCAAGAGAATCGAACGCAAAGGCTCCTTGTCCTGCAGAGGTGAGAGGAGACAGTGCTGGGCTTGGCTGGCCCCAGGGTGGGCATGTGCCCCCCCAAGAGGAGGAGGAGGAGGTGCCAGAGCCCTGCTGGGGTCCTGGGAGAGCTGCTCACCTGCTCACACTTGTAGTAACTGATGGAAAACTCATCCAGAACAAAGTACCGCCGCTTCCAGCTCTTCCTCTGGAAAAGAGCAGGAGATTGGGTGCTCATTCCTGCCGCTCTCTGTGGAGGTCCTGCAGGCAGAGCACCCCCAGAGCAGCCCCAGCCCATGCCTGGCACTCACCACGTTGCCCTGCTTGACACAGAAGCCGCTCTTGAGCGGGGCTGGCCCGGCAGGGGGCTTGGTGGCCGAGGGGGGGATGTAGCTCTGCGAGCGCCTCAGCAGAGGGTGTGTGCCCACCTCGCTGCCCTCCCCGTCCTGCAGAGGGAGAACACAGCCCCTGTCAGCAGGGAGGCAGCCCAGGACAGCCAGCTGCAGGGAAAAGCCACCTGACACAAGCCCCGAGTGAAGAGTGCGAGCCAAGGGCTCGTGGAAGCGCTGAACATGGGCAGGGAATGAGCCCAGAGCTGATGTTCTCTCATTGTGTGCAGCTCCCTGGTGCTATTCCCCCTCTTGCAACCATGTGTTAAAAACCAGGAATCAGAAGGGCTGCAGAGACGCAATTTGAGGGCTGAAGGTAATCCCCTGCAGCAGGGGAGTTTACAGAGCCCACCTGCCTGGCTCATCCTGCACAAAGAGGTGACTCAACAGCATCACTGAAGGTATGAGGAGAACAAGAACCACCAGACAAACACAAGTTGGAAAGGAATGCTTTAGAGAAGGCAATATACCACAGGAATAAATTGCTCAGAAAAGCCATCAAGTCTCTGATTCTTATTTTCAGAGCCAAGTTCTCCCACAGATACTTGGGTGTTAGGAGCTCAGGAAGGGAAGCTGTGCCTCCTCTGGCCCCAGGCTGTCCCTCCCAAGTGCAGTGCTCAGTGCTGTGAGCACAAAGGGGCTGTGGTCACGACCACGTGCCCAGCACCCAGCCCTGGCTCCCCTGAGCACATCCCAGTGCACCCCAAAGGCCAGACCCACCCCAGGAGCACTGGGATCCCAGTGCACCCCAAAGGCCAGACCCACCCCAGGAGCACTGGGATCCCAGCGCACCCCAAAGGCCAGACCCACCCCAGGAGCACTGGGGCACTGGGATCCCAGCGCACCCCAAAGGCCAGACCCACCCCAGGAGCACTGGGGCACTGGGATCCCAGCGCACCCCAAAGGCCAGACCCACCCCAGCAGCGCCCTCCCTTCCCCCCAGCAGCACAGAGGATGGCTGAGATGAAACATCTTCTGCACTCAGCTTCTTCCCCATCCCTCAGAGCCCTTCCTCCCTGGGCTGAGGTTTGAGCATTGCCATGGCAGCCGCTGCCAGCCTTATATGGCCCCACAGCAGGGACTGCGGTTTGGGTGAACCTGCCTGCCCAGCACCTTCCACAGCTGCTTACGTGTCCCCGGGACACACCAGCAGCTTTTTGTCTGCCTCAAAGTGCTGCCCAGCCCTGCAGAGAGCAGTGCAGCACAGCTGCAGCACCACGATGGGGATGCCACCCCACCCCGAGCCAGTGCCAGTTCTGTTGGGCATTGCACAGGGGGTTTCCAGAGCAGAGGTGGGGACACTCCTGCAGCCAGGAGTGTCACACGCCCCAAGGCTGGGGTGATGCTCCTGAGCGTGGGACTCCCCTCTGCAGTCCTGCAGCAGCACAGCCAGGAAACCACAGACACACCCAGGAAGCTGCAGCAGGGGAATGGCCATTTCACACGGGGGGGGGGGGGGGGGGAAGCAGCAAGAGCACGGAAATATTCTGGCAGCTGATGCACCACCTCCAAAAAACCCCTCTGCACCCCACAGCCCTCCCTACACCGCTGCACCCTGCCTAACCCTGTGGCCAGGGAAGTTAAGAGCATCCGCCAGCAGAAACTGCTGCAATGACCTAAGTCTCCACTCTATTTTTAGTGCTGCCACTGATAAGAGTTGAAGTGAGACCCAGAGCTGGACAAGTGCCCGAACATGGGAGATACTGATGGCCACGTGCACGCCCAGCTGCGTGCCAGGGAAGGGATGCAGAGCCACAGCAAGAGGTGCCACCAGCCCTGGGACAGTCCCTGTGGCTGCTGTGGTGGGACACCAGACACAGGGCTCCTCTGCCCTGGGTACCTAAACAGGATTTGCACCCAAGACACGTGGGTGGGTGGATGGTGATGGCCAGGAAGCCGAGCAGATTCATGACCTTCTCCTCCTCACACCCCCTCATCTCATCAGACTTCAGAGTGAGAAAAAGCAGAGGTGTTCAGGGTGCTGAGAGCAGCCATTCATACCTGCAGAGGAAAGGGCTTGCAGGCACGCTGTTTCCAGGAATGAAACTGCAAACCAGCTCACCTGGTTGATGGAGATGGGCGTGTGGACCACCACCCCCCCAACAATCTCAGTTTTGTAGGCCACCTGGGTCTTCCTCTCCTGGGCCTGGGGCACCACTGGAGGCTTTGTGATTTCTGTGGCCGGTGGGACACTGCCACCCTTTGGCACCTGTGGGAGAAAGGAAGGGATGAGGGGCACAGGGTGACCATGCTGGGCACCCCATCTCTGCCCAGTGCAGCCACATCCCTTCAGAAAACAACTCCTGGCCAAGCATCCCAGGGTGTGGAACCCCCTGGGCACAGGGTGACCATGCTGGGCACCCCATCTCTGCCTAATGCAGCCACATCCCTTCAGAAAACAACTCCTGGCCCAGCACCCCAGTTAGGGAGGGTGTGGAACCCCCTGGGCAGCAGGAGACACCCAGAGGAGAGATGAGAGGAGCTCAGTGATTAAAGCATCCCTTCACAGGCGCCTGTGATTCGCCTCTGCAGCTCAGTGAGTTTGTGGGACACTTGCTCCTTTAATTGTCCCCGCTCCATTTACAGCCAGGCTTAATGAGGAGCTGGGGCAGGCTAACGAGGCTGAGCCAGGCACTGCTGTGACCCCAGAGCTGGCTGTGCCCCCCCTGCGTGGCCCCACACCCCTGGGCAGAGGCTGGGCTGCAGCAACGCAGCTCCCAGCACTGCCATCCTCCCCTCTCCCTTCCCTGCTCCTTCCCTTGGACAGAAAGGGCAGTTTCCAATAAGTTTAGTTAGTAAAAAGCAAAGAAAGCAAAGGCAGTTTAGTAAAAAGCAATGAAAACCAGCTTCCCCCTTCCCATCCCTGCACTTCAGCTGCCCTAATGCCACCCCTCACTGCCTTCCCCCAGAGCAGGGCAGAGTGACAGCAGCACCACATCCCTGGCTTTCCCAGCCAGCCAGGGCCAGCTCCTCCCTGAAGGGCTGGACGAGCCGGTTGGCCAGCTGGGACACAGCCAGAGTGGGGAAGGGCTGGCCGAAATCAGGCCATGGAAAGCACCACGGCTTCTTGCAGAAGCAGAAGGTGCATCTCATTATCGTGCTGTCAGCCCAGCTCTGCCAGCCTGGCAGAATCCCCCTGGCCCAGAGGCAGCGACCCTGGAGGACACTGCTGACAGTACAGCCAGACACAGAGCCCAGGCAGGCTCTGGCTACAGCTCTGGAGATGGAGTCTGTGGCCAAGAAAGAGAAGGCACGAGCCAGAGCTGTGTGGCAGCTGCAGGTGCAAAGGTTGTCACACTTAATGTATTTGCAGACAAAGAAAGAAAATACAAGCCGGGCCTGATCTTGCAGATGAGTTTCCCAGAGACTACACCATGGCACTCCAGGGATTTTAAAGAAAAAACCCATGGATAGGCCCCAATCAAACTGTTTACATGACTTTTCCTTACATTTAGTTTACACACCCTAAACAACACGCATCAGTGCATGACCTAATAAAACTCTGCTCATGTTATGCATTGGCCCTACTGTTGTATTCACAGGCCCTCTGAACAGAGAGAAGCTGTGAGACAAGCAGAGAAGAAGGAAAACACAATTCTGATCTTGCTTGCTGTGCCAAAGTAGAATGCAATGTGGAGATTGTTTGCCCAAAGCGAGGATGTTCTGTTCCCTTGGCCTGTCAGGGCCAGGTGTGTGTGTGTGTGTGGGGGACTGTCACAGGACAGCCACGAGAGAATGAGAGTGTGAGCAGTGTGAGCAGTTGTGAGCAAGAGTGAGTGCAGGGCAGATTCAGTACTTAGTATAGTATAATAAAGTCATTAATGAGCCTTCTCTCCCCTTCGTTGGAGTCACCTTTGATTTACAATACCCTGCTGCTCACTGCAGGTGAGCCCCAGAAGAAGCCCCTTCAGCAGAAGCCCCCAGCCCTTTCCCAGAGACCCCTGTCCAGGCAGAATCCATCCTGGAGCTCCCAGCCCATGCCCTGGCTGTGCCCAGGAGGGAGCAGGGCACATCCCACGCTGCCAGGAGCAGCAGGCACCGGGTCAGTGCCCATCAGCTCACGGCCCTGTGAGCACAGCAGCACAGCACAGGAGATGGCAGATGAAGCCCTCTGGATGCAGGCACAGCCTGCCTCGCCGTGCCCCACAGTGATTCGCTGCCTCATCACAAGAGCCAGCATTCCAGGGAGAATAAAAACGGAATAAATAAGTTACTGAAGCACAATAAAGCCAGCCTTTGACGGGCACAGTGAGGCCAGATCCCAGCCAGCAGGAGCAACGGGAGGAGGAGGAGGAGGAGGAGGAGGAGGGCCTGGATGGCTCCCACAGGACCTTCCTGGGGCACAGCTGCTGTCCCCCACAGCTGGGCTGGGAGGGTGAAGGAAGAGGCACAAGCAAACCTCAGCCATAAGGATCCCTGGGGATGGTGGAGGGAACAACTGAGAGGAGCATGAAGTAACCTACCGTGATCTTACTGGCCCTGTTCAGTGCCTCCACCCAGTCCTGCAGGTCCTTTTGGTCACTGGCTTGCAAGAAATAGCGCTGGGAGAGAGCGTTGATAACTGCCAGAGGAGGAAGGGCAAGGAGAGAAGGATTCAGAAGGGTTCATGGGGCACCCACACTGCAGCTTCCCGTGGGAGGCTGTCCCCCCACTGAGCCCACCAAACCCCACTCACTCACCAAAGCAGAACGGAGTTTTAGGCTTCTGTTTTGGGGTGGCAATGCTAACCTGTGACGGAGCAAATCAGGGAGAAAAATTAGAGATAACAGCACGTGCTAGTGGCGGGCAGAAAAGCTGGGAGTGTCCACCCACCCACCCTGCTCCTGAGCAGGACCCCAGACACACGAGGGCAGCTGGAGCTGCAGCACAGCTGTGCCAGCTGAAGGGAACTGGCCCGTGTCAGAGCACATGCAGCACAGGGTGCTGGCTCCCAGGGGAAGGTCAGCACTGAGCCAGGACTTCCATCCCCTGCATCCCCTCAGGCACTGGCTGAGCTGCACAGCAGAGGACAGAAAGCTTTCAAAGGACCTGAAAACATCCATTCTCCTGGATTAACACAGTCACTCTCATCAGCAATTAAGAGAATTGAGGGATAATAGTGGGGGTTTTTCCCTGAAGAGTAGGAATCGTTTATATAAGAATAATATTCCTTGAGGCTCCACAAACAACATTCATGGAGTATTTATTCTGACAGTCCTCCTCCTTCAAAGCCAGTCCATAATGCTTTAAATATGTTTTCTCAAGCAAACCTCCCTTTTTCTGGTGTATTTACTGTTGGTAGTTCCAGCCACTGACAGAACCCAACCCCGCAGTTTGTGACCAAATGCTGTCCTGCAGCAATTTTCATTTAAACTAAAACCTATGTAATTTGTGAGGCTCTTTCCAAAATGGGGAAGGCTCAGCCTCCCAGCATTGCTTCATCTGCGCTTAATTTATAAATCATGATTCAGCAGGAACAGGAAGATCTGTCCAAGGCTATATCCAGCTCCAGGATAAAGCAGCCACCAGCCCCACACTCCCCCACCAGCAGCTGAGGGGCCACTTGCAGGAGGAGGAGGAGGAGGATGGTGGCAGCTCCACTCTCCACACACAGCCACAGCTCTGCCTCATTGCACTGCTCCTGCCTTCCCAAGGAGACTGGGTAACCCCCTTGAGACACACAGGTGACTTTCCAGAAGGTCTGATCCTTCAGGGCACTGCCCTCTGAGCAAGGGGAGAGCTCCTGGAGCACTGCTCAGCTGATTGCCCTGCTCACACCAACACCACGCTGCTGTCCCCACTCAGCCCTGGCCACCCCCTGGCCTTCCTCACAGCAGAGCAGTTCCTCTTCCTCCTGCAGCCCAGCCTTGCACCCTGTCCCGTGCCACTCCAGGATCTTTGTGCTGGGGGGTCCCTCCCTGCTCCCCACAGCCCTGCTCAGCTTCATCCCAGGGAGATGGAGCCCAGGCAGGACCAGCAGCTGGCCTTGGGTGCTTCCCATTGCCTCTCCTGGGAATGGCACAGGGATAAGGGGAAATCAGGGAGCACTCACCTTCCCTGTGCCCCACCCCAACATTACCTTGGAGATGTAGGTCAGCTGCAGAGATCCGACAGCACCCGCTCCGATGGCCAGGTTCTGCAACGCACAGGGGAGCAGTGGGAGGTAAATGACAGGGAGAAGGTGGCAGGGGCAATCCAGCCTGTCGTTTGTGCCCTTGGGCTCAGGCAGCAGCTGCCTCCCTCAGCCACTTCCCTGTCCTGCACCTGCTTCAGCCCAGACCCCTCCGCAGTGGGAGCAGCCCTGCTGTGCTCCTTGGGACAGTTCTGGAAACCACAGAGGGCACAGAAGAGCTGGAGCCTGGTCATGAGAGACACTGACACAGCAGGCGGGGGCCTGGGGAGACCTGGGGTGATGCCTGCTCCAGGGGGGTGGGATGTGTAGGAGCATTGGGGGGCAGGACGGTGGGGATGGACGGAGATGAGAGATCTCTGCAGCCAGGTGGGGAATTTGGGGTTTATTGCAAAGGGCCAAGGGCAGGGCCCTGCTGGGAGCTGCCAGGCACAGCTCAGAGCAGGCCTGAGAGAAGAGAGGGGGAGAGAGGATGAGAGGGTGAGAGAGTAAGAGAGGCAAGAGAGCAAAAGCATAAGAGAGTAAAAGGGGATGAGAGTGAGGTTCCCGTTCCAATACCATAAATCTTCTTCTGTGTTGAATATTCTGATTCTCACTAACCAATCTACTACAAGATACAAATCCTATAGCATTTCCATACAGCCTATAAGAATCATTACATTACCATACTGTGTTACATTTTAAACCTTAAAAACTCCTCTTTAGACCCTTTGTGCTAAGCTGGCAGGGTCTGCTCTGACTTTTGGACTTGTCTGCAAGTAAAGAGTCTTGTTCCATCAAAAGGGGATTACCTTCAGCCAGCCACACCATTGTTTTCCAGTTGTTCAGTAACTAAAAGATCTCAAATCTTGCTTTAATTTCAATCTCGCTTATAGTTTCTATATCCTCAAAATCATTTGCCAGACAATCACATTTATAAGGCTTTCCTGTTTCATCTTCCCCAACAGGGATGTGCCCACAGACCCACTGCCAGCTTTAGGGACATGCCCACCTGAGGATTGTCCATGTACCACAAGAGGTGGTTGGCCTGGGTGTCCAGGATGAAATACCTCCGCAGAAACTTGCCACAGGTCTCATTTTCCTCAATGTCCAGGAAGCCACAGATCCGGTTCTGTCGGTCCAGGTACGGCATGCCGGGCTCCTTCTGGCATCACCCTGTGATGGATGGGGGCAGGCAGGGGCAGGTGGGTGCCCTGCTCCCCAGGGAGCTGCCCCCTCATCCGTGGCACCCAACCTGTCCCAGGTGTTCCAGGATGCCAGCACAGCCACTCAGCCACAGCTCTTGTGATGGATGAGGGCAGGCAGGGGCAGGTGGGTGCTCTGCCCCCACATCCACAGCACCCAACGTGTCCCAGGTGTTCCCGGATGCCAGCACAGCCACTCAGCCACAGCTGAGCTCTCTGGAGGGAGATGGGAGGGACAACGTCCAACCCACCACTGCCAGCCCCCAGAGCCACCAAACCCCATGAGCGAGGCCAGAGCAGCCACAAAGGATCTGCCACGAGACACCAGATCCCTGAGAGCTGTGGTGAGCAATGATCCCAAAGCAGAGTGCTGGAGAGAGCCTGAGCACACTCCCAGGAAACGGGGAACAATCTGCAACTCCAGCAGAAAATCCCTGCAGCCAGGATGTCGAGTCAGCAGGGAAAACAATGACCCATCCCAGCAGGGCCACGCTGTGTCCCCGGCTCTGCCAGGGGCATGGACCCTGCCCAGCACTGCCCCTCACCCTGGAGGGATCCTTCAAGGCCCCTGGGCTGCTGTAGGAGCACCATCATCACTCCCAGCCCTGTGTGGGGAGCAGAACCAGCACCAAGGGGCCAGGGGAGGCAGGATGGGTCCCCCTGCCCAGGGCACAGGGTGGAGGGCAGGGATGAGAGCAGCCGTTACCCAAAGGATGTGAGTGAACCCAGTGTGGTTTGTCTGGCAGGAGAGTGAGTGGTGATCACGCAGGTGCCAGAAGCAGAGCTACACAAATAAAAGAACTCATGCAGCAAAAGGAGGAAATACTATTTTTGAGCTGCAGTGGAGTGGGGCCCGGGGAGGTGAGGGTTGTGCAAGAGCTGGGGTGCAGCTGCGAAGGTAGAGGAGACAGAAAAGGAGTCAACCTGCTGTGAGGATCTCAGTCTACCACCAACATTTCAGAGATGGGTATCTTGGCTCACGGGGACCATGCTGCTGCAGGGGGAGAGATTGTTTTAGACCAACGACAGTGCCCTGGCACAAGGGTTTCTGTGGGCACTTCAAGGCTCACTGCTCTTTTGTGGGGTTATTTTTGTGGTGGGGAAGCACATGGAAAACCAATCCCTAGGTACCTTCAACCATACCAACACGTTCAGAGCAAACCTCATAAACCCTTCCTTCTGCTGACAGCAAAGGTCTAGGGATTTCTGCTTAGGAGGTGGATGAGGAAGGAGCAGAATGTGCCACAGGCAGCACAGAGATGAGCCCCCAGCCCCATGGGACACCTCTTGGGGGTCTCCATGTCCTCCCACCACCATCCTGCATTACAAACTCATCCCTCCTGTGCACACTGACCTTCAGGCTGCACTTGGAGATGCCCAAAGCTGTGAGCAGAGGAGATTGGGATTGCCCCACACTCTGCACCAAGTCAGCCAAGTTCCTGTCCCCTTGCATCCCACCGACCACAGAACACAAATGGTCTCTCTTGGGAGCCACCAAAGAACTGCACTTTTCCATAAGAAAATGATAAAAGTAGCATCTCCAGCCGTGCTAAGGAAATCCAGGAGAGTCAGAAAATGCTCAGTTTCCTAGTGAAGCCTATCAGAGACTTCCAGGACTCTTCCCTACCTCTGAAGCAACTGACTTGCCAGCTTTTTAAATCACAATATCCCACCACAAAAAGCATCCCTTTCCTGACTCTGTGAATAACAAGGCAAGCAATTGGGCTGCAGAAGAAGATTTACAGCAACACCACCCCCTTGCCTGCCTGGGCCAAAGGGAAGTGCTCCCCAGGGAGAGGCAGGAGGTGCAGGGCACTGTCCGTGCAGCACCCAAGGGTGGCTCAGAGGCCTCGTGTGCAGCCACCCAGCCAGACTTTCCGGGAAGCACCTCAGGATGCCCTGCACGGTCACGGCTGCCCGTGCCCTGCTCTGTCCCGGCACAGCAGCAGAAAAACCCCGGTGCCATGGGGGAGCCGGCATTTGGAGCATCGCAGCCGCGCTGCCGGGAAGCATCGCCTCGGCACCTCCCTCCACAGCAGCCGGCGCACCTGTGGGCAGCCACAGCGTCCTTCTCGTCCTCTCTCACACCTGGATGAGCCTCCCTCCGTTCCAGGAGGACTGGGACGTGCCCGGTGCCCCGCAGCGGCTGCAGCAGCGCTTCCTCTCACCTGCGCTTGCAGAGGAGCTCCCACGCGGCCGCGTCTGTCCCGACCCACGAGACAGACGCCCAGCAACTCGCTCCTACTAATGGCAGATCTTTGCCTTCATGAAACTATCAGCCTGCCGGGAGGAAGGCTGCATACAGCTCTTCATCTGCCGCAAAGATTCGGAGAACACACACAGAGTAGCTGCAAATCCCCGCCACCAGCCTGCCTCCAACCCCACGGGCTTCGGGCGAGGATTCGGTGCCCGCAGCATTCCCGGAGCTCCCACGGGGCAGAGCCGCCCTCGCTGCCCCCATCGAGCCGCTGGCACCGGGAGGGCTCCGCTCCAGCCCCGGCACGGATGGTGCAGCTGCAGGAACCGGAGCCTCCGCCAGGGACAGGGGGACCAGCGCTGTCCGGAGCCGCGGGGCGCGGACCCTGCAGCCCGGGGGGCTCGGGGGCAGGGAGAGGGAGGGGAGGGGACATTGAGGGCTCCCAGCCCGGCCCGTGGGGTCTCTGGAGGCGGCTCGGTGGCCACGCGTGTCCCCCCGGGTGTCACTTACCCCGCGGCGTCCCTGGGCTGCGCGCCCCGGGCGGGCGGGGGGCGGCGGGCGCTGCGAGGAGGACAGGAGGACGGACGGACAGACGGACGGACGGCCGGGAGGCGGAGGGGGTGTGCCCCTGGCTCCGCCGTCGCTTCTTTCCGGGTTAATTACGTCTGTCATTAGCAAACCCGGCCCCGGATGTGAGTGCGGGGCGCGGGGCGGCTCCGCGGGGCGGGGGGGGTCGGTGTCCGTCTGTCCGTCCCATCGCCGTCTGTCCGCCTCCCTCCCGCGGCTCCGGGGGCTCCGCCGGTGGGAGGGCTGGGGGCAGCGCGGTGCCCTCCCGGTGCCCGCCTGTTGCGGGTCCTCTGCATCCCCCGGGCGGGGAATTCACCCCATTCCCGGTGAATCCCCCCAGACCCGGCACAAAACAACTCGGGCGGTGCTCGAGGCCGGCACTGACAGAGATGAGCCGCCCCCTTGGCGATTCCTGCAAGAGCATCTCTTGGGGAAGCTGCTGCCGGGTGGATTTGGGAGCAGGAAACACCCGCTGCCCCCGGGGAAGCCCCACTTTCTCTCCGAAACTCCATCTGGCCCCGATGCACTTTCTCCCGGCGCGATCTTGGTGCAGCAGAAGATTTACAGCAAAACCAAGGCAGCGCGGGGATCTCGCTCACGGACACGCGCAGCCCCTGTCCGTGCCACGCCAGTCCCACTGCTGCCTTCTCCCGGCATCCTGGAGGCCCCGAGCCCTCCCTCTCTCCCCTTCCCTCCCTTTGCAAACACGAAACTGTTTCAGGGTTTTCGCAGCGAGGCTCCTCTCGCAGCCCCTGTGCCGGAGCCCACAGGGCAGCGCTGCGTTCCGGGCACGGTCACACGGCAGCGACTCACAGCGCTGCTCTCCCTTCGTTCCGAGAGCCTGGCCGCTCTCCCAGACTCTCCAATGCGTTTTTGTGCTGTAACGTGTGTGGGGGTGCAAGCCCCTGGCGCTCACTGAGATACCCCATCGGCAGATGAGGGAAGCCCGGGGCAGGGAACGTCTCTGCCACGGGATCTTTGGAGATTCCACCAGCAGCCAGAGCCCCGTGCAGTGGAGCCGTGATATTTTCTGAAAAATCCTTTCCTTAGGATTTATTCCCCCGAGAAGCTGAGAGGCCTCAGGAGCAAAATGTAACCAATGGTTATCTGCTGCTGTGGAATGCAACAGGTGCATCTGGGATTGCTCTCATGTGGATGTTTCTAATTAATGGCCAATCACAGCCCAACTGCCTCAGACTTTCTGTCTGAGCCACAAGCCTTTGTTATCATTTTTTCTTTTTCTATTCTTAGCCAGCCTTCTGATGAAATCCTTTCTTCTATTCTTTTAGTATAGTTTTAATGTAATATATATCATAAAATAATAAATCAGCCTTCTGAAACATGGAGTCAGATCCTCATCCCTTCCCTCATCTGAAAACCCCTGTGAACACCCTCACACACCGAACCAGCTCCATTCCGTGCTTTCTCTCGCGGTTTTGCTTTCCCTGGCAAGGAGAGGCTGCGGACGCGGTTCTCTCTCTCTCTCTCACAGCGTTTATTGGACCGGCGGCGCTGGGACCCTCCCTTGGAGCATCCCGCCCGTCCCTAGGCTAGAGCAGGAGCAGCGGGAGCTCAGAGCCAGCCCAGCAGCATCGTCCCGGCCAGGGCCGTGGCCAGGAGCCCGCCGGGGGGAGGCAGGGCGGTTCCCCCGCCGTTCCGGGAGCCCCGAGCCGCCGGCCCGTTGCAGTCGTCGCTGAAGCAGCAGCGCACGGTGGCCCCGCCGGAGCCGCCGCGCCGAGCCTGGTCACAGAAGGACTTGTAGGAGCAGGATTTAATGATGCTGTCTGCAAGGAAAGGCGCGGGGACAGAGGGTCAGGCGCTGCCGGGAACCCGGCTTAGAGCGGCACAGGAGAAGGGACCCCTCAGTGCAGCACGGAATTAACGCATCTCCCTCCTCCCCACAAGCAGAAGCCACCTCCTGCTCCGCCTCATGTCCCCCTGCTTCTCCTCACCCTCTGGTTCTCAGCCCCTCTGATCCTCTCCAAGACCCTCTTGTTCCCTCCAAGACCTTCTGGCCCTCTCCAAGATCCTCTTGTTCCCTCCAAGACCTTCTGGCCCCCTTCAAGACCCTCTGGTCTCCTTCAAGACCCTCTGGCCCTCTCCAAGATCCTCTTGTTCCTTCCAAGACCCTCTGGCCCTCTCCAAGATCCTCTTGTTCCCTCCAAGACCTTCTGGCCCCCTTCAAGATGCTCTGGCCCCCTTCAAGATCCTCTGATCCCCTTCAAGACCCTCTTGTTCCCTCCAAGACCCTCTGGTCCCCTCCAAGACCTTCTGGGCCCGTCCAAGACCCTCTGGACCCCTCCAAGACCCTCTGGGCCCGTCCAAGACCCTCTTGTTCCCTCCAAGACCCTCTGGTCCCCTTCAAGACCCTCTGGCCCTCCTCAAGACCCTCTGGCCCCCTTCAAGATCCTCTTGTTCCCTCCAAGACCCTCTGGTCCCCTCCAAGACCTTCTGGCCCCCTTCAAGATGCTCTGGTCCCCTTCCAGACCCTCTGGCCCTCTCCAAGATCCTCTGCCCCCCTCCAAGACCCTCTGGTCCCCTCTGAGACCCTCTGGTGCTCCCCCCTTTCCCCCCTTTCCCCCCAGGCCCCCCAGCCCAGGCGCTCACTGGGTGCAGTGATGGTGGAGCAGGCGTCGGCGTACTGGGGGCAGCTGTGGGATCCCTGCTGGTTGCAGTCGTTCTCGTTGGACGCCACGCATTTGTGGCATTTCAGAGCTTTGCCTGGGTGAAGATGAGGAGGAGGAGTGAGGGTGAGAGCAATGCACCATCCCAGAGCCCCCAGTGCCCCCGACAATCACACACAGCCCAGGGACTGGGGGGGTCACAGGTGAGGGTTGGCACCAGACAGAGCCAAGCCACGAGCAGGAGCTACCATACCATAGCAGGATGCAGGATGGGGCACCTATGCACAAATTTTAATTTAAAATTTATTCATTTATAATTATTATTATAATAATTAATTTTAAAAATCCGTCCACAAAATTAATGCAAAACTCTTCCAAGTGTGACTCAAAACGATGAGAGCTGAACCTGGCAGGTGAGCTCTGCCAAGTCCTTGCCCTGCAAAGACTCCCTGCGAGTCCTGGAATTCCTTTCACCGCAAAAATAGGTAGACATAACATTTAAAAACCATCCTAGATCTTTGTCTTCTTGTGCCAGATTTCATTTTAATAAGTTTTTTTTTTTTGGGGGGGGGGAAGAAGGGAGAATCCATCCAACCTGTGGGAGCAGCTCCCTGAAATCAGGAAATTCAGCCTGGGGACAAGGAGGGTGACAGGCAGATGCAGGAGGGACAAACCATCTCCAGATTGTCCTTTAAGGAGCCCACAGGCAGGTTAGATAGCAGCCAGCCCTGTGACCCCTCAAATCATACACACACCCCAGAAAAACCCGGACCTGAAGATGCTGCTCCTGCCTGAAATGAGGGAATTTTGATTTTGACGGGGCTGGATGAGGCAGCGCTGGGGCTGAGGCTGGAGCTCGGCCCTTGCTGACAGAGCAGAGCCCTCTCGTGGCAGCGGGGCCGGAGCTTCCACCTCCATCCCAGGGAGAAAACCCGGGAATGGTGGGGCCAAAATTGGGATTTCATGGGGTCAGGGGCCAGTAAACACCTTCCATTAACCCACAACGACCCAGCCTCTGCTGCTGGGCTGTGTTTGTGTCACCTTCGCTGTTCCTCACTGCCTCTCATCTGCCCTGAGCTATAAGTACAGTCGTGTTCTGTCGCTATGATATTTTTTGATAAAAAATCTTCTTTGCCCAGGATTTTTCTCCTGAGAATGTAAACAATAATTATCTGATTGTTTGGAATGTGGTTTGGAGGTTGCTCCCCAACAGGTGCATCTTTGACTGGTTCCATGTGAATTGTTTTAATTTAATGACCAATCCCAGTCCAGCTGTGTCAGACTCTCTGGTCAGTCACAGGTTTTTATTATTCATTCTTTTCTAGCCTGCTGATGTCTCCTCTCTTTCTTTAGTATAGTTTTAGTATATAATTTCTATAATGTAATGTAACATTATAATATGATATGCATATGATATGAATATACTATAATATAATAATAATATAATATGATATTCATATAATGGCATATGATGAGATATGATGAGATATAATGTAATATAATGTAATGTAACTAATATAATATAATATAATATAATATAATATAATATAATATAATATAATATAATATAATATAATATAATATAATATAATATAATATAATATAATATAATATAATATAATATAATATAATATAATATAATATCAGCCCTCTGAGAACATGGAGTTAAATTCTCATCTCTCACCTCATCCTGGGGACCTCACAACACAACAATGTTCATCTTGCCTTGGTCCAAAGACCCTGAAACACTCCAGAGCTGCCCCAATTCCATGGCATTGCTCTGAGCAATGCAGCCACCCCCCTTTTACCACATCTTTTTTTGTGATTATGCCTTGGAGGAACCAAATTTTAGCAGGCAAACACAGCTTTAAACAAGAGAAGCTGCAGGGTTTTGGCTCAGGAGCCCCCATCAGAGGCTCTGTGGTCCCTGCTGGGCACAGCATGCCCAGGCTCTGTGCCAGTGGCACAGGGGGCTTCTCTTGGTGCCACTCAGAGGAGAAAGCCACCCTCCCTACCCCCCAGAACATCATTTTCCTGCAGGAAAATGGGAGCAGCGCGGGGCAGGGCACAGGGACAGGGCAGCAGCTACAGGGATTTACCCCACCTTGTGCTGCCCAGAGCCAAGGGACACTTACTTCCTCCAGCCAGGGACGTGACCAGGGCCAGGGCCAGCAGGGTCTTCATGGCAGGCATCCTCAGCAGTGTGCAGGGTGGGCTGTGGAGCTGCTGTTTTGTCTTAAGGTCTTACAGCTAATCTGCTTGGGTGAGTGCATCAGGGGCTGGGCTAATGCCATCTTAGCTGGGGGGACAGGACACAGCTCCCCAAGGACATGGGCTGGGTGGTGGCACCACACTGGTGCTGTGGGTGCTCCATATCCTGCCCTGGAAACCTTCTCTGGACACAGAACCTCGTGGTGGCTTTCAAAGGTCTCGATCAGGCCCAGCTGCTCCATCAGAGAACAGCCCCTTTCTTGTCATGAATAGCAGCAAGTTGGGGAAAACCCCTCCAGATTTTCCAACCCACCAAAGGAGAAGTGCAAGAGAACAGCAGAAAACCCCTGGGAGCCCAGTGGAACCATTCCTGCACCCCCCCAGGCTCCAGCAGGATTTAGCCAAGGGCACAGAGGGTTGTCAGGGTCAGTGCAGGGATTAGGACAAGGATTTTTAGTGGTGCTGGGTGATGGCACCACTCTGGTGCTGTGGATGGGCTGGGCTCTGCTCCATATCCTGCTCTGGAAACCTTCTTGACCTGATCAAGGCTTTCAAAGGTCTTGATCAGGCCCAGCTGCTCCATCAGAGAACAGCCCCTTTCTTGTCACAAGTTGGAGAAAACCCCTCCAGGTTTTCCAACCCACCAAAGGAGAAGTGCAAGAGAACAGCAGAAAACCCCTGGGAGCCCAGTGGAACCATTCCTGCACCCCCCCGGGCTCCAGCAGGATTTAGCCAAGGGCACAGAAGGGTTGTCAGGGTCAGTGCAGGGATTAGGACAAGGATTCTCCTGCCTGGCATCCTGCTGCTGCCTCAGCTTTTCCTGCTGCCTGAGCTCACTGCCATGGCTTAGGACCAACACAGTGTGCTGGGAGCCACGGGGCCAGAAAAGTCATCCCAGGTCTGAATCTCAGAGCTCAGAAACGCAGATTGCAGGAACAGATGATAACTGTGCTTATTTGAAACCACATTAAACCACATTAATAAAGACAAGTCAGAAAACAGCCCATGCTTAGGACCATCACAGTGTGCTGGGAGCCACGGGGCCAGAAAAGTCATCCCAGGTCTGAATCTCAGAGCTCAGAAATGCAGATTGCAGGAACAGATGATAACTGTGCTTATTTGAAACCAAATAATAACCATATAAACCACATTAATAAAGACAAGGCAGAATGCAGCCCATCCTGGAAAGTAAAACCAAACCAACTCCTCCCAAAACTCTTCACCAACCTCACAAACACCAAGAAAGCTTTCAAGAGTGATAAACACAGTTTTTACTCAGGCAATGAAACATGGAAAAAAATATATTAGTAATCATTATAATAATCTCATTTGTGTGAGTATAACTCTTACAAATATTTACCTGACATATAAAAGGGAAATTATCATACATATAAAACCAATGGCAATGGCAGTTACACACATGGCTGGAAGCAGAGGGGTGGGAGCCAATGCAGAGGAAGTTCCTGCCTGGGGGAGGCCACACTGGAGGGACAGGGGAGGGGATCAGTAGTTGGGGGTCACTGGTTGGCACTTGGTTACAGACAGATCTGCTGGCAAACACACACTGCAAACAGCAACACAGCAGCAGGGGCAGGGCCTGCTGCTGCCACAAGGGCATTTAAAGCCTACTGCAAGGAACAGAGGACAAACACACACCCAGCTGTGACAGCACACACAGGGACCTGCCACTCCCTGTGCCATTCCCTGTGCCATTCCCTGTGCCATTCCCTGACACCACCCCACCACCTGGAGGTGCAGCCGCCCTGCCTGCTGGCAAACACCTTCTGTTTTACATCACCGCAGCCATTATGCATGTATTTATATCCATATCTGGAGCTATAACCATATTATAGTTAATAAATCATTCCTTAGGAATCTTCTTTGCCCAGGCTGGGGTGCACAGGACGGGTGAGGGGAGGTGGCACAGCAGGACTGGGTGGCACTGGGGACAGGAGGGATGGAGGGCTGTGTCCTGTGGGGCACCACAGTGCAGCCCTGCTTTGCAGACAGCCCACAGTGACTGCTGTGTGCAGCTCAGGGCTCTGGGGAAGCGGTGAAATCTGAATTTCTGCAATGATCCATCAGCTCCAAGGGTCAGAAACACGCCCCAAGCAGAGACTGACCTCACCTTGGGCCAGGACAGCACATGAGGATCACAGCCCTGAGCAAAGCAGAGGGCTGGGGGCTGCCACGGTCCTGCAGCAGCCTCACACCACACTGTGGGTGCTGCTGGGGGCAGGCAGGGCAGTGCCCCAGGGCCCCAAAGCAGACAGCAGCCCTGGAGCAGCCTGTCAGCAGCTCTGAGGGGTGATGCAATGCTGCACTCTGCTTCCTCAAGAGAAAAAAGCCATCTGCCCCAGAAATCTCAGCGTCTCAGGGGTTTGCTTTACCTGCACAGACTCCCAAAGGGGAACAGAAATAGTCCTTGTGGATCATAGGACTGAAGCTTTATCACCAGCCCAGGAAGGGACATGTGGGGAGGTCAAGGGGGTTAAAAAGAAAGGGGGAAAAAAGGGTTTTTCTTTTCTTTCAACTGTGCAAAGGGTGAATATCCAGCACAAGCAACGGGTGCACTGCTTTGAGTGGTGTCAGCCACTGGCTTCTGTGACCAGTCTGTCACTGGGAGAACTGGGGGCATGGAGAACAAGGAGGAACGTGGAGAACTGGGGAGCTGTGTGCTGGGGCAGGCTGCTGACACCTTTGCTAAAGTGTAGAATAAACTCTCTATATATTATATAACTAATAAAATATAATCAAGTGTATGGCTCTGGCTTAAACAGGTGTTTGCTCTGCATGCTCGACATGGGGAATTAGAAAATAGAAGGAAAAGAGCTCAATTCTGTTACAAAAAGGTAGCAGCAAAAAGGTTTGTGAAAGTGTTCAACAGGCTGGGCAGGAAACAGTCCTAACTGCAAATATTTCCCTTATTTCACACCTATCCATTCAAGGCAGAGAATCCTCCACCACTGCAGCTACTGCAGCACCCACGAGGCACATCAGGATTCAGTTCCTTCCTCCTGCAGCCTCTGAAGGGGAGCCCTGGTCTCAGCATGGCCCAGGGAGTCACAGACAGGGCCCTGCAGGGGCCAGGGCACAGGGAGGGAGGATGGACAGGCAGTCCCAGCTCTCCAGAACCAACCCCTGCTTCTCAAACACCTCTTGGTGCAGAAACCTCCTGCCTGCCCTGCCCTGCACTCTCCCTGGAGAGGGCTGAAGGTGCTGCAGGTTGTGTGGCTGCTCTGGGGGGAACGAGTTGTGCCTGACTGGAAGGAGTGTGAGCAGAGAGCCCAAGTGCCCATAAATGCTCATAAAGTGCACGAATGCAGAGATGTCAGCTCCCTTCCTCTGAGGCTGGCACAGCCAGGGACAGGGAGAGGCTGTGCTGTGCTTCACCCACAAACCAGAGACCAGCCAAACCCAGGGCAGGAGCCAGCAGGTCCCCCCTGCCACCCCCACGTCCCAGGGCAGGACCCACCAGTGGCTGGACCTGTTCTGCTGAGCCCGTGAGGACAATCAGTGACAAGAGAGTGCAGTGGGGACACAGCTAGACCCAGCCCAACCAAGGGGGACAGAGCCCAGGGCGTCACCTCCCACCTGAGAGGTGCAGAGGGACAGGGCAGCACACCCTGGGAGGAGCACACAGAATTCCCAGGCTGAGCACAGGATGATGCCCAGGATGATTCCCAGGCTGAGCTCAGGCTGAGCTCAGGATGATGCCCAGGATGAGCCCAGGATGATGCCCAGGATGAGCCCAGGATGATTCCCAAGCTGAGCCCAGGATGATTCCCAAGCTGAGCCCAGGATGATTCCCAGGATTCCCAGGCTGAGCGCAGGCTGAGCCCAGGATGATTCCCAGGCTGAGCCCAGGATGATTCCCAAGCTGAGCCCAGGATGATTCCCAGGATTCCCAGGCTGAGCCCAGGCTGAGCCCAGGATGATGCCCAGGATGAGCCCAGGATGATGCCCAGGCTGAGCCCAGGATGATTCCCAAGCTGAGCACAGGCTGAGCCCAGGATGATGCCCAGGCTGAGCCCAGGATGATTCCCAAGCTGAGCACAGGCTGAGCCCAGGATGATGCCCAGGCTGAGCCCAGGATGATGCCCAAGCTGAGCCCAGGCTGAGCCCAGGATGATGCCCAGGCTGAGCCCAGGATGATGCCCAGGCTGACTGCAGGGATCCCAGCCTGGAGCTGTGGGAAGCAGACAGGGACAGTGAGGGGAGCAGCCCTGCTCAGGAGCCACAGGTCTGGCAGCCAAGGGGCAGCTGGACACGAGAGCTTTCCTGCAGGGAACCCAGGGCTAAGGCAAGGTGCTCAAGGTCACGAGAGAAGCAGCCAAGTGCAGAGTGCTGGGCGAGCAGGGGGTGCTGAGCTCAGTCTGACTTTCCCAGTTTCGCTATCAGCTCGTCGCAGATCTTGGTCAGCTCCTCAATCTCCTGGTTCTGGAAGAAAAGCACATCTTGGGGACCAACAGCAGGGCCCATCTGGCATCAAGCACGTGTGGGAAAGGGCAGCCAGGTCCTATATGTGACCCTGAAACAGCTCCTCTGTGCATCCAGGCATTGTGCAGAGCCCTGTGCTCACCCTTCCTCATTCCAGATCTGCAGCAAGCCAGCCCCAGCCCACACCTCTGCAAACAGGCCCACATAAGCCAGCAATGCCCATTCTGCCCCCAAAAATCCAAACCAACCCCACAAAACACAAAAAACCCACAAAAATATCCCAAAAACCAAACCCACAAAACACCTTCTGGACCAAAAATCCACCTCTGGCATCAACAGGATGCTCAGGGCAGAACAGGAACTCCTCATCCCAGTCAGACCTGCAGAGATCTGCAGCAAGCCAGCAAACAGGCCCACATAAGCCAGCAATGCCCATTCTGCCCCAAAAAAATCCAAACCAACCCCACAAAACACAAACCCCCCCCCCAAAAATATCCCAAAAACCAAACACCTTCTGGACCAAAAACCTGGATGCCAAACCACAGAAAAACAAACAAAAATCCCAAAAATCTGGATGCCAGAACACAAAAAAAAAAAAAAAACCAACAAAAAAAAATCCCAAAAACCAAACACCTTCTGGACCAAAAACCTGGATGCCAAACCACAGAAAAACAAACAAAAATCCCAAAAATCTAGATGTCAGAACACGAAAAAACCCCCAAAAAAATCCCAAAAACCAAACACCTTCTGGACCAAAAACCTGGATGCCAAACCACAGAAAAACAAAAATCCCAAAAATCTGGATGCCAGAACACAAAAAAAAACCAACAAAAAAAATCCCAAAAACCAAACACCTTCTGGACCAAAAACCTGGATGCCAAACCACAGAAAAACAAACAAAAATCCCAAAAATCTAGATGCCAGAACACAAAAAAAAACCAACAAAAAAAATCCCAAAAACCAAACACCTTCTGGACCAAAAACCTGGATGCCAAACCACAGAAAAACAAACAAAAATCCCAAAAATCTGGATGCCAGAACACAAAAAAAAACCAACAAAAAAAATCCCAAAAACCAAACACCTTCTGGACCAAAAACCTGGATGCCAAACCACAGAAAAACAAACAAAAATCCCAAAAATCTGGATGCCAGAACACAAAAAAAAACCAACAAAAAAAATCCCAAAAACCAAACACCTTCTGGACCAAAGATCTGGAGGACGCCTCTGGCATCAAGAGGATGCTCAGGGCAGCAGCAGGAGCTGCTGGCAGGGCTGCAGAGAGGCAGGGGCAGGTGTGTGTTACCTTCTGCTGCAGGGTTCTCTCCAGGGACTCCACCTTCATCTGCTCCTTGCGCAGCCCCGCGTGCAGCGCCGCGCTCTCCGCCTTGGCCTTGGTGCGCACCTGGGCGATCTCCTCGTTGGCTCTGGGGGACACAGGGGGCCAGGGGCCGCTCAGGGGGCACCACTGCTGCCTTGTGACGCCAGGGTTTACCTCAGAAAGTCGGCTCCCTCTCCTGATAACTCCCTCCCAGGTGTGTCAGTCACCTGTCCCTTCCCTTTCCTGGCCCCTCCCAGCACTGTTGGTCAGTCCTGGAATTCTAGAAGGGTGGCAAGATGTGGGCTGGTGTTCCCATCTGCACGCACGTTACCACCATAAAATAAAGTGTGAAGCTCTGCTCCTTCAGGGCCAAGCTAAACCCCCTCACCACCCACCCCACTCAGGGTTACACGTGCTGCTGAGCTCCTGCTGTACCACAAACACGAGCACAAGGACAGATGGGAACTTGGTTAAGTGGCCATAAATAGACTGTGCACCTCAGGTTCTCCATTAAAAAATAAATAAGCAGAGATCAGAGAGTGCATTCAGGGATTTGCTCTGCCTTGCTTAGAGACACTTGAGCCTGAGGTTGTAAAATGCAGCTTTTCACATCATTCAGCTCCTGCCTTCCAGCCTCTGGAGAGCAAATGAAGCTGCTTCCCTACAAGGTCTGGAAGCACCCAGCAATCTCATGCATGACCTTACTTGTCTAATTTTTCTTCTGCGTGGACCTTCAGGGCCTGATACCGCTGCTCTTCCTGCTTGACACGGGTCAGATAATCTTGAGCACATTTCTTCAGAGCTTCTTCATTCTGGAAAAGTAAGTAAATCCATCTGCAATGGGCACAAAGACATTGCTCTGACAGGATGATAGTTATTGTTCTGAATGTAAGAAAAAAGGTTTTTAACAAACCCAATTTCTGCTTTACATTCAGCAGCATAGAAATATGGAGTGTGACTGCCCAGGAATCCTGGGGCCAGGGACCAGAGCTGCAGGGAGAAAGGGCAAACCAAGGTAAGGACCTTCTTAAATCCTTCCAGGACGCCCTTCAGGTTTTCATATCTCCTGAACAGATCCGACAGGGACCTCTCCACTGAGTTCAGGTCTGCCAGAGCCTGGTCCTTTTCCATTGTGAGCTGCTGCAGGTTCTTCTGAGATGTCATGTTTGTCCTCTGCTCATCCTCTGGCATGGAGAACAAACAACAGGGACACAGTGACTGGGTGGGGACAGCTGTGGCAGCCAGCTCCCTGCCCTGCACACCTGGCCAGCTGACAGCACCTTACCTATCATCTGGGCAATGGTCTTCTCATACTCAGCCACGATTTTCCTAGAAGGAAGAGAAAAAACAAACAGGTGAGAGGCCACTGACTGTGGGGACATGCACCTCCAGCTCCTGCCCCATGGAGGCCCTGCTGGCCCTGGCACCACTGCACCCCACAGGACCACAGTTACAGGGCCCAGATGTTGGGGCTGCACCACCCATCAGTGCTGCTTCAGACCAAAGCCCTCCTCTGCCACTGGGGCTGGCACAGCCCATGGGATTTTATTTCAATTTTATTTCTATTTATTTCTATTTTATTGCAGCAAAGGAACGAGCAGGACACAGCACCAGCACTAAGAGAACACTGATGTTGAGTTTGTGAGGTCCCCACGATGAAGGAGGAATTGAGAATCTGACTCCATGTTCTCAGAAGGCTATTATACTATATTATATTATATTATATTATATTATATTATATTATATTATATTATATTATATTATATTATATTATATTATATATTACACTATATTATACTGCATTATATATATTATTATATTATACTACATGATACATTATACTATATTATGTTATATCATATTATATATTATATTATATTATACTACATTATATTATACTACATTATATTATATTATACTACATTATATTATATTATGCTATACTAAAACTATACTAAAGAATCAAGAAAGGATACAGACAGAAGGCTTAACAACAATGATAAAAACTCATGACTGACTCCTCAGAGTCTGACACAGCTGATGGTGATTGGTCATTAACTAAAAACAATTCACATGAAACCAATCAAACAACCACCTGTTGGTAAACAATCTCCAGCCACATTCCAAAGCAGCCAAACAGAGGAGAAGCAAATAAGATAATTATTGTTTTCATTTCTCTCTGAGGTTTCTCAACTTCCCAGGAAAAGAAATCCTGGTGAAGGGATTTTTCCAGAAAATCTGACACTGACACAGCACTAAGAGAAGTCTCTGCCAAGCCACCCCAGCCTGGTGAGGCTGAGCTGTGCCACCCCCGATGCCCCCTCAGGGAACAGCTCTCACCTCATCTCCAGCACTTCCTGCCTGCTCTCCTCGTATTTCTTCTTCCACTCGTTGGCCTCGATCTCCTTGGTGATGATCTGGGGGCAGCAGGCACAGGACCCTTGGGATGTGCTCTGGGGGGTGTCCCCTCTCTGTCCCATGCAGGGGATCAGATCCCCCATCCTGGGCAGAGCAGAGCCACCCCTGCTGCCCTGGGGTGAGCCCCAGGGACAGGGACACGAGGGGCAGCCCCAGGGACAGGGACAGGGCTGTTACCTCCAAGGGACAGCCCGGGGGACAGGGACAGGGCTGTTACCTCCTCTCTGATCAGCAAGGGGCATCCCCAGGCCACAGGGACATGAGAGGCAGCCCCAGGGACAGGGCTGTTACCTCCAAAGAGCAGCCCAGGGGACAGGGACACGAGGGGCAGTCCAGGGGACAGGGACAGGGCTGTTACCTGGTCTCTGATGAGCAAGGGACAGCCCAGGGGACAGGGACACGAGGGGCAGTCCAGGGGACAGGGACATGGTTGCTACCTCTAAGAGGCAGCCCCAGAGGACAGGAACACGAAGGGCAGCCCCAGGGACAGGGACAGGGCTGTTACCTGGTCTCTGATGAGCAAGGGACAGCCCAGGGGACAGGGACACGAGGGGCAGCCCCAGGGGACACGAGGGCAGCCCCAGGGGACAGGCCCAGAGCTTTACCTCCTCTCTGATGAGTGTGAGCACAGCTGCCTTCTCAGACTCGCTGAGGCAGATGCCAGCCAAGGGACTCTCACTGCTGCTCACGCTGGGGCACTTGTCCATGGAGCACAGCCCGGGGTTGTCCTGGGGGAATCACCCAGGGATGGGATGCTGGGGAGGGGGCTCTTTTCACCCACCCCACCCCTGCTTTATCAGCATCTGCATTTTCCCTTCCTGCACACACAGAGCCCAGAGCCCTGGCAGAGCTGCTGGGAGGTGCCAGGAGCAGGCAAAAGGAGCCACGAGCTGCCCCAGGGAGGCAACATCCCAAAAGGGAAACCCTAAGGACCATTTCAGAAGGAAAAGACCCAGCCCCAAGCACATCCAACTTCCCCTATCCCATGGCTGCTTTAAAAATATCCCCAGCCTGGAGGGTCTCTGCTGGCTGTGAGCCACAGGCAGGGATGGTCTGCAAGGGTCTGTCTGTCTGTCTGTCTGTCTCCAGGCCCTCCCAGCCTGGAGGGGACAGCAGTGCAGCTCAGATTGCTGCTGGCAGCTGCAGGGACATTTCCTGGGCTTTGCTGCCCACCCAAATGGCCAAGGAGGCTGTGGGGGAAGCAGAACTCAGAACAGGGGTGCAAGGGACAGCCCCACTCATCCCTGGTGCTCCAGGAGAGCTCTGGAATGGGAGATGCTCACACAGAGATCCTGGCACCCTCCTGGTGCCATTCTGGGTGCCTCTACAAGGCCTGGGGGGGTTGTACCCCCATTGTCCCCTGCCTTCCTCTCCCAAAGCCCCTCCTGTGCCCTGCCTGTGCCCCAGTGCTGCTGTGAGCGTGTTCAGAGGGGTCTGAGGATGAGGGAGGAGACGAGGATCTGACCCCATGTTTCAGAAGGCTGATTTATTAGTTTATGATATATATTATGTTAAAACTATACTAAAAGAATAGGAGAAAGGATTTCATCAGAAGGCTGGCTAAGAATAGAATAAGAATGATAACAAAGGCTTGTGTCTCAGACACAAGATACAGAGAGCCTGAGCCAGCTGGGCTGTGATTTGGCCATTAATTAGAAACATCCACATGAGACCAATCCCAGATCCACCTGTTGCATTCCACAGCAGCAGATAATCAATGTTTACATTTTGTTCCTGAGGCCTCTCAGCTTCTCAGGAGAATAAATCCTAAGGAAAGGACTTTTCAGGAAATATCATGGCTACACTGCTGCAGCCACTGGGACAAACTGGGGGCAAGGCTCAGCCCCAGCTGCTGGCCCGGCCTGTCCCTCCTTTCCCCACCCAGAGCAGTGACAGCCCTGCAGCATCTCCCTGAGAAGGGGCTGCCAGAAATAGAGAAGGGAGGAAGGAGGAAGGGGAGGGAGGAGGCAGCCTGCTCCTCACAGTGTGGAAACCAGAGCACTGGAGCACTTCTCCCCTCCCCTCTCCTCCCCCTGGTGCTTCAGCTGCTCAGCTCGAGCTCCCTGTGGCCATGGCAGAGGTGGGAGCCACCCCTGGGGCAGGTTTGGGGCCAGGCACCCCAGCACTGAGGAGGTTCAGCCTCCCAAGAGCTGCTGCACACCTGAGCTCCTGCAGGTACCTTGGGGTGACAGCAGCCGCCTGCAGGACCACAGCCTGCCCAGGCTCTCAGGGCACCAAACGAGAGCTCACTTTGCCCATGTCCTTGTGGGGCTCAGCACAGCTAAATCTGTCTCCCAGGGCTTGCTTTTGCTGATATTGCTAATCCCATTGTCATCTGCTTGTCAGCTCAAGCAGCTTTGGGGCTGGCACAGGGTGTCCCTTGGGGCTCCTCAGGCCATGGCAGGGCTGTGCCAGCACGGTGGGGCTGCCAGGGGCAGGGTGGCTGCAGAGCAGGGCTCCTGTGCTCTTCCCACCTCTGCTGTCAGAGGGCAGGGCCCTGAGGGTCCCTCCAGCACCAAGGGGCACCAGAGCCAGCCCTGGGCACTCCATGTGAGACCCAAACTGTGCTGGCAGCTGCCCACAGCCTGCTCTGCCCTCCCTGTCCTTCAGCCACCGCCCAGGGCAGCCCTGGCTCTGCCTGTCCATCCCCAGCCCTGCTCCTGTCCCCAGCCCTGCTCCTGTCCCCAGCCCTGCTCCTGTCCCCAGCCCTGCTCCTGTCCATCCCCAGCCCAGCTCCTGTCCATCCCCAGCCCTGCTCCTGTCCCCAACCCTGCTCCTGTCCGTCCCCAGCCCTGCTCCTGTCCATCCCCAACCCTGCTCCTGTCCATCCCCAGCCCTGCTCCTGTCCGTCCCCAGCCCTGCTCCTGTCTGTCCCCAACCCTGCTCCTGCCTGTCCCCAGCCCTGCTCCTGTCCATCCCCAGCCCTGCTCCTGTCCCCAGCCCTGCTCCTGTCCATCCCCAGCCCTGCTCCTGTCCCCAGCCCTGCTCCTGTCCATCCCCAGCCCTGCTCCTGTCCCCAGCCCTGCTCCTGTCTGTCCCCAGCCCTGCTCCTGTCTGTCCCCAGCCCTGCTCCTGCCTGTCCCCAGCCCTGCTCCTGTCCATCCCCAGCCCTGCTCCTGTCCCCAGCCCTGCTCCTGTCTGTCCCCAGCCCTGCTCCTGTCCCTAGCACCCATCCCTCCCTCCCTCCCTGTCCCCAGCACTGTCCTGCCTGTCCCCTCCCTCCCTCCCTCCCTCCCTCCCTCCACTCGCCCACCCAGGAGGGATCTGTCTCTGCCAGGCTCCTCCAGGCCTGCTGGGAAATCTCTGCTATTTTTATCAAGTCCCTGCGTGGGCTTGTCAGGAATTTTACCTCCCAGAGAAACTCATTTCAGAAAGGAGAAAGCGAGAGGCACTCACAGGGAAGATGCCAGGCCCTCCTTTTTCCATCTGCTTGCAGATCTCCTTTTCAAAACCTAAAGACAACGAAACACAACCTTTAATTGATTTGCAAACAGCACCCTGGGGCACACACAGATTTTCTGAGGCAGAGGAGGGTCCCTCTGAGCCTCCCCATCCCCTGAGCTTCCCCTCCCTAAGGCATCTTTGCCCCCAGCTCCTTGCTGGCATCATTTTGGTTGGAAAAGCTCTCTAAGAGCATGGAGACCCCAGCACTGCCAAGGTCACCATTAAACCCTGTCCCCAGGTGCCACAAGGTGCACCCTGCCAGCCTTCCAGCACTCCTGGAGTGAGAACCAACACTCCCCTCTGGTGGCAGTTCAGCTGTGCCCATGTCCCCAGGGCTGGGACCACCATGTGGTGGCAATTCAGCCATGCCCATGTCCCGCCGTGTGGTGGCAGTTCAACCTGTGCCCATATCCCACCATGTGGTGGCAATTCAACCTGTGCCCATGTCCCACCGTGTGGTGGCAGTTCAACCTGTGCCCATGTGGTGGCAGTTCAGCTGTGCCCATGTCCCACCGTGTGGTGGCAATTCAGCTGTGCCCATGTCCCCAGGGCTGGGACAGGACGTTTTGCACCTCAGCAGCTGCTCAGACCACCCCAGAGCACCAGCACCCCTCATCCCTGGTGCTCCAGGAGAGCTCTGGAATGGGAGATGCTCACACAGAGATCCTGGCACTCTCCTGGTGCCATTCTGGGTGCCTCTGCAAGGCCTGGGGGGGTTGTACCCCCATTGTCCCCTGCCTTCCTCCCCCAAAGCCCCACTCCTGTGCCCTGCCCAGGGCTGCAGCCACAGGGACAAACTGGGGGCAAGGCTCAGCCCCAGCACCAGCCCTAACACCCTCCAAAGGACCTGACACACGGCCCCTGCTGCTCTGAACAGCAGGGAGGAGACAAAAAACATCTCCCCCATCTACAAAGTGTGGGACACCACGAGCTGGGGACACCCTGACCTGGGGACACCCCAATCTGGGGACACTGTGTCTCACAGGAGGGACACCCTGACCTGGGGACACTCTGTCTTACAGGACATTCTGCCTCACAGCAGGGACACCCGAGCCTGGGACTCTGCTTCATAGGGGGACACCCCAACCTAGGGGACACTGAGGGGACACTGTCTCACAGGAGGGACACCCTGACCTGGGGACACCCTGACCTGAGGGACACCCTGACCTGCAGGTGCTGCTTCACATAGCATGAGGGGTAATTTCTGGGCCACAACTGCTGACACAATCCACAATTCAGGGGTAATTTCTGGGCCACAACTGCTGACACAATCCACAGTTCAGGGGTAATTTCTGGGCCACACTCCCACAAGTGCAGCCACAATTCATGTGCTAACAGTGCGTTTAGAGAGCTCAGCCTGCAGAGGAACAGGTAATGTGACACTGCCCTCTTCCCAAGCTTCCCTCCATTTCTCCCAGTGCCAGCAGCTGCACCCACAGCTCCCACCCCATCCCTGCAGAGAGCACCCAGCCCCTGCACCTGCCTGGCCTCTGGGAGCAGCAGCAATAATAAATCAACCCTCCAGCCTCTCCCCTGACTGTCAGATTTTCCTCCCCTGAGGACAAAGGACCATTCTCCGTGGAGCTGGCAGCCCAGCACAGCCCTCAGCAGAAATGATTAATGGGTTCCTGCAGAGGGGAGCCTGCAACCCCCCCGTGGTGATTTCCCCTGCTTGCACCTAGGGCTTGGCTATTGATTAAATGTCATGTTGCCTGGTTTTTAATTATTTTGTAATGGCTTGGGCAGAGAGGCTAATTACGTGGGAAACTGATGGCAGAATTCCACCAGGAGCAATAATTGGGTCTGTGTGGGCATTACTGAGATCTCCATCGAGCACAGCCCTGTGCCAGGACGCCAGGTCCTGGCAGCTCTGCTCTAAGCAGGGCCCCTGCAGCCCAGGAGTCAGGGCAGGATGCTCTGAGTGAGCAATTGCTCTGCTCAGCAGTGAGCACTGGTGGGGGGGAACCTCATGCCTGAGCCACATCCCTCTGCAGCATCGCAGGGAGAGTGCTCTGTACACAAAACCTAAATAAACACAGCCTGGACCATCGTTTTCCATGCTGGAAACAATGCAGGGAAGCAATGGGAGGTTCCATGAGAACCTGCAGCAGCCTTTAGCCCTGTCAGTGCAAACAAACTCTGGTGAGGCTGCAGCACCAGTTCCTTGCCAGAGGCTCCCACAGCACATTCCCAGAGCTGAAGGCAAGCAGGGGGCTCCTCACCTGCCTCTGCTCTGTGCTTCCCTGAGGACACAGGCACGTTGGAGCACTCAAAGTACTCCAGGTCATCTTCTGCCTCAGCCTTCTTCTCCAGCCCCGCTGGTTTCTGCGTGGAGCTGGTGGAGGCCAACTTCTCCTCATCAGTGGCACGTCCATCCCGGTGTGTAATGTCTGGGATCTCTGAGATCAACACTCCTTCCTCCTGCAGGACCAAAACACGCAGTCAGGCAAGATCTGCAGGGGTCAGGCCACCAGGTGGGCAGCTGATACTGCACAGATAGCATGGAAAGCTTAAAATCCACAGGTGAGCTGCTCCTCCCTCCCTTCCTGTAGGAGCAATGGGGGCAGGATGGTGGGGATGGATGGAGATGAGAGATCTCTGCAGCCAGGTGGGGAATTTGGGGTTTATTGCAAAGGGCCAAGGGCAGGGCCCTGCTGGGAGCTGCCAGGCACAGCTCAGAGCAGGACTGAGAGAGGAGAGGGGGAGAGAGGATGAGAGGGTGAGAGAGTAAAAGGGGTAAGAGAGCGAGGTTCCCATTCCAATACCATAAATCTTCTTCTGTGTTGAATATTGTGATTCTCACTAACCAATCCAGTACAAGACACAAATCCTACAGCATTTCCATACAGCCTATAAGAATCACTACATCACCATCCTGTGTTACATTCTAAACCCTACAAACTCCTCTTTGGGCCCCTTCTGCCAAGCTGTAGGGTCTGCTCTGACCCTTGGGCCTGTCTGCAGGCAGAGGGTGTTGTTCCATCAAAAGGGGATCACCTTCAGCCAGCCACACCATTGTTTTCCAGTTGTTCAGTAACTGAGGCATCTCAAAGCTTGCTTTCATTTCAATCTCACTTACAGTTTCCATATTCTCAGAATCTTTAGCCAGGCAATCACATTTATAAGGCTTTCCTGTTTCACCTTCCCCAACACCTTCCCACCAGGAACTGCCCACAGGGAAGATGCCAGCCTGAAGCTCAGCCAGCCCAGCTCTCCCCAGCCCCCTGTGCCCAGCCCAGAGCTCTGGGGTCTCACCCCCCTACCTGAGCACTGATGTCCAGGACCAGGGGCTGCTGTGCCTCGTGCTGCTTCACCTTGCATCCACTCCTGCAGGAGAGAGGAGCAGCAGCTCAGGGGGGTTCAGGGGCAGCGAGGGGGATGTGGGGTGAGTGCCAGACAGCCCAAGCAGGGGGAGGCAGTCCCAGCACCAGCCTTGCACCCACGGCGTGCCAGCACCCCACTCACCAGTCAAACACCGAGGCAGAGCGGCTTCTGGGAGGGACAGAAGGAACAGGCAAACAAAAGACACAACTACACACAAGTTGGGTTTGTCTGTGAGGTGTTTATTCCTGAGGAAGGTAAGGAGCCGAGCAAGGACCCCAAGAGGCCGATGGGGAGAGAGATAACACCAAGATAACAGCTCTGGATTGCACAAGGAGCTGGCACAGAAGGATCTCCCTCGCCCTGCATGCCCAGCACCGTGGCACCCCAGGCTTCGGTGCAAGTCGACTTTCTGCAGGAAGAACCATGTCCAGGCTGTCTCATGGCCTCTCCCTGCAGCTGGAAGCTTGCCTGGGACTTCTCCACAGCATCCCCATCTCTCAGGTGAGTCAGGCAGGGTGCTGTGCCCCAAACAAACGCTCCGTGCGGCACGAACGCTGCCCCCAGGAGAGGGGCCCCTCAGGTGGGATCTTTAGCCCAAGGAGGTCTTGCAGGTGGTCTCCTTGCCCTTCAGGGAGGAGGCTGTCCCTGGAACTCCATCCCATGTCCCTGAAGGCACCCATCCCCTGCCACCTGTGCAGGGCTGCAGGCACAGCCGCATCCCCACGGCCCCAGGGGGAACGTGGGTGGGACAGCAGGAGCTCTTCTCCCGCATCTCACCCCTCACACTCCACACTCAGGGACCCCCCAGCCTCATGGGCACGTCTGACCCCCCAGGAGACGCTTGCTGAGCTGGAACAGCTCCTGTAACAGCCCCTGCAGGGGAGGCACCCCAGCCTCCAGGCACAGGCAAAGGCTCCAGCAGCACTGCAGGGAGCTGCTCCCTGGCTCATGGAGCTGCCCCCAGGCTCATGGAGCTGCTCCCAGGCTCATGGAGCTGCTCCCTGGCTCATGGAGCTGCTCCCAGGCTCATGGAGCTGCTCCCAAGTCCATGGGGCTGCTCCCAGGCTCATGGAGTTGATCCCTGGTTCATGGAGCTGCTCCCAAGTCCATGGGGCTGCTCCCAGGCTCATGGAGTTGATCCCTGGTTCGTGGAGCTGCTCCCAAGTCCATGGGGCTGCTCCCAGGCTCATGGAGTTGATCCCTGGTTCATGGAGCTGCTCCCTGGCTCATGGAGCTGCTCCCAGGTCCATGGGGCTGCTCCCAGGCTCATGGAGCTGCTCCCAGGTTCATGGAGTTGATCCCTGGCTCATGGAGCTGCTCCCAGGCTCATGGAGTTGATCCCTGGTTCATGGAGCTGCTCCCAGGCTCATGGAGCTGCTCCCAGGCTCATGGAGCTGCTCCCTGGTTCATGGAGCTGCTCCCAGGCTCATGGAGCTGCTCCCAGGCTCATGGAGCTGCTCCCAGGTTCATGGAGTTGATCCCTGGCTCATGGAGCTGCTCCCAGGCTCATGGAGCTGCTCCCTGGTTCATGGAGCTGCTCCCAGGCTCATGGAGCTGCCCCCAGCCCCTGGCAGTGTCCAGCCCCCCCAGCCCAGCACAGCAGAGCACAAGGAGCAACGTGGGGCACACAGAGCTGGCTCTGCACGCTGCCATGCACACCTGGCTCACACTGAACAATCACTCTGCACTGCTTTTCTCCCTTATGCCCTGCCACGAGCAAGACAAACTTGCCAAACTCCTCTTTTCTGCACCCTCTCCTGTGCCAGGGTTATCCCATCGCCTGGCAGCTGGTTTGAGCTCCCCCCCAGCACCAAGATAACAGCTCTGGATTGCACAAAAACCTGCTGCCCCTCCATGAGCTGAAGGTTTTGGGCATTTGTCCACCATCAGAAGATGCTGTAAGGCGGCATGCTGCGAGGACAAGCACGGGTGTGTGCCTCCAGTGCAGCTCAGCTAAGCTCAGCTCAGCTAAACTCAGCCCAGCTCAGCTCAGCTCAGCTCTCCTCTTCTCCCTCACACCAGGCCAGGCCACCCTGGGGACCCCACCACACAAACCAGACAGCAGAGAGCACAAGTCAAAGGGCAGAAGGAGCCAGCATGCCATGGAGACCAGTGGGGCAGCACACACCCAGAGAGAGGACAAAAACAGCAAAGGAAAAGAAAAGGAATACAGGAGAGAGTACTTACAACAGAAAACAGAGAAATTTCACTTGCTCAGTAGTCCTGATGCACCAAAGCACGGACAGGGAGAGAGACAGACAGATGGAGAGAAGAAGAGTGTGTGAAAAGACCCGAAGAAGAGTGTGTGAAAAGACCTGGATGTTAACTCTGCTCTGAGAAGCACAGGGAGCTGCCTAGCTCAGTCTTTGGGAAGGCACACACACACATGGGACACTCTGATCCTGCCTGTGCTGCCCACGGCAGCGGGGTGAGATCCCAACACAAACCTCAGTGCCAGGGCAATGAGATCCAGGCACAAACCTCAGTGCCAGGGCAGAGAGATCCAGGCAGAAACCTCAGTGCCAGGGCAGAGAGATCCAGGCAGAAACCTCAGTGCCAGGGCAGAGAGATCCACGCACAAACCTCAGTGCCAGGGCAATGAGATCTCAACACAAACCTCAGTGCCAGGGCAATGAGATCCCAACACAAACCTCAGTGCCAGGGCAATGAGATCTCAACACAAACCTCAGTGCCAGGGCAATGAGATCTCAACACAAACCTCAGTGCCAGGGCAATGAGATCTCAACACAAACCTCAGTGCCAGGGCAATGAGATCCCAACACAAAGCTCAGTGCCAGGGCAATGAGATCCCAACACAAAGCTCAGTGCCAGGGCAGAGAGATCCCAACACAAACCTCACTGCCAGGGCAATGAGATCCACGCACAAACCTCAGTGCCAGGGCAGAGAGATCCAGGCACAAACCTCAGTGCCAGGGCAGAGAGATCCACACACAAAGCTCAGTGCCAGGGCAGAGAGATCCCAACACAAACCTCAGTGCCAGGGCAATGAGATCCCAACACAAAGCTCAGTGCCAGGGCAATGAGATCCAGGCACAAACCTCAGTGCCAGGGCAATGAGATCCACACACAAACCTCAGTGCCAGGGCAGAGAGATCCAGGCAGAAACCTCAGTGCCAGGGCAATGAGATCTCAACACAAACCTCAGTGCCAGGGCAGAGAGATCCAGGCAGAAACCTCAGTGCCAGGGCAATGAGATCCAGGCACAAACCTCAGTGCCAGGGCAGTGCCCTGCTATGGGGTGAAATCCACACACAAACCTCAGTGCCAGGGCAGTGAGATCCACACACAAACCTCAGTGCCAGGGCAGTGAGATCCACACACAAACCTCAGTGCCAGGGCAATGAGATCCAGGCACAAACCTCAGTGCCAGGGCAGTGAGATCTCAACACAAACCTCAGTGCCAGGGCAGTGAGATCTCAACACAAACCTCAGTGCCAGGGCAGTACCCTGCTGTGGGGTGAGATCCCAACACAAACCTCAGTGCCAGGGCAGTGAGATCCCAACACAAACCCCACTGCCAATGCCCTGCTGTGGGGTGAGATCCCAACACAAACCCCACTGCCAGGGCAGTGCCCTGCTGCCTGTGCTGCTCCAAGGTGACACAGAGAGAGCAGAGAATTCCCTGCTGCTTCCCCTCCCCACAGGCTCTGCTCACACACAGCCACACATTGGAACACCAGCTCTTTTTTATCTACTCTCTGTAAAGTGTTTCCTGGACAAAACCATCCAGCACAGCCTGATTTTTGCCTGTGAGGTTTTCTCTTTCACTGTTAAAACCCCCCATCTAATTTTCACACTGGAGAATCCGACAGCAGAGTGAGAGACTGCCTGTCCAACCTGTTCTCTTTCTCTGACACAAAACAGAAACTTGGTGGGAGCTCACAAAATGTCTCAGCTACATCCGACCGACCACACCTGCATCCACCAGGGTGTGTTTGGTCCAGCACAAGTCCAGCAAACACATCAGCTCCAGCCTCCCCTGCGGGTTCCTCTGACACCACATCTACACCCTGAGCCACCAGCTGCACCCCCAAGGGGTTTCCAAAGTGGTGACCCTGCAAGCAGGTCCCAGTCCAGCCTTCCCTTGGGACTCAGGACACTGGCACTGCTCCAGAACTCCCGTCCCTCTGCCCCCACAGTGCCCTGACAGGCACAGGGGGACAACACTGAGCCACCAGCAGAATGTGAGGGGCATGGCAGGATCTGGGGTTGGCTCAGGAGGCACCAGGGCAGGAGCACCACCATCATCACCACCTCCATCATCACCACCATGACCATCACCTCCTCCATTACCATCACCATCATCACCACCTCCATCAGCACCACCAGCATCACATCCTCCATTATCATCACCATCACCACCTCCATCACCATCATCACCACCTCCATCACCATCACCATCACCACCTCCATCACCATCATCACCACCATCACCATCATCACCACCTCCATCACCATCACCATCATCACCACCTCCATCACCATCACCTCCTCCATTATCATCACCACCATCATCACCACCTCCATCACCACCACCACCATCACATCCTCCATTATCATCACCATCACCACCTCCATCACCATCATCACCACCTCCATCATCACTTCCTTCATCACCTCCCTATGACCACCTCCATCATCATCACCTCCATCACCACCTCCATCATCACCACTACAACCATCACGTCCTCCATTATCATCACCATCACCACCTCCATCACCACCACCAGTGCAGCTCTGCCTGCCCCTGGGGAGCACAGGGGGGCTGCAGCCCCAGCTCTGGCATTGGCACTCACGTTATCAGGCGTGACTTGGGCTTCTTGGGGGAGTCTCTGCCTTTCAGGGCCTCGTCCTGCAGCTCCAGAGTCTGAGATTCCAGGATTTCATTGAGGCTGTTGTCTGCAGTGGAGCAGGAGTCAGGGTCACTGTTGGCAAGAGTCTTGGTGGGCTTGAATGGATCCATGGAGTCAAAGTTACTGGGGTCAAACTGGTAAGAGCCCTTGGGGAGAACTGGTGAATTTTGCAGTACAGAGCTGCCACTGAGAGAGCTGAGGCCGGGAGCCAGCTGGGAGGAGCCCCAGGGTGGCTCTGTGGGACCCCTCTCCGCATCCTCAGCTGCTCTCTTGGGGGACTCTCTGTGTCTCCTGGGTGTCAGCTTGCTGGCTGGGATCCTGCTGCCCCTCCTGGGTGAAGCTGGCTTGGCCTCCACGCTCTCCTTGGCCTCTGTAGAATCAGCCCCAGGTTTCAGGAGCTGCCCTGGGGCCTCCAGAGCTGGGTCTGCCCCCAGCTCCCCGGGCTGGGGGAGGCGTTGTGGGGCTGCTGGGGCAGAGCTCTGCAGCTGGCAGGGGCTCACACTCCTCTTGTGCTGCTCAAGCTGGGTCTCCTCTGTGGCTTCATCTGTTTTCCTCCCCGGTGTTTTCCCTTTCCCGAGCTGCTCCTGGCCCAGGGCATCATCAGCCCTCAGCTCCAGCAGCCCCGTGCCAGTGTCCCCTGCTGGCATGGTGGCAGTGCCCACATGGGGCACAGGCTCCCCAGCAGAGTGGCCAGGGTCAGCCTGGCAGCCCAGGGGCTGCATCAGGGGTGAGTTGTCAGGGTCAGGTTTAGCATCCAAGCTGGCTGTAGGGGCTCCAATCTCTGGCTGAGCCTCATCTTTGGGGAGCTTCCCAGGCGAGCTGTCCCAGTGGGCTTCCCCTACCAGCAGGTCACCATGGCCACCTGGCTCTGGAAAGAGAAAAGGAGATGGGTAAAGCCTGACCTGTGTGACAGGGGCTGTTCACAGGGGTTCTTGGATTGGGGAAGAGATGAGGATGTGACTCCGTGTTTTAGAAGGTTTGATTTATTATTTTATGATATATATTATATTAAAACTATACTAAAAGAAGAAAGGATTTCATCAGAGGGCTAGCTAAGAATAGAATAGGAAAGAATGATGACAAAGGTTTGTGGCTCGGACAGAGAGTCTGACACAGCTGGGCTGTGATTGGCCATTAATTAGAAACAACCACATGAGCCCAATCCCAGATGCACCTGTTGCATTCCACAGCAGCAGATAACCATTGGTTACATTTTGTTCCTGAGGCCTCTCAGCTTCTCAGGAGGAAAAACCCTAAGGAAAGGATTTTCCATAAAAGATGCCTGCGACAACCTGCAGTGCACTCCCCTCCAGAGGGCTTTCTGTTCCCTCCCCACAGCTGCTCTAGGGTTGGATGTTATGGGGGATTCACTGACCCACAGCTCAGCTTCCCTCCTGCCACACCACAAGGGAGTCACTGCTCGCTTGGGCAGAGTTAAAAATCAGTGAGAAGAGTTCAGGGACGCACAGCACGAGACAGCAGCACAAAATGTGAGCCAGCAGGGCCCGGGGAGGAGGGAATGGGAAGGTGCACTCAGTGAAGGAGCAGAGTCTGGCTGCAGGAGGGATCTGGGGGCTGCAGGGCTGGACGCTCCTGCCTGCAGCAGGCAGGGGAAGCTGCCCCGCACCAGCTGCTCTCCACCTGCACAAACCCTGCTGTAGTCACACCAGGCTCTCCACACTGCTGTCAGCGTCCTCTAATGACAAATCCTGATCCATGACTTAATCTCCAATCCTTTCCCCTCAATCCTTTTACCGTTTAATCTTTTCTTTGACATCAAGGGATGGGAAAGATCCTTTATCTACTCAGGCACCCTGAAAGCTGCACCCACCGAGCACCCAGAGCCAGGCTTGTGGTGCAGCTGTGCCAAGGCACAAGAGGAAAACATCTGGTGCTTTTCCTGCACCTCAACCAGGCACAATTGCACAGATTCCTGGGAGAAAAATCCTCAAGACAGGATGCTGGGATGCCCAGCACCCATCAGGGAGCGCTTGGTACCTGCAGCCCTCACAGGCACCTTTTGGGGAGACACCACCAGGCCCTCCAAGGGCAAAACAGAACCAATGCTCTTCCTAAACCAAACTGGTTTAATGTGGTGGTGTTCGCAGGGGTCCCAGGACAAGGGAGGAGATGAGAATCTGACTCCATGTTTCAGAAGGCTGATTTATTATATATGACATATATAATTATATGTCATATACATATATATACATATATATATGACATATATATTTATATTATATGACATTATAATATATGTCATATATATATGATTTATAATATATGACATATATTATTTAAATAATATAAATATTATATTATTTAAGACTATATTATTTTATGATATATATTATATACTAAAACTATACTAAAAGAATAGAAGAAAGGATTTCATCAGAAGGGTAGCAAGGAAAGGAAAGAATGATAATAAAATCTTGTGACTGCCCAGAGTCTGACACAGCTGGACTGTGATTGGCCATTAATTAAAAACAACCACATGAGACCAATCCCAGATGCACCTGTTGCATTCCACAGCAGCAGATAACCATTGGTTACAGTTTGTTCCTGAGGCCTCTCAGCTTCTCAGGAGAAAAGATCCCAGCAAAAGGATTTTTCATAAAAGATGTCTGTGACAGTTTGAAAACCTGGCTGGGAGGAGCAGCCTGCGTGATGAAGAGCTTGCACCAGGGGAATCTGTCTGTCCCTGCCCCAGCCCTGCCCTGGAACAGAGGTGAGAGTCACCTCCAGCATCCCCCCTGTTTGGCAGGGGGACAGCAACCACCTGCTCCCACAGACCCGCACCCCTGAGCACCCAGGAGAGCTTTTTCCTGTTGGGAAGGATGAGAGTTTGACAGGAAAGTCTCACAGATTTGTGTGCTTGGCAGAAAGATTTTTGAATGTAGAGTCTGATGAAAGAATAGAGAGGAAGCAAGTTTTGATATAGAAGGAAAGAATTGCTGAGCCAGTCTCACTGGATAACCAAGGAGGCAAAGGGTGTGTGAGTTAGAAGGGTTATTATGGCTTAGAGCAAAGGATAAACCCACCCCAAACAAGAAGATGTTTTTACCAAGCAGGGAGAGAGCACAGGCAAACAAGGCAGCAAATGTGGCAAATAGAAAAAAGGTCTCAGAATTTTCCACTGCAAGAAAACTGAAAAACAACTTCCAGCTTAAACTGTAATGTACTGACTGTGAGTGATTGGAGAACAGTAACATGAATATGGTAATTATAGTAGTTATGATAGGCTATAGATAAAAGTTAAGGTATAGATTGGTTCTACTGTATGAAGATGCTCAGCAAAGAAAAGTAAATAATGCATTGTAACCAAAAGAAAAGTAAATAATGCAATGTAACCTAAACCAAAGGGTGTCCAGGCCTGCCTGCAGCTGGAGCTGACAGCTGTGGGCACAGCTCTGTCACCCATGACCCTGGACTGCTGTGACCTCTTGGATGGAATAAACTGCATTTTGTGTACAATAAACTGCATTTTGGATACAATAAACTGCATTTTGGACGCAATAAACTGCATTTTAGAGAGCCACCTGGAGTCCCACATCCCTCATTTCAGCTCTTACATTTTCCTATCACCAGGCATTTGCAACCAGCTCATGTGTGCTGGTAACAGAGCCAGGCTGGCAGAGGAACAGGGAATCAGGCAAATATCTGATCCCAGGACTGATCCAGGACATGGAGCCAACAATCCTGACTCAGTTGATGGCTCGTGGTTGGCGTAATTGATCCCCAGGATGCTAAAAGCCATGAAAATGAATCATGAGGGTCTGTGTGCTCCCTGAGACTGCAAAAATGCTTCCTCTGACTGCAAAAAAAAAAAGCTCCCTCCAAGTAGACCTTGCCTTGATGCCCCAGAAAATGCATCAGTAAACACAAATGCAGTGGATGAGTACTTGGAGTGCAGCCAGGGAACAGTCTGAGGCAGCGCCTGGCAGGCCTTCCCATCATTAGAAACCAGGAAAACCTCCTTAACAGACCCCAAAGAAAACTTTATTACACTTGCTGTGCTGCTCAGCTGTTTGAAGCCTTCCTGAGACAGCCCTGAATAGAAGAACAGACTTCAAAGTCAGGGCAAAAGGACTATTTAAGTGCATTTTGCCTTCCCAGCAGAAGGTTTGGCAGCTGCTGTTCTCACAGACGTGAGCCCATCCTGGTTTCTAACCCAAGCAATGAGTAATTACTCCTTGAATACCAAGCAGCCAGCACACAAACTGCCTCTCCACGCCATGGTAACTCCAGGGTGGGGAGGAAAGGAGCGTGCGGCCATAGCTCAGAACGGTTTTCCCACAAAAAGCAGAAGAAGCACCCAGCCAGCTTCTCCAGTTCTGTGATTCCCTCATTTTCTGCACCCAGGAGTGCTCATCCCCTCCCACAGCCAGCCTGAGAGCTGAGGAACTGGGCCATACTGGGAGGCAGGAGGTGCAGGCTCAGCTGCTGGTTTTGGAAATCTTTTGCAGCAGAAATGTCCCTCCTCAAGCTCAGGAGGGGCTGGGTTTCCCCTCGTTCCTCTCCCCCTCTACATTTCTACTGATTCCAACAGCAGCAGGAACAATTACACAGGATGCAGAGAGCACAAGCCCCATCCTTGGGGGCTCCCACAGCTGCCCAGCCCTGGCAAAAAACCTCAGTGCAGCCCTGGGAGCCCTCCCCAAGCCCAGCACGGTGCCTGCAGCTCTCCCTGCTCCTCCTGAGCTCTCCCCCATTCCCATTCCCATCCCCTGCCCTGCAGCTCTCCCTGCTCCTCCTGCAGCTCTCCCCCAGCCCCATTTTCATCCCCATTCCCATCCCCAGCCCCATTCCCAGCCCTCCTGAGCTCTCCCTGCTCCTCCTGAGCACTCCCCCATCCCCAGCCCCATTCCTGCAGCTCTCCCTGCAGCTCTCCCCCAACCCCATTCTCATCCCCATTCCCAGCCCTGCAGCTCTCTCTGCTCCTCCTGAGCTCTCCTCCATCCCCATTCCCAGCCCCATTCCCATCCCCAGCCCTGCAGCTCTCTCTGCTCCTCCTGAATGCTCTCTGCTCCTCCTGCATGCTCTCTGCTCCTCCTGCATGCTCTCTGCTCCTCCTGAGCTCTCCCTGCTCCTCCTGCAGCTCTCCCTGCTCCTCCTGAATGCTCTCTGCTCCTCCTGAGCTCTCCCTGCTCCTCCTGAGCTCTCCCTGCTCCTCCTGAATGCTCTCTGCTCCTCCTGAGCTCTCCCTGCTCCTCCTGAGCTCTCCCTGCTCCTCCTGCAGCTCTCCCTGCTCCTCCTGAGCTCTCCCTGCTCCTCCTGAGCTCTCCCTGCTCCTCCTGAATGCTCTCTGCTCCTCCTGAGCTCTCCCTGCTCCTCCTGAATGCTCTCTGCTCCTCCTGCAGCTCTCCCTGCTCCTCCTGCGCTCTCCCCCAGCCCCAGCCCCAGGCAGTCACGTTGTGAGCAGCCCTGCTGGCTCCGCACGTACTCCCTTGGCTCGTGGCTCCTGCCAGGGAAACCAGCTTGTCCCCAACTCCTGCAGCTGTCCCCCAGCCCTGTCACTGCTCAAATCCTCCTTCTGGGCCAAATCTGGGCTGAGCAGCCCAGGAGAAGGAGGGCTGGCAGGCACGGACCACACACAGCTCTGCCCCTTCCAGAGCATCCCAAAGAGGTGACCCTGAGGTGGCCCATCCTGTGGGATTCACATTATTTTGGAAAAAAAAATCCCTTTGCTCAGGATTTTTCTCCTGGGAAACTGAGAAGCCTCAGAAAAAAACAAAACAAAACAAAACAAAACAAAAACAAAACAAAAAAAAAACCACCCAAAACCAGTAATTATCTGATTTGCTTCTCCTGTGTTTTACTCCTTTAGAATGTGTTTGGAGATTGTTTACCAACAAGTATTGTTCCATTAAATTTCTAGTCTGAGTGTTTTGACTCTTTGGCCAATCAGGGCCAAGCTGTGTCAGGGCTCTGGAAAGAATCACGAGTTTTCATTATTATCTTTTTAACCTTCTGTCTGTATCCTTTCTGTATTCTTTAGTATAGTTTAGTATAATATTCTATAATATCATATCATATCCTAATAAATTAGCCTTCTAAAAACATAGTCCAATTCATCATTTGTTGCTATGATATCTTCTGAAAAATCCCTTTGCCAGGATTTTTCTGCTGAGAAGCCTCAGAGGAAAAGAAAAACAATGATTATCTGCTGCTGTGGAATGCAACAGGTGCATCTGGGATTGGTCTCATGTGGTTGTTTCTAATTAATGGCCAATCACAGCCCAGCTGGCTCAGACTCTCTGGTCAGTCACAAGATTTTGTGATTATTCCTTTCTATTCCTTTCAAGCCTTCTGATGAAATCTTTTCTTCAATTCTTTTAGTATAGTTTCAATATATAATTTTCTTTTAATATAATATATATAATAAAATAATAAATCAGCCTTCTGAAACATGGAGTCAAGATTCTCATCTCTTCCCTCATCCTGGGACCCCTGTGAACACCACCACAAAAATCATTCCTTCCTTTGTCTAAGGGAAACCCAAATACAATCCTGTCCCACTTCTGGCACTGCACCCTGTCAGTTCTGGACAGTTCAGAGCCTGGCACACACAGACCCCAGGCTCTGCCCCAAACACAGCACAGGACAAGCTGGATCTCACCCACAGCCCTGTCCTGGCTGTGCTCAGGCTGCAAACCTGCTCCACACCCAGCTGAGTACCTGCAGGGGATGCTACAAAGTGAAAACTGAGATTTTATTTTTTTTTTTACTTTCTAAAGAAAAGCAGGCAGGGCAGTCTGGCACCGCAGTAACAGACGCGTTGTGCCTCTGCATTATAATTGCTCTGCTTGTCTTCCTCGGGCTGAAATTAAACACAAACACCGACTTAAACAGCTTTCCAACATGCCATCCCTCAAACCAACCAGGAGAACTCGGCAGCAAAGGCTCAGAGCCCTTTCCATCCCACAGGCAGCAACCCCTGTGCCAGAACAGCCCCTCTGCTCTCCGGGCCCTGGGCTCAGCTGTGAGTCACACACTTCCCATCCCAGCACAGGATATCTGCCCCACACGCCCAGCTCAGCCCCACCACTGCTTTCTGTCGGTGTTCAACAGCCGTTGATCTATTTTTAAATCCATTCTGTTAAGAATTAGCATCAGAGGGAGGATGCTGCTAACGCACCGGAAAACACGTGCCCTGCATCAGGGCAGCTCCCAGCTCTGATGGCTCCAGATCTGCTGCTTCTGCTCATTTCCTTGTGCAAAACATCTCCTGGCAGATGACTGCAGATAACTCCAATACCTACTTTTCCTTGTGCAAAATATCTACTGGCAGATGACTGCAGATAACTCCAGCAAGAATGGGGTAGAATTAATCCCACCAGCCGAGACCACAAGAAGAAACTGAGTGGGCACAAACCCTCACTGCAGCTCCCTCCAGGGCTGAATTTTTGTCCCCAAGGACAGGGTTTAACACAGCCAGGTCACCTCCTGGCTGTGCATGGAGCAGCCAGCCCTGGAGTCACAGCTTGTGTCATTCCTCACTCTATTTATTCCCAAGGCAGGGTGAGACTGCAAATACACGGCAGACAGTGCCTGTCCCTCAAGGCCGGGGGTGCAGTGCCTGCCCCCAGGTGCAGCCCTGGCACTGCCCCAAACAGCCCAGCAGGGAGCAGCTCCTGGTGCTGCCAAGCAGCCATTTCAGGGATTGCATCCCTGCCACTGCTGCAACCGAGCTGCAGCCAGACCCAAGGGCTGCTGTGCAGCAGCAGAATGCAAAGATGAGGCCTTAGCACAGGGATTGCACTGGTGGTGTGACAGCCCAGGGTGCCTCTGCACACTGCAAAGCCACCCACAGCCAGAGAATCCCTTCTCTCCACCATTCCAGACAACCTGAACAGGCACAGCCAGAGGCAGGGGCAGGGAAGGGCACCACAGTTTGGCTCTGCTGGCCCCAACATGCCACTCTCTGCCAGCCAGCACAGAAAAAAAACAGCTTTTGCTGGAGATCATGCCCCTGTCTGCAGAACACTGGGAGCTTTGTGTGCAGGAGCAGATACTCCCTCACTGCTGAGCAGGAGCTGCTCATCCCAGGACAAGGGGCACAGGCACACAGGGGGACAGTGACACCCTGAAATGATCTTCCTACCTGCCAGGAAAGCCTTTATCTCTCCCCCCCTTTCCCAGGCATTATCCCCAAAGTAAAGATGCCTCTATCATCCCTTCTTAAAAGGATTATTCCAAGAGCTGTGATTACTGGAAGCACGAACAGAGCACTCCCAACACCACAGCAGACAAACTGGAGTTTTCCACAGGGATGGATGAGCAGCCAAAGCAGAACAACACCACAGGAGATGGAGAGCCACAGCATCCTGTGCCTGGGCTCCTGCACAGAAGGACCCACGGTCTGGACCAAGCCCATGTGCTCTGAAATCAGCCCCACACAAAGTTCCCAGCTGCTGCTGCTGCTGCCAGCATTGAAGGAAAGCACAACGTTGCACATCACACACCAGGGTCTGCAGCACTGAGAGGGCAGGGAATGCTCAGCATGGCCTGTCCAGGACTGCCTGAGCCACCACAAATTCCCCCGTGCCTTGCAGAGGCTCCTGCAGGGCACCCCAGGGCTCACAAAGAGCCTGGCACTGCCCAGCCACCCTGCCCTGCTGAGAGCACATGCAAGGCGAGCTCTCCTCCCTGCCCTGCCCTGAAAACCTCCTGTGGGCTGTTGCAGCTTCAAAGCTTCCTCCCAGCAGCACAAAAACAGAGAAAAACACCAAGATCAGCCACGGACACCAGCACAAACCCCTGAAGAGGAGGGAATGGAGACAGTGGGGCCTCACAAGGCCATGGGCTAATGGGGAGCCACACTCAGGGGAGCAGAGGAGGTGTGGGACATAGGGATAAACCTGCAAAACAGCTCAGGACCCACCAGCAAGGGAAACCCCACGCAGTTAGAGCAGATGCCCTGCAATTTCTCAAAAAATGGGGTTTAGCAGCATTGAGCTCTTGCATCTTTAACAGTGAGGACAGCTGGCACCCAACTGCAAGGAAAAATGGCCTGTGCAATGAAATCCCTTCCACTGACCAGCCTAGGGGACACAGACCTGGCATTTTTGTCACTGCTGTGCAGGAGCCAGGGGTGAGGGACACATGAGCAAGGTCCCACCAGCCAGCAGCAGCCAGGGCAGCCCCCAGGCTGCAGAGGAAGTGTCAGAGGAACGTTATTTAACTGATAAAATAATTCAACAGCACCCCGGGACTCCTCCCAGTCAGCCCAGCACAGCTCTTTGTGGGGCGCCCAGCCCAGCCCTGGCATTTGAACTGTCCAGGCCATCAACCACCAAAAGTGTGCCAGGCATTACTCAAAGTCAGGGAATTTTACTCCTTGACCCCACCCTGCCTTTCTGCCACCAGAGCAGAGCACCAAGAGCAGAAGGTGGCACTCTTTAGAGCTGATTCTTTACCTTGGCTCCCGGCCTCAGGCTCTGGCGATCCCGGGGGCTCACAGAACTCCTTGACTGGCGAGCAGGCCGGCGTTTCTGCTTCGGGGGTCTCAAAATTATCAGTGGAGTCCGAGCTGCCGAAGGGGAGGGGGGGAAGGAAAAGAGTGAGGAATTACTGCTTTCAAGGCTACCTCTGAAATCCTCCAGGGCACCCACACGTCCAGCCAGGCCCCAGGCTGGCCGCGGGCATCCCCTCGCTCCTGTCCAGCGGGACACGCTGGCAAAGGGAAAAGGGAGAGCAGGTGAAACATCAGCGGCAGCAGCGCCCTGCGCACCCCAGCCCTGCCGGGGGCTTTCAGCCGGGTCTGAGCACACAGCACGGGCCTCCAAGGACACGCAGCGAGCCCGGCTGCTCCGGCATCCTCCGGGGAGCGGCTCCGGGCCCCCCAACCCCCGGCATCCTCCGGGGAGCGGCTCCGGGCCCCCCAACCCCCGGCATCCTCCGGGGAGCGGCTCCGGGCCCCCCAGCCCCCGGCTGCTCCGGCATCCTCCGGGGAGCGGCTCCGGGCCCCCCAACGCCCGGCTGCTCCGGCATCCTCTGGGGAGCGGCTCCGGGCCCCCCAACCCCCAGCATCCTCCGGGGAGCGGCTCCGGCCCCCCAACCCCCGGCATCCTCCGGGGAGCGGCTCCCGGCCCCCCAACCCCCGGCTGCTCCGGCATCCTCCGGGGAGCGGCTCCGGGCCCCCCAACCCCCGGCATCCTCCGGGGAGCGGCTCCGGGCCCCCCAACCCCCGGCTGCTCCAGCATCCTCCGGGGAGCGGCTCCGGGCCCCCAACCCCCGGCTGCTCCAGCATCCTCCGGGGAGCGGCTCCCGGCCCCCCAGCCCCCGGTGCGGTGCGGGATCCCCGGCAGCCAAACAGCGAGCGGGGAGCGGATGGGGACAGGGCCGGGGAGGACGCTCAGGGAAGGGAAAGGGCCATGGGTGACTTGCCTGAAGCCAAGGGCCGAGCCCCCCGCCGGCGGGTCCTGCTCCTCCTCATCATCATCATCATCCTCCTCGCCAGCACCGTCACCCTCCTCGGGGCTGCCCCCGCCCCGCACCGCCGACCATGTCCAGCGGGCCCACTGCACCGGCGAGAGGATCTGCCAGGCGCTGAACGCCATCGGCCCCGCTCCGCGCCCGCTCCGCTCCCCGCCGGGCTCACTGCGGCCGCGCCGCCCCCATCGCGCCCCGCTCCGCTCGGGCCGCCCGCCCCCGCACCGCGCTACCGCCGGCGGGGAGCGCCCGCCCCGGGGAGGGGCCGAGCCGAACCCCCCAGCGCCTCCCGGAGCCCCCGCCGCGGGGACGGACACGGGGATGGACGCGGAGATGGACGCGGGGCTCCCCCGCCCCGGGGAGGGGCAGAGCCCGAACCCCCCCAACGCCTCCCGCAGCGAGAATGGACCCAGGGATGGACGCGAGGACGGACCCGAGAATGGACACGGGGCTCTCCCGCTCCGGGGAGGGGCTGACCCCGAACCCCCCCCAACGCCTCCCGCAGCGGGGATGGACCCAGGGATGGACCCAGGGATGGACACGGGGCTCTCCCGCTCCGGGGAGGGGGTGACCCCGAACCCCCCCAACGCCTCCCGCAGCCCCCGCAGCGGGGATGGACCCAGGGATGGACCCAGGGATGGACCCAGGGATGGACGCGGGGCTCCCCGGCTTGCCCCCCCTCTCCACCCTCCCGCTGTTTTTTCCTTCCTATGCGAGCTCCCAAATCGGCCAATTTCTGCCCAAATGTGGGGTCGGGGCACGTCGCTGTCACCCCTCGCCTGCGCTGCCTTCCCTCCCCTCCCCGCCACAGGGAGCCCCTCTGTGAGAGGGCAGGGAACGGTGAAACCCAATCCCCGGCAGTTTATCCCGCATCGATTTGGTTGCACCTGTGCTAAAAGAGATTCTTTCCACTCTGGACGTGCCCGAGAAGACCCCACACGGGTGGGGAAGTGCCGTGGGGGGTGGGCAGCGCCCAGGAATCCTCATTCCCCAAGGAATCCTCATTCCCCAAGGAATCCTCGTTCCCCCCAGGAATCCTCGGTCCCCCAAGGAAAGGGGGGTTCCCCAGAGCTGAGGAGCCAAACACAGCGGGCAGGGGCAGAGGGGAGGGAAACACCTGTCCTTTCCACTTTCCAAGGAAATACCGGCCCCAACAGCCCTGGCTGATGCTATATCCTTCCGTGGCAGCAAGTTTATTTATTTATTAAGCTATTGTTGTTTTAAAATAACAGCCAGCAGTTCCCACAGAAATCAACCTTGCCAGCCTCCCTCGAGAACTTTTCCCTTTTCCCCTAACAAGGGCTCCCACTCCCAAATTCATCACCTCCCACACACTTGCTAGAGAGAGGAGGATAACATTTCTGACACCGTGCCGCAGCACCGGGAGGAATGTCCAGGGCTCTGCAGCAGATCTGACACGGGCAGGGACATTTGGCAGCTCCCTGGAGCCCTGACTGGTTTAGCCCAGTCCCAGGGATGGCCTCAGGACGGACAGACAAGTGTCCTGCTGTGAAAGCAGCCTGGCCCACTGCAGGGAACGCTGCTGGCCCTGCTGACCACACCAGAGCTCCCATGGCAGGCTGAGCCCACGGTTCCCTGTGAGTCACCAGGCAGCTCTGGGGGTTGGGAATGCCTGTGCACGGACAGAGAGGCCCCTGGGCCAGAGCAGACCTGTCCATCTGGTCTGGCTGCCTCTGTCTGAAGCTTCAAAGGGCTCAGCAGTCACCGTTGAGCATCTCAAATAACCTCCCTGCAGGGATCCTTTCTCCAGGCTTCCCTCTCTTGGTGTCCTTATTAGGTATATGTGTCATTCCTGCGTGCTTTCACTCTCTATCCTCTCGAAAAGAAAACCTCTTACCCCTTTCCACAACGCTTCTAAGCTTCCCCAAAGACTCCTCTGGGTGAACCAAACCTGAGGTGCTGCCAGTTCCCACCACAGGTCAGTGGCAGGAGAGGCACGTGGGAACACCTTGGGTGGCCCCTGCACCACATCGGTCCCCACATCCCCAGGGGGACAAGGGACCCTGTACACTGCCCTGCTGCTGTGGAGGGCACAGAGCAAGAGGGGACGACGTGACTCTTACTGAAGCTTAGCCAAAAACCATAAGTCTGAAGCAAAACCATGACTCTGAAGCAAAACTATGACTCTGAAGCAAAACCATGAGTCTGAAGCAAAAGCAGAAGCTCCACATCCTGTTGCCCATGGCTGCCGTGAGCAGAGCACAGCCCACTTCCCCGCTCTGAAGCAGCAGAGCTGATTTCTGCAGCTGAATTTTACATCAGCTCCTCAGCGTGAGCAATGCTGCAGCAACATGCTGCAGCCTGACCTCATCCTCCTCCTGCCTCTGCTTCCCCTTCCCACCTCCCTGAGCCCAAGGAGCAGCTGAGGAGCTCTGCAGGGACCTCAGAGGGGATGAGAAAGCTGAGAGCAGCAGGAGCAGCAGCAGCTCTGGCACGGCAGCAGCAGGGATGAGCCACCTCTGCTGCAGAGGGAAGGAGCTGTGTGTGACCTGCTGGAGGAGGGGACTGGGGCACACGAGAGCAGGAAAGCATCAGGACCTGTCCTTGCGCAGGCAGTGCACACACACTGCATCCAGCCAGGAACCCCAATCCCACCCAGCACCCCGGGAAGGAGCCGGCAGGAACAGGATCAGCAGGACTGAACCCTGCAGAGCCCTGGGGCAGGAAGATAGCAGAGCAGTGCAGGGGCAGAGCCTGCTTCCACCTGCTCTTCCTGAGGAGCAATTAAGAAAATGCCTCGAGTGGCATTTTCCAGCTTGGCACCTGACCCAGCCTGGCAGCAGCACTGGCTGCAAATCACCACCAGGGAGATAACCTGACTTTGTCGGTCACACCGGAGGCTGTGTCTGCCAAACGCTGCTTGGCACAGTCAGCAAACACATCTCTGCAGAGCAGGGAGGATGCTGAGCTGTTTAAAAACACCTGGCAGCAGTTCCCAGGCTGGCAGAGAGGTGCAGCCCACACAGGCAGCAGCTGGACAGGCTGTCCTTGGCACTGCTGTCACCTCCCTCGCTGCTGTCACTGTGCCCAGCCCTGCACACACGCAGGGCGATGTAGCCCCGCATTTCTCCTCGTTCTTCTTAAGAATATTTCTGGGATTTACATTTTTTTGCACTCCAGAGAAAGAGAACACAATTTTTATAATTTGCCGTGCCTGTGTTTGTGCAAAAGTGGAATGCAATATGGAGATTGTTTACCCAAAGTCGTGGTGTGTGTGTGTGTGTGTGTGTCAAGACTGTCAGGTGGCAGTCACAAGATTCTGTGCAGTGTGAGCAGTTGTGAGCAAGAGTGAGCGCATGGCAAATTCAGTTTAAATACAATGTACAGAGTGTAGGATAATAAAGTAATTCATTAACCTCCTGATATCCACGGAGTCAGATGCATCATTCTCTCTCCCTCACCAATGTCAGAGTCGCCTTTGATTTACAATAAGGCTCAGGGACAGGGATGTGCAGCTCACAGAAGGCTCTGAACTGCCTAAAACTCCACCCACAATCCTCACACTGCCCACGCTTTCCAGGAGGGGGACTCCAGCGGCCTCTGCTGCACAGAGGACAGGAGGAGCCCCAAGTATTTTGGAGCTAGAAGAGCCCTGTCATCACAGAAGCTGCAAAAAGAAGCAAAACCTTGCTTAGTTGTTCACGTTTATCCTTGCAGGAAGCCAGCTGCATCCAGGGATAACGGCTCTCATCCACATGGACCTTCCCTTCACACTGGGGATGAACTTCCTGCTGGCAGTCAGGCAGCAGAGCCTCTGCCTGACCCCAAAAACACGGCAGGCACAGTTCCTGACCCCAAAAACACAGCGTGAACAATTCCTGACCCCCAAAAACACAGCATGCACAATTCCTGACCCCAAAACACGGCGTGAACAATTCCTGACCCCAAAAACATGGTGTGCACAATTCCTGACCCCAAAAACATGGTGTGCACAATTCCTGATCCCAAATACACAGCCTGCACAATTCCTGACCCTCAAACACAGCGTGCATAATTCCTGATCCCAAAAACACAGCATATATAATTCCTGATCCCAAAAACACAGTGTGCACAATTCCTGACCCCAAAAACACGGCGTGAACAATTCCTGACCCCAAAAACATGGTGTGCACAATTCCTGATCCCAAAAACACGGCGTGAACAATTCCTGACCCCAAAAACATGGTGTGCACAATTCCTGATCCCAAAAACACGGCGTGAACAATTCCTGACCCCAAAAACATGGTGTGCACAATTCCTGATCCCAAAAACACGGCGTGAACAATTCCTGACCCCAAATACACAGCCTGCACAATTCCTGACCCTCAAACACAGCGTGCACAATTCCTGATCCCAAAAACACAGTGTGCACAATTCCTGACCCCAAAAACACGGCGCGCACAATTCCTGACCCCAAAACACAGCGTGCACAATTCCTGACCCCAAAACACAGCGTGCACAATTCCTAACCCCAAAAACACGGCGTGTACAGTTCCTGACCCCAAAAACACAGTGTGCACAATTCCTGACCCCAAAAACACAGCGACCTATATTCCGACCTATTCTATCGAGCAGGGATCAGCATCTCCTGCATGCAGCAGCACCTGGAGTATCCCGGGAGTTCCCCAGGTGCGGGAGCATCCCGGAACTTTCTGGGTGTTCCCCAGGTGCGGGAGCATCCCGGAACTTTCTGGGTGTTCCCCAGGTGCGGGAGTATCCCGGCGTAGCCCCAGGTGTGCCAGCCCCCCGGCTCTTGTCCCGGGCACAGCGGCAGTCCCGGGGCTCAGGCGGGCTCTGCTCTCACTAGAGGGCTCCCCAGGATGGGTTTCCGAGCCTGCCGAGCTCTCGGGGCCCGGAGCGCGGGGCTGGCAGTGCCCCGGAGCTCGGGGCTCCTTCTGCTTCTCCTGCCCTTGGCACAACCTCAGCCTGGACACCCCCGGGCACAGCCCGGAGTGAGCAGAACGACAGACACCCGATGCCCTGGCATTGGAACTGGAATTCAAGGCAGACAAAACCATCTCGGCCTCTGCCGTCTGCCTGAGTGGCACAGCAAGAGCCAGGGTGGCACAGAGAGAGCCAGGGTGGCACAGAGAGAGAGCCAGGGTGGCACAGTGGGAGCTGGGGTGGCACAGCAGGAGCCAGGGTGACATAGGAGGAGCAGGATGGCACTGAGGGAGCCCAGATGGCACAGAGGGAGCCAGGGTGGCACAGAGGAACCTGGGGTGGCACAGCAGGAGCCTGGGTGGCACAGAGAGAGCCAGGGTGACACAGGAGGAGCAGGATGGCACAGAGGGAGCCAGGGTGACACAGAAGGAGCCAGGGTGACACAGAAGGAGCCTGGGTGACACAGAGAGAGCCCGGATGGCACAGAGGGTCCCAAGGTGGCACAGCAGGAGCCTGGGTGGCACAGGAGGAGCCCAGGGGCACTGCAGGAGCGCTGTTCCCCCCCCGGGGCAGCACTCCCGAGCTCCAAAGCCGTGCCCAGCGTGGGACAGCGCTGCCGAGCAGCTCAGCTCCCCCAGGACCCTCCCCGGCCCGGGATGTGACAGTTCCCATCGCTGCACATTCCATCAAAGCAGCGCTACAGAAATAGAAATAAAGGACACAACTGTCACACACGAGCCTGGACAGCAGCAGCCAGCCCCGGGCTCCAGCTGCCTCTCCCCAGCAGACTGCCAGCAAATGGATAAATACAGACATTTGTGGCTGCACTGAAAAGGACCGATGGGATAATGAATGCTCTGCTATCCCTGCATTTTAAAAATGCCAAGCACAGCTTAATCTCGCTGATGCACTCGTGTGGGTGCGAGCTCATTTCAAAAGGAGCAGGCTCCAGCCCCATTTCCACACTGATGCTGGATGAACACAAGCAGCTGCCTTCATCACGCAGCTTATTGACTCCCCCTTCAGCTCCTTTGCTCCCTTAGCTAAAAATATCTGTGCTATGTGGCAGGAATGCTTTTATCAGGTGTTTGTCAAGCCCTTAGATCCCCGAGTTTACTCCAGAATCAGTCATTTGGGGAAATGCAGGCAGCACCCTAACCCATAACCTGGGCTACCAGCAGGAGTGGGGACAGCAAAGAGTGAGGACAACAACCAGGACATGGGGAGGGGACCAGGAAGGTGGCAAAGGGTGGGAGGAGCAAAACAAAGTTTGCTCAAGGTGGAGCAAACAGGTGGGAAGGAGAAACAGCTGAGTCCGACGAGGCAGAAAGGAGCAGCTCCAGCCACGCAAGGAACACTGTGATGGCTTTTCCACCTGAAAACACCTCTAATGTCCAGGTAGGGGAGGACTGCAGGAAATAAAGGCAGGAGCGAGCATTTACAAGGGCAGAACACTCTTGTTTTCCTTGTCTGAGCCCACTGTTTGCAAACACACAGCCTCGCAGGGTCCCCCTTAAAGAAAACACGCCTGTTCTCAGCAATGTTTTGGTTGATTCACAGATAAGATGTTTCCACTGTTCCTTTTGATCCCAGTGTCTCCCCTTCAGTTCCCAGCGCCGAGCAGCTGGTGGAGAGCAGCCCCAGCCCTGCCCAGCCTGCAGACCCCCACCAGCTCCCACCCGGGGGTCCCGAGGCGGCCCAGCCTCCCCCTGGGCTGAGCTGACCCCAGGGATGAGGGTTCGGTGGGCTGGGGGAGGACAGGGGCAGAGGGGAAGGAACTTTCTCCCCGCTAATTAAACCTCAGCGTCCGCTCGCCGCCTCCACCGCAGCGAGCACGGCCCGGTCGGGGAGGGGGGAACGGGACCCGCCCGGACCGCGAGGCGCCCCTTCCCCAGCACTCACCGCTCCCGGGGGGCTCGGGGGGCTCGGGGGGCTCGGGGGTCCCGGCTCTGGGCTGCCCCCATGGCCCGGATCGCTGCCGCCTCTCCGCCGGTCCCGGAGCGCCCCTCCCCCGGGAGAGAGGGAGGGAGGGAGGGAGGGAGGGAGGGAGGGAGAGAGGGAGAGAGGAGGGAGGGAGAAGAGAGGGAGGGAGAGAGGAGGGAGGGAAAGAGGAGGGAGAGATGGAGAGAGGGACGGAGGGAGGGAGAAGAGAGGGAGGGAGGGAGGGAGAAGAGAGGGAGGGAGGGAGGGAGGGAGAAGGGAGGGAGAAGGGAGGGAGGGAGGGAGAAGGGAGGGAGGGAGGGAGGGAGAGAGGGAAAGAGGAGGGAGAGATGGAGAAAGGGAGAGAGGGAGAAGAGAGAGAGAGGGACGGAGGGAGGGAGAGGGGAGAGAGGGAAAGAGGAGGGAGAGACAAGAGAGGGAGGGAGGGAGAAACGGAAAGAGGAGGGAGAGAGGGAGAGAAAGAGGAGGGAGAGGGAAGAGAGGGAGAGAGGGGGGAGGGAGAGAGGGAGGAAGGAGAGAAGAGAAGGAGAGAGGGAGAGATGGAGGGAGGGAGAGAGAAGAGCGGGAGGGAGAGAGGAGGGAGAGATGGAGAGAGAGATGGAGAGAGGGAGGGAGGGAGGGAAGAGGGAGAGAGGGAGGGGGAGAAAGGGAGAGAGAGAAGGAGAGAGGAGGGAGAGAAACAGGAAGAGAGTGAGAGAGGGAGGGAGAGAGGAGGGAGGGTGGGGGCTCGGCCGGGGCTGGTGGGCGCTGGGTGCCGCTCGCCCCGGCGGGGAGTTGCTGTTGTTTGTTTGCTTTATTTTCCATACTCCTAAAGGAATGTTATTCCCGTTCCCATAGCTGAGCCCCTTGTCCGGGGCACCTGATCTCTGTCCAGAGGCCCTGACAAAGTGCTGGTGTCATTTCTCCCCTGAAATCTCCCAAATCTCCTTGCCAGGGAAGCCAAACAGCCAGTCCTGATGGCAGGAGCGGCCAGAGCCCTCCATGGGAGGAAGATTTAAGGTCACATTTTAAAAGCTCAGAGGTGACCCTGCTAAGGAAACCTCCTGGTTGGAGTACTTTTAATTAAAAGTGCCTGAGAATGAATCCATTTCTGACAGCATTCGAGCCTTTTTGCTTTTGAGAAACTGAAAACTGGAATATTAATCTCTTTTTTTCTCCCCTGTCAGTCAAGGTGTTCTGGCTGGAGCTGCGGCGTTTCTTGGCAAGAAGAGTGTCCATGCCCTTGAAAGCTCTCACCTTTCTAAAAAGAAAACAAAAAAAAAACCCCAAACAAACAAAAAAAAAAAAAAAAAACAAAAAAACCAAAAAAACCCAAAAAAACCCCAAAACAAACAAACAAAAAACAACCCCCCCCAAAAAAGAAAAAAAAAAAACAACCAAAAAAAACCACTAAAAAACCACCACAAAAAACCAAAAAAATCCAACCAAACTTTCCTTGGATGACGAAATGCCCTGCCAGGCTCAGCTGCTCTCCTGCCTATGATGGTGCCCAGCGTGCCCTCAGCCATGCCCACCCATGGGGACCCCTCTGTGATCAGGGGGGCCCCCAAACATCCCGGCCCCCCCAGAGCCCTGAGATGCCCCCGGTCGGAGCCAGAGTTACCGGAGCTGCCGGGGAGAGCTCGGAGGCTTCTGTCGGTCACCAGGTTGGCCACCAGGGCTGAGTCAGGTGACAGCCATGCGGGACCTGGCGTGGGGCCCTGCCTGCTGCAGGAGGGCAGAAAATCCCTGGCAGGGCTGCAGGAACAGCCTGGGCACGGCCGGCACCTGCCTGGGCCATTGGTGGCACCTGGCGCACACATCTTGTATGGAAAATCCTTTCCTTAGGATTTTTCCCTCCTGAGAAGCTGAGAGGCCTCAGGAACAAAATGTAACCAATGGTTATCTGCTGCTGTGGAATGCAACAGGTGCATCTGGGATTGGGCTCATGTGGTTGTTTCTAATTAATGGCCAATCACAGCCCAGCTGGCTCGGACAGAGCGTCTAAGCCTTTGTTATATGATAACCTTTGTTATCATTCCTTCCTATTCTATTCTTAGCCAGCCTTCTGATGAAACCTTTTCTTCTATTCTTTTAGTACAGTTTTCAGATAATATATATCATAAAATAATAAATCAAGCCCTCTGAAACATGGAGTCAGATCCTCGTCTCTTCCCTCATCCTCAAACCCCTGTGAGCACCGTCACAGGCACCTGCACCACTGGTGCCTCTGAAATAGAGATTTTTGGAGTTCACTTGAGCTAGCAATGTGAATTAAGCATTTAAATTTTAGCTTGTAGAATTATATTATATTATGTGTTGAATTTTAACCTTTTTACTTAAGAAACCTCTGCCGTGGTAAAAAGGGCAGAGGAAAATGCAAATTTCTGAGGTTTCTTGCATAAAGAACAAAACCTCTTTAAATTTTCAAAGTGAGCAGTTGTCTCTCACATCTGGGAGTGGACGTTCAGTCCCTGCACAGCATCCTCCTGTGGGGCCAGGCTCTGGCACGGGCACAATTCCCAGGGCTTGGCCCTTCCATTCCTGTGCCTTTGGTTTCAGAGGAATTTCCTCCAGCCCTTTCTGAGCACTGCATTTGGAAATGCTGCCCTGCCCAGCTGGGCCAGGCTGGGACACACACACACATCTGCATCTGTTGGACAGAGCTGCCAGGACCTGCCTGCACTCCAGGCTGGGATGCTGCATCCAGAAATGAATCCCAGAAATGAAGAAATGCTTCCAAGAGGCTTTGCTGAGCTGAGGACCGCTCCCCTCGGCGGCAGGAATTCAGCTTTTCCTGTAAAAGTGCAGCCTGTCGGAGCAGGGATCTAAACTGGAGGGGTGAATCTGACCAGGAGCCAAGGCTCCAGCACACACACACACACACACATTAAAAACCAGCATTAAAAAATGCTCACGGGTGCCAAACAAGCCGGGGACAGGCAGTGGGGACATGTGACACTGCGGCTCCAGGCTCGGCAATTTCGGCCTCAGTCCCCACCCTCCTTGGCAGGGTCCCACCCTGAGAGGAATAAACACCCTGGGATTGCTGGGAAACTGCTGCCGTTCCGGGCAGACCCTGGAGGGAGACTCGGGAGGGGAAAGGCACCGAAATTAAGCGACATTTATGTAGCACACCAGCAGAGGAAACCAGTTTCCAAATCCAAAAACCCTGAGGGCACACGGTGCTGTTCTTCCCCACGCTCCCCAGAGTTCCCTCAACCTGACAAACTAGCAGGAAAAATCCTGCTGAAGCTTTTCCCAGCCCCTCGGGACAGCAGGGAGGATCAGTGGCACCACCTGTGAGCCACAGCCTCGGCCTTAGGGCAGCGCCAGGGGCTGCTCAGACCCCCCAGGAGTCCCAGAGCAGCCCCCAGCCCCAGCTGGGGGTGAGCAGAGCAGGAGAGGCTTTGCTTCCCACCTGGCCCAAGTGTCACAGGACCTTAAAGAGCCTCAGCACCCTGCCCAGAGCTGCCCACAGGGCTGGGTGCCAGTCACACCGAGCAGCCAGATGTGCCCCAGCTGTGGGGTCCCACCCTCTGGCAGCAGAACTCGGCTCAGGTGGGGCTCCTGCACCACGAGGAGCACTGGGGCTGGCCAGGGGCAGCTGGTAATGATTATCCTCGTGCTAATTCCATGGAAATTTCCATGCGCCTGGGAAAGAGGCAGGCAAGCCCTTCTGCTGCCCGGGGCAGAGGTTTGCAGAGGTTTCCAGGGTCTGGGACTGAGAGCCTGGTGTGTCACATGGATGGTGTTTAAATGGCACCTCGGAGCCTTCCATGTGAGTGCCACCAGCTCCAAACCTGCCCTGAGCTGGCAGCACCAGGCTCTGAGGGGCACCTGGGCATACCTGGGGGTACCTGGGCACCTGAGCTGTGCCTGGCAGAGCAGCAGCACAGCACCTGGGGGCTGGAGAGCTGTGCCTGAGCCCTCTCCCCCTGTCCCCAGGATATTTTCTGAAAAATCCCTTTGCCAAGATTTTTTCCTCCTGAGAAGCTGAGAGGCCTCAGGAACAAAATGTAACCAATGGTTATCTGCTGCTGTGGAATGCAACAGGTGCATCTGGGATTGGGCTCATGTGGTTGTTTCTAATTAATGGCCAATCACAGCCCAGCTGGCTCGGACTGTCTGCTCAGTCACAAGATTTTATTATCATTCCATTCTTTCCTTTCCTTGCTAACCTTCTGATGGAATCCTTTCTCCTATTCTTTTAGTATAGTTTTAATATATCATTTACTTTTAATATAATATATGTATCATAAAATAATATAATATATATATATATCACAAAATAATATATCAACCTTCTGACACATAGAGCCAAGATTCTCATCTCTTCCCTTGTCCTGGGACCCCTGTGAACAGCACCACACTCCCCTTCTCCCCTTGCTTTGCCTCGGAGCTCTCCCGTGCTGGCATCTCCTGTTCCTGAGGGTCCCAGGGGAGGGCAGGCAGCGTGAGCTGCTCAGTCACAAGATTTTATTATGATTCCATTCTTTCCTTTCCTTGCTAACCTTCTGATTAAATCCTTTCTCTATTCTTTTATAGTTAGTATCGTTTTCATATTGATTTAATACATATAATTAATATATCATTATATATTAATATAGTTTTAATATATAATATTCTTTTAATATTATATATAGATCATAAAATAATAAATCAGCCTTCTGACACACGGAGTCAAGATTCTCATCTCTTCCCTCGTCCTGGGACCCCTGTGAACAGCACCACAACGGGTCCCCCTCTCCCCTCCATGGGCTCGGGGCTCTGGTGGCGTCTCCCGAGGGTGCCGAGGGAGGGCAGGCGGTGCGAGCAGCGAGTGCCAGCACACATCGCACACATGGCACACATCGCACACATCATCCCGTCCCGGCTGGCTCCGGCAGCGCCTCCTTAGCAACCCAAACAGAGCCACAACAGGGGCTGGCGGCAGATCACACCCCGGCCAGCTCCGGAGGCTCTGGAGGAGAGCCCGGGATGGCCACACGGCCCCGGGGAAGCTCCGTGGCATCAGCTCCGAGCAGGGCAGAGCCGCAGGAGCTTTGTGTCCAAAGGTGTCCTCCAGGCTTTGCCATGGCACGGGACAACTCTGCGCCTCTGTCCCTGCTCTCCTCCTCCCTCCAGCCTCTGGGTGAGCCTCCCAGCCCTCAGCTCCCTCCTCCTTCCTACCTTTGCAGCTGCAGACTTGTCCCAAGCTCTGGCACTCTCTGCTACCTGTCCGGGGCTCCTTGGACAGCCGCTCCCGTGGCAGCTGCCTGGGAAGGGGCAGGGAGGAAGGAAGGGGATGGACGGGCTGGGGAGGGCCGGGCCGAGGGTGTCTCTGCTCCCTGTAGCCGGGGGGGAAGGAAGGAAGGAGGATGTTTTGGAATATTTGGGCAGAGCGAGGGGAGCGGGGGCGCGCACGGCGCTGGGGGAGCCGCGCACCGGGAGCCGCTGTCCCGGTACCGGGGGAACGCCTGGAGCTCTCATGCCGGCTCCTGCGGGGGCCCCAGTGGTGTCATGGCGTAAAAATGCGCTCCAGGCTGGAATTTGGCAGCCGAGCCCCTGACGGGGTGGGAACCTCTGCGCTTATAGAGGGAGCGGGAGCTGGGGCTGCAGGGAGAGGTGATGGGAAATGCAGGGAGAGGTGATGGGGAACTGTTCTGAGCTGGGACTGCGGGGAGAGGTGATGGGAGCTGTTCTGAACTGGGGATGCAGGGAGAGGTGATGGGAACTGCAGGGAGAGGTGATGGGAGCTGCTCTGAGCTGGGACTGCAGGAGAGGTGATGGGAGCTGTGCTGAGCTGGGGATGCAGGGAGAGGTGATGGGAACTGCAGGGAGAGGTGATGGGAGCTGTGCTGAGCTGGGGCTGCAGGAGAGGTGATGGGAGCTGTGCTGAGCTGGGGTGCAGGGAGAGGTGATGGGAACTGTTCTGAGCTGGGGTGCAGGGAGAGCTGATGGGAACTAGAGGGAGAGGTGATGGGAGCTGTTCTGAGGATGTGTGAGGATGGGAAAGGAGGTCTGGGGGCAGTGGGTGTGCCCGTGGATTGAAGCCCAGGGCTGTCACTTTGTCCTGCGGGACGCGGCAGGGACAGACGGAGCCACGGAGCTGCCCAGGGCAGCGGGGCAGCGCCCAGAGCACAGGGGAACAGCCCTGGGGAGCAGCTCTTTCATGCTGACTCCTCCTCCTCATGATCACAGCAAGCCAAAACCACCTAGAACAAGAACCCATCGCCCGCAAACGAATCTTTGCCACAACAGCGATCCTAGCTCAACTATTCACCCTTCCAGCCCTCTCGGCCTCAGAGCTAATGCTCTTCTACATCGCATTCGAAGCTACCCTAATCCCCGGAGGTTTGTCTGGGGACACATTTTGGAGCAGAGGAGCTGTGAGGGTGCCAAGGTTTTGTTCTGGAGCCCACCCCAGCGAGGGGCTCTGAGGTATTGCTCTGCTGAGCATCTCGTCCCCATTCAGCTCCCGCTCCCCCTTTGGGGTAGGCGCCCCCCGTCCCCTTTTCCCGGAGCCTTTAGGCATCACCCCCCCGGTTTTCCTAAGCCCAAACTTGGGCCTGGTCCCCGAGCATCGCTCCGGGCAGGGCTCAGCCCGCGACACGCGCACGGAAATCGGCTCAGGCCGTTCCTTTGAATTCCCAGGAATGGGAATTGCCTGGCAGGGTCCGTGCCAGGGGTGCCAGCCTGGTGGGAGCTGGCAGCGACCCCCGGCCCCTCCCGACCCCCGGCCGCTCCTGCAGAGGGAGCGCAAGGAGCGGGAATGAGCCACGGGCTCCGCGCAGCCATTTCGTCCTCGGGCAGCGTCAGCGGGGGCGTTGCTCCGCAAAGAGAAGAGAAGAGAAAATTCCGCTCGCAAACTTCCCTCGCAAACCAATTGTGCCGTCAGTTCCCGCAGTGCCCTGCCCGGAATTCCCTTCCCAAACCGCCCAGGACCGGCATCCGTGCAGGGACATGAACCTGCCCTCTTCGCTCCCAAAAAGCAGAGCAGTGAGGGGAAATGACCCTGCTGCACCTTCCATGGACAAGCAGGGGGGGAGTGGCAGCCCTGGAGCCCCCATTTCTTCTGCCTTTCCGGGCTGTTCCATCTGCTCACCCTTCCCACCCATCTCTTTCTCTCTCTCTTTCTCTCTTTTTCTCTCTCTGATGCCTCCTCGCTGGGGTGGTTGCTGTGTCCCAGCTGTCCCAGCACCCACAGGCTTGGCTCTGCGTGCTGCCAGCCCCATGACCAGCCATGCCAACCCCCCAGAGCCCGTGTTCTGCCCAGGGTTTGGGGCAGGAGGGCGTTCCCAGCTGCTGCGGCGGCACTTGCCTGCTCGTCTCACCGCCGGCCCCAGTCTAGCTTCAGCTCCCATCTCCCAAGTGACTCTTTCTCTCCAGCTGGAACTTCCTGTTGGCTCTCATTTTCATTCTTTACCTCTTCAGCAGTGCAGAAAATTGGCACTTAATGTGCCCTGTGAGGCTGTGTGGTAGCAGCTTAATTGACCCTGGTTGCATCCCCCTGCTCGCAGTGAGCTCAGCCTTGGGCCACGTTCATTTCCCACCCCCTCCTTTGTTTTCCTGCCCTTCCCAGGCTGCTGCTGGTGTTTGGCTCCAGGTGAGGCTCGTAGAGGAGCCCAGGCTGCCCAGAGAGCTGCAGGAATTCCCTCCTGGCTTCCCACCCAGGGAAATGTGTCTTCCTGCAGCTCTCCATCCTCTTCTCCTCCCTCATCCTCGTGCCTTCCCCAGCTGGTCAGCAGGTTGCTCCAAGCCCTGCACATCCCAACATCCCACCTTTGGTGAGGCGTGTGGCAGGGCCGTGCTGCAGCTCTGGGAGCTTCTCCAGGCACTGCAAACCAGTCAGAAACCTGAGCTGCTGCTTGCAGCCCTGACCTTGCCAGTTGTTTTCCAAGAGCTGGGTGGGTGAAGGGATTGCAGAGCGTGTCAGCCCAAGCCAGAGCAGTGGGGACCAAGTGGCACAATGACCAAAAAAGCTGATGATAAAAGCAGACCTGTAGCAATCACCCAGATGTGGCCTCAGCTTAGCTCCAGTTCCCTTATTGCATCCTTTGGGACAGAGATTGCTGCAGGAAGACCTGAAATAATTGGTATTCAGAGCATCATAAAACTCCACGTGAGGCTGACACTCCAGGCGGGACTGCATTATGGCAGATGTCTAGCAGGGGAATAAGACTTTCCAGGTGAATGAAGGAAATGCACGCAGCCATTGTTTTGGGGTGTTCCTGAGTGCTGCTGAGGAGAAGGGGCTGCTCACTGTGCTCACTGTGCTCTGTCATGGGAGAGTGGAGCGCTGCCACCAAGGCTGTGCCCAGCTGCTGCTCTGGCACTCAGCCAGCAGGACCCTCCTCACCCCCGGGGCTCTGGGGGACAGCAGGGCCACAGCAGCAGCAGCAGCAGCAGCAGGTCCTGCAGATGTCCCTGCAGGCCCCTGTGGAATTCCCTGGGCTTGGGTGCAGGTTCCCAGGGCAGGGCTAAGGCAGCACCTCCGAGGCTGCGTGCCTGGGACGCTCTGTTAACAAGGAGGGTTTCCTCTGACTGAATATCTCACCACTCAATTTGTGTTGGACCATGGAGTCCTTCCAACACTTGCAATACAATGAGTTAGTATCTGCTGCTCTGGTTTTGCATCCTGGCCAGCTGGGAGCACGCTGGGACCAGGCTCCAGCACAAAGAACAATGGGAAGGCTCAGCAAGGGGCTCCAGAGGCAAGACCCAGCCTCGGTGACAGCACTGGGGCTGCTCCCAGCCCTCTGATTGTGCACCAGGAGAGGATCACAGCCTCCAGAGCCTCCTTTTAACTCTGCAGCTCGTCCCCTCACTGGCCCTTCCTGCTCTTTCAGGCTCTGGGCTCTGTGTGCCAAATGGGATGCTGGGGAAGGCGCTGCCGCCTGGATGGGCTCCAGCTGCAATGCAACGAATCCATTTTTATAGCTGGGAGCAGGTGTCTCGTGCGTGGCCAGCAGCTCTTCTAAAGATCACTCTTTTCATTTGGCCACAAGCACTGGAGGGGTCCAGAGGCACTGGGCAGCGCTCAGTGCCCTCCAGCTCCAGAAATGCCCCGTGGGGCCATGGTTCTGCTGCATCAGAGCAGGAAGGGCTCTGGGTGACTGCTGGCATCCCTGGCCAGGGTCACAGGACCTGCACCTCACTCCTGGGCTTCAGAGCCACAGCGTGTCCCCCTGATTTTTTAAGATTTTCTAACATCTTCTGATGTTTACATTCTTGTAGACAGATGTTTGCATTCTTATTTACAGAAAGCGTGTGAGAACTTTCTCACACACTTTCTGTAAATAACTCATTGTTTTGCATTCTTTTATGGGGGAGGAGAAATTTGATGGGCTGCTGGTTTGCCCAGTGTCATTGGAGAGGTGGCACTGTCACCCTCCAATCCACTGTCACTTTTGGAAATCTATAAATGTTGGAATCAGGAAATGAACTTCCCTTCTTTTTACCTTGCAGTTCCAGTGTCCGGGTTGTTTTATTTCGGGTCCTATAGCGACACCCATGTTGTCCTGAGTTTTTAAGATTTTCTAAGCCTTCTGATGTTCACATTCTTGTAACGAATTTTGTCACACACTTTCTGTAAATAACTCATTGGTTTGCATTCTTTTATGGGGGAAGAGAAATTTGATGGACTGTTGGTTTGTCCGGTGTCATTGGAGAGCTGGCACTGTCACCCTCCAATCCACTGCCACTTTTGGAAATCTATAAATGCTGGAGTCAGAAATTTAAAAATTCTCATTTAAAGAGAATTGAAAGAGCACTTGAAAGAGCAGCGTGTCCACGTTGTGTTATTTCATGTCCTATAGTGACAACAGTGACCAGTCCTGGGGCTGTGCAGCCCCCCTAGGGCTTCATGGACTGCCCTGTGTGTGCCTAAAATGAAGAACACAGCCTCGAGGACATGGAGAAATCCCTTTTTTTGCTTGTACTTTCCCCCATTTCCTGTGCCTGGCAAGGGCCAGTACCTGTGGGGAGGAAAAGAAAAGGATCCACTGTTGGAGCAGGAGATAGGAAAGGCCAAAGGGTTTGTTTTCCATCCTGAGACCTCAGCAATGCAGCAAGTGGAGCTCAGTCAAGAAACCCCATCCAAACCCACTTGAAGCCGCTCTGGGCAAACAAAACCTCAAAGGGCCTTCTGTCCTTGCCCGTCCCATTCCCGCTCTGGAAGGAGAAATGACCCAGGGCTGCAGCACTGGGGACCCTCAGCCGAGCCACAGCAGGACCGGGGCACAGCCCCATCCCCAAAGCAGCACCTGGAGGAGCTGCAGCCACAGACCCTGAAGGGAGCAGGTCCTGGGCGGCTCAGAGACCCCAGGAAAGAGCCCCCAGCCCAGGAGCTTCACTGCAGCAGCTCCCAACGAGCCTGGACTCATTGGCCCCGCTGAGACAAAGAGCCATTGCTGAATTCAGCTGCCCTGGGTATTTTTTTCCCTCTTCGATGAATCACCTGCTAAAAATATTATAAATGGAGTCGCTGGCCAGACCTTTCACTTCTCTGGAAGCAAAAATATTTATTTTACTCAGGCCGTGCCTGTGTTTTAGCAGAACTTTATGATCAATTTTGGAGGAATGTGCCATGCTGTATATTCAAATTACAACTTTTTTTTGGCTCGCAGCGTAAGTTTAAAATGTCTTGTTTAAGACACAACTGTCAAGCTGCCAGAAAAATGCGTTTTCAGCTGTTTTCCTCCCAAAAGCAGCAGTTTTGCTCCATTGATGGTTATTGTCAACCCAGGTGTGTGCCTGTTCCAGGGTTTGGTGATCAAGGGGTGCCGGCTGGACTGGTTTAGACTGGGAGCTTCCACTTCCACGGAAAAACCAGCACTCAGTTCCCAGTATCACCATAAAGTCAGGTCCCAGGGAGCTCTGGAGCTGCCTGGCTGGTGGGGACAGACCCATTCCCACTGAACAAAGCTGCATTTTTGGGAACTGGAGTGGGACTTTCTCCTGCCCAGGCTCCAGGCGGGTGCAAACCCAATGCAGATGATCAGAGAGGCGCCAGCACAATGAGATCCTTGAGGAGAGAATCATCACAGAGCCAAAGGAGCTTTGTCCTGGGAGCACCTTCCTCCTCCTGAGGAGCCTGGAGCCAGGCTCTGTGCCCCTGGGCACTGGGACCCTGCCCCACCAGCTCCTGTTGCTCTTGCTCCCATGCCAGGCACACCTTCCCCACAAACCCTCATTTGAATTTAGGAAGGAAATGAAGGGAAATTTCTTTTTCTTGCTTCAGGGCATGGAGAGAATAATGGGATCTTTATTCCCCGGTAATTAAGTTGATTTTTTTGTGGGTTTAATTTACACGCCCAGCCTCCCCTGCAAAGTGGGAACGTGGCTGTGGGTGGGCAGGGAACATCAGGACCAGGGCATCCCTGAGTGCAGGAGCTGGGGGCCCAGAACCAGCACTTGGGATCCCCCTCATGCCAGCTTGTTGGGAAGGATGAGAGTTTGACAAGAAAGTCTCACAGATTTGTGTGCTTGGCAGAAAGATTTTTAAATGCTGAGTCTGATGAAGGAATAGAGATGGAAGCAAGTTTTGATATGGAAGAAAAGAATTGCTGAGCCAGTCTCACTGGATAACTAAAGAAGCAAAAGGTGTGCTAGTTAAAAGGGGTTTTTATAACTTAGAGCAAAGGATAACCCCACCCCAAACAAGAAGATGTTTTTACCAAGCAGAAAAATCCACAGCAACACCTGCTGACCCCTTCCTTCCTCTTATCCTGTCCAAGGGGATGATAAGAATTCAGACACCCTAAAATCCACCATCTTGTTCTACAAGTCACAATATTAAACCTAGTTTCAATATCAGCAGTGAGTTTCCTTGGAAATGGTGAAGAAAACAGCAGCATTAATTAAAGGCACAGCCTTTTGTGTTCATTCCTCCCTAGCTGCCTTTTTTTCCACTCTCCTCTCGTACACTTGATCTGTTCAAAGCTGAGGAAATGTTACCCACAGCTTTACTTTAATAGCAACCAACTTCCAGTGCCTGCTTAGTCACTGGGGAATTTCTTGGATTTTATGTTTTCTGAGAAAACAGAACCATCATTGCCTCGGTCAAAATTCAGACTAATGCTCACCAATGTTTTATACTTGTGGTTGGAGGTGAAATTCCACTCATAACTTTTTGACAGTGCTGTGGCCTTTTGTACATATACAGGGCTCTGAGCACCCTGCTGGAGCTGAAGATGTCCCTGCCCATGGCAGGGGATTGGACTAAATGGACTTTAGAGGTCATTTCCAGCCCCAAACCCCCTGTGATTCTATGAATTCTCATTCAGGGCTGCTCCACATCCCCACACAAGTGTCAGTCAGATGCAGATGAAGAGCCCATCCTGCAGAACAGGCTCAGGAAGTTTCTGTCCTCAGCTGAAACCCCTTTGGTGTGGAAGAGCCTGGAACTTATTACAAATCGCTTAAGCAACTTTGGCTCACTCATGCTGATTAAATTGCTTCCCTGACTATTCCAGAGGCTCAAAACCACCAGCAGCTCCCAGGCTCACTGTGCAAAATTAATTAAAGCAGAGGATAACTTGGCAAGGACAAGAAAAGAAAGTCTCATAGTAAGGAACAAGGCCAGTGTGGGGATGTTTGCTGGAGCACGTGCCTGTGGGTGCTGGTAGGTGTTTCAGATCCAGCCTCACTCAGGGAGAGACCTCAGCTCACACGTAGCACCACCCTCAGCCCTCAGTGCTTCGCCAAATCTGGGCATAAAAATAAACTTGGAAGTTGAGTGCAGAATCCCAGCACAAAGGCAGGGACCCCTCGGTTTCCATAGGAAGCAGAATTAATAGCTTGGCAGAAGGGGCGCGTTTCCATTTTTGTACAAGAATTTCCTCCGCCTCCTGCAGAAAAAAAAAAAAAAATAAAAATGTTGTGTAAGAAACACGGATTCAGACATTTCTCCAGAACCTGGCAGCAACTCTGAGGCATCCCAGGAGGTGCCTGCAGGACTTCCAGGTTTCCAACAAAAACCAAGTGGGCCATCACTGCTCCCTTCCTTGAAAGCAGCAGCAAGGCAAGCACAGAGAGGCCCCTGGCACCTTGAGCTGCACAAGGGGAAATGGGCTCCAGGGTTTTTTCACATGCTCAGCTCATCCCCTGGAGGTCCCTTTTAGCCCCCTGTGAGGAGGGGAGGGGGCTCCATGATAAAGCAAGAGCCCTGGCAGCAGGACAGAACCGAGCCTGAGCCCGACCTTGTCCCCCCTCCCCTTCCCCAGCGTTATCTGAAACCACAGCCCTGACTGGCTGCACTTCTCATCCATCTGCAAAAGCGCATTAAGAGGGAGAGAAAGGTTGGCAGCTGACCACGAAGCAAATCCCCAGAGAGGTCCTTACCTGACTCCAACCAGATGCTGTTTATCAGCCCGAGCGTTCGCTACATGCCCGATGTGACGGAGACAGCAGAAATACAAGAAATGCTTGTTATGCTCAGGGCTTCGGGGGGTTTTCATCCTCAGGCCGGATATACAAGTTCCAGGAGAGGAATATGCATCCCTGGAGTCCTGGGCTGAATCTGGAATTCATATACTCTGTAAATGTACTTTATTTAATACAGGAATCAAGAAGGGGTTTGGAATTATTGCACCGGAGAGTTTGATTGCGTAGTTACAGCGTGGAATTAAGGGATGGCTGCAGATCTGTAGGGCAGCTCCAGCCCCACGGAAAGGGCAGGAGGGTGTGTTCTGGCTGCACTGCTCTGTCCCTGTTCTCCAACCACTGCCCTACACGTGCTGAAGCCTGAGAGAAGGTTCCAGTGGGGTCTGCCCTAGCCCTGCATGTGTCCCACCCCAGATCTCCCTTTGGATTTAGCCAGCAAAGCCCATCAGGCCAGGAAGAGGCACCACGGTGACAGTGCAGGGTCCCAGAGCCCAAGGAAGCCTCTCAGAGCAGCACAAGAGCAGGGCCAGGCTGGGAGGTGGGGAGGATGTGCTGCCAAAAGCAGGGCAGCAGTAACACAGAACAGCCATCCAGCCCAAGAAAAGGCAGGGAAAACAAGGCCAGGACTCCCTGAGAGATGGCTGTATCCTTGTGCAAGCACATACCTGTATGTTTATGCAGTTCTACGTGTGCCTTTCACGTGTCCCAGCCTGGCTTTAAGGATCTAACGCGTTTTTGCTGCACCACCGTGCTTCATCTGACACCTGCAAGGTGCATCTGTCCCTGGAAATGCCTCATCCTCACCTGTGTCCCCCTGGCAGCTCTGCAGAGCGTGGTGCCAGCAGCTCACAGGGCTCTGGGCACCTGCAAGGCTCTGCCTGTGGAAATAAATACCCAAATGCCCAGCTCTGAGAGCCTTGGGCTGGGCTGCTACAGTCACAAAGAGCTTTTATAGCCTGGAGGGACCTGATTGCTAATTAACAGCTCATTAATGTGAGATTAACATCTGGAGCAGCCCTGGAGGAGCCCCAGAGCCAGGGGGCACCCTGGGGGCTTTTCTCCCCACCCTGGGCTGGGTGTTAGACTGTCCCAGGTGCTGCTGCAGAGCTGAGCAGAGGGAGGGCACCCTGCCCGCTCCCTCCTTTGCTTTCCCAAGCACATCTGCAGGGAGGAACCATCTCCCTAACCCTGCTTTGGGACCCTTGGGGATTATCAGCAAAAGGCATTTTTTTGGAAAGGCTGTGCCGTGAAATTTGGTGCAGGGAAAGTGTCACATCCCAGGAGATGCCCTGGCAGGGCCAACCCCTCAGGAAGGTGCTGAGGAAGCGGGTGAAGAACACTTTGCTGCATCAGTGTCTCCCACTCCAGCAGCTGCTGCATAAATCACGTTGACTTCAGAACCTGCTGGCAAAACATAAAGCAGTCTCCGTGCTCCAGCCACCACAAGGGTATTAATCAGGCTAAAAATATAAAAACAACATGAAAAACACCATCTAGGGGGGTGTGCGGCATCAGCCGCTCGCTCCGGGAGCTTGGCCAAGTGCTCATATCTCCACTCTCATAAATACACCAGGAAAACACATTATCTCTGCAGTGCTCTTGGAGCAGGGAGAGCTCAGAGCAGCCCATGGCACCTGCTGCATTTTAATGATCCTTCATCATCACCTGTAGGGAAACTGGTACCTGTCACTGTCACATTTTCTGGAAAAATCTCTTTGCCCAGGATTCTTCTCCTGGGAAGCTGAGAAGCCTCAGAGAAAAATGAAAACAATAATGAAATAATAAAATAACAACTGAATTATTTAAATAACTGTCCTGCAGCACTCTGACCTTCCCACTGCAGCCCTGGCATCAGCAGAGTGAGGATCAGCAGTGCCAGCAGAGCATTCACAAAAATCCTCCCATTCTGGAGCATCAGAAAATGACCACACATCCACGTCCTCACCTGTAGGGAAAGTGAGATTTAAATAACTGAATTATTTAAATAACTGTCCTGCAGCGCCCTGACCTTCCTACCATGGCTCTGGCAAAGCTGGCATCAGCAGAGTGAGGATCAGCAGGGCCAGCAGAGCATTCACACAAATCCTCCTGTTCTGGACAGCGAGAACATGACCACACATCCATGTCCTCACTTGTAGGGAAAGTGAGATTTAAATAACTGAATTATTTAAATAACTGTCCTGCAGCACTCTGACCTGCCCACTGCAGCCCTGGCATCAGCAGAGTGAGGATCAGCAGGGCCAGCAGAGCATTCACACAAATCCTCCTGTTCTGGAGAGCCAGAACATGACCACACATCCATGTCCTGGAGCAGCAGCACTGCCAGGGGAGCAGCAGGCACTGGGATGTGGGATTGGCCTGGCTGGGGTGACAGATGCACCCTGGTAAAAAACACAAAGAAAGGATTTATCGTGTTCAGGCAGCCCAAAGAACAGAGCTGATGTAGAAAACACGCCCTCAGCATTGCTCTCCATTGCCCATAAAGCCATAAACCCCTTTCAAACGCTCCATCCCCCTAACTTTTGGATGTCATTAAACGCTTTATTAATTTACTCCAAATGTCTTCGCTCATATTCCAGCACCGCTAACCTCATCAAAAGGAGACAGCACAGTGCTTAGGCAGCACTTCTGCTCTTCAAAGCCTGTTACTGAGATTAATTGCTTCTCCCGAGTCCTCTGTGAAGGGGGAACATGAGGATAGTTGTTATGAGTGCTGGGTGTGAGGGGGGAAGTGAGATCTCTGCAAAGTAAAAGCAGAGTTCCAAGGCATCCCAGCATTGGCTGGATGGGATGGGCTGTGCAGGCTGCAGGGGATGCCCCCAGGACTGGTGCTGGCTGTTCCTGCAGCTCATCAGGAGAAGGGAAAGCCCAGCTGGGCACTGTGGTGCCACTGCAGAGCTGAGTCCCGAGGTCCTGGCATCTCCCACCTCCAAAAACCCTCCCTTGGGCGAGAGCTGAGCGTGTCCTCAGGCTCCCCACTGCTCTTCCCTAACCTCTGCTGCCTGCCAAGAGCCTCTGCAGGCAGAGCTCCCTCCTCCATCCCAATTTATCCTGTGATGTCACCAATCCCAGTCCATCCTGCCATCACCAGTGCCATCATCAGCGCGTCCCCACATCCCTGGTGTGGCAGTGGGGCTGGGCAGGGAGGACCCACAGCACCAGCCATGCCCTGCCCCACAGCACAGCTCAAGGTCTCAATGGCACTAAGGAAGGGCTGCACAGCCTCCCAAAACCTTCCTGGCTACCCTCCAGCCTGGCTCCCACTGATACCTGTCACCATCATATTTTCTGGAAAAATCCCTTTGCCCAGCATTCTTCTCCAGGGAAGCTGAGAAGCCTCAGAGAAAAATGAAAACAATAATTATCTGATTCACTTCTCCTGTGTTTTACTGCTTTGGGATGTGGTTTGGACATTGTTTACCAACTGGTGATTGTTTCATTAAATTTCATGTGAATTGTTTTTGACTTATTGGCCAATCAGGGGCCAAGCTGTGTCAGGACTCTGGAAAGTCACAAGTTTTCATTAGTATCTTTTTAGCCTTCTGTCTGTATAATTTCTGTATTCTATAGTACAGTTTAGTATACTTTAGTATAATATACTTTACTAAAGAATGCTATAGTATAGCATTCTTTAATATAACATAGTATCTTATATATAAATATATATATATTATATCTTAATATAACATAGTATCAGCCTTCATTATTATCTTTGTAGCCTTCTGTCTGTATCCTTTCTGTATTTTCAGTATAGTATACTTTAGTATAGTATACTGAAACATAGTATCTTATATATATCTTATATCTTAATATGTCTTATATCTTAATATAACATCTATATATATTTATATATATATCTTAATATAACATCTATATATATTTATATATCTATATATAATATATCTTATATCTTAATATAACATAGTATATTTATTATTATCTTTGTAGCCTTCTGTCTGTATCCTTTCTGTATTTTCAGTATAGTATACTTTAGTATAATATACTTTACTAAAGAATGCTATAGTATAGCATTCTTTAATATTACATAGTATCTTATATATATCTTAATATAACATCGTATCAGCCTTCATTAGTATCTTTCTAACCTTCTGTCTGTATCCTTTCTGTATTTTCAGTACAGTACACTTTAGTATAGTATACTTTAGTATAATATACTTTACTGAAGAATGCTACAGTATAACATCCTTTAATATAACATAGTATCTTATATATAGCTAATATCTTAATATAACATAGTATCTTATATCTTAATATAACATAGTATGAGCCTTCATTAGTATCTTTCTAACCTTCTGTCTGTATCCTTTCTGTATTTTCAGTACAGTATTTTCTGTATTTTCTGTATTTTCAGTATAGTATACATTAGTATAGTATACTTTAGTATACTATACTGAAGTATACTATACTTTAGTATTCTTTAATATAACATAGTATCTTATATATACCTTATACCTTAACATAACATAGTATCAGCCTTCTAAGGACACGGAGTCCGGTTCATCGTTTCCTTCCTGCCACGGGGCACCTCCCAAACCCAACAGGTACCTGCGGAGGGAGGATCCTGCGGGGAGGAGCGGCGGTGCCAGATGCGCTCCTCGCCGAGGCCGCCACGGGAACATCTGCTCCGCGTTTTGGTTTCCATCGCCGAGCTCACCACATCCCCCCCGGCCGGCTGGAGGCGAGGAGCAGAACATCTGGAAGCAATCGCGGCTGTCACGCTTCAAGGAGATACGGCACCGCAGAGAGGAGAACCCGATCCCGCGCCCCAGCAGCCTCCTCCCGCCCGCAGCCCGGCAGATGAGCACAGAGCCGGCATCCTGCCCCGGGCTGGCTCCTGCCTGGTCCCCAGCCCCTCCCAGGAAGGGCAGCACCCGCCACCAGCGTGTCACTGGGCAGAGGGACAGGGCTGAGACCCGTGGTGAGCACCCCAGCTCCGTGCCAGGGCAGGAGGAAGCTCCCGAGGGACTTGGCTCTCTATTTTGGGGCTTTTCAGCCTGGAGAAGAGAAGGTTTCAAGGAGATCTTAGAGCTCATTTCAGTACCAGAGATGGCCAGAGAAGCTCTGGCTGCCCCATCTCTGCAAGTGTTCGAGGACAGGTTGGACAGGGCTTGGAAAACCTGGGATGGTGAGAGGTGTGGGGACATGGATGGGCTTTAAGGTCCGTCCCAAACCATTTCAGGATTCTGTGATGTCCCTGCTCTGGCCAGGCATCTCCATGAGCCCAGAACGTGTTTGTAAACACCCTGGCACCCCAGCAAACCCTGCACCCCAGCAAACCCTGCACCACATTTGGACAGGGCTTGGAAGACCTGGGGCAGTGGGAGGTGTCCTTGTCTATGGTGGGGATGGGGGGAACTGGAGGGGCTTTAAGGTCCATCCTAAACCATTTCAGGATTGTGTGAATGCTGTGGCCAGGCTTCTCCATGAGCCCAGAACGTGTTTGTAAACACCCTGGCACCCCAGCAAGCCCTGCACCACGCTGGTTTGGACAGGGCTTGGAGGACCTGGGATAGTGGGAGGTTCCCTGCCCATGGTGGGGATGGGGGGAACTGGAGAGCAACGAGGGCTTGGTGAAAGTCATGAAGAAATAATGAATGTGTTAAAATAGAGGATGTATTTTTGGAAGGCCTGGCACAAGATCTGACCCAGACAGCCACCTGCAAACCTGGCCAGCATCACTTGCCTGGGTTCGACCTGGAGTTCTGCTCAAAGGCTGAGCCATCCCTCACCCTCTGCAGGCAAAGTGCTTGGATGGGCTGGGAGGCACCACTCAGAGCTGCCCCAGCACCCAGGGGAGGCTTCCTGGAGCCCAAGGGACTCCCAGAGAGCAAGGGGAGCTTGGAAAGGCTCAGAGTCTGTGGAAACAGGCTCTGTACTGTTTGCATGCTGGATCCAGTTACAGGCCAGGCCAATAAAGGAGCTGAATTTAGATTTTACAGCTGAAATAATTGCCACTGGCATGCCAAGGACTCTTTGGCAGGGCAGCAGGTGAGGCTGTGGCTGGGCCCTGCAGCCCCCCAGGCTGGGCAGCTCTTGCTGCTCTTTCATTCCCTCCCTTCCGAGAGGGAAACTGCAGTCAGGGGCACACGTGTGGGTGACCCAGGCAAGCCATGGCCAACAGTGCCTTCTCTCCTATCTCCTGCTCCTTGCTTTTCCCCTGAAAACATTCCTTGGCACGCTGAGCCTTTGCTGCCCAGGGTGGGGAGCAGCAGGGCCCTACCCTCACCTGGCCATCAGGACAGGCAGGGCTGTGCTGCAGCCAGGCACAGCCTGTCCTCCCTGCAGACACAGGCAGATGATTAATTAAAGTGAGAGGGAATGGGGCTCAGGTGGTTGATTGAGCTGAGGCTGCAAATCCAGCCTGGGAGTTTCTGCCTGTGGTCATGCACACGACATCTGCTCTGCCAGGATTCCAGAGATGAGAGCTGAGAGGATGCAGGAATTCCACGGGAGTCCCCATGGCAGCCCTTCAGCCAAGGGACACACCAGGCCAAGCCAGAACTCCACAGGGACGTGGACATCCCTGGAAATTCCTGCTCCCCTATGGAAAGGCAGCAATGCACCCTGATAATCCTCACCTCGCTCAGCAGAGCTGCACTGCTGCTCAGGGGGGCTCCTCTCCTCTTGGAATGCTGCGGGACACAAGACAGATGATGGACTTTAGACCTGGTTAACATAAGAGATTTGATAACGAGATGCCTTGTGGCAAAAGCAAACAGAACTTTGAAAATTAGAGCTGGATTGCAAGAAGATTCAATCAAAAGGGTTTACCGGAAAAAGAAAATCCCATTAAACTCTGCAAGCAAGAGATGTTGTTAAATGCACTGGTTTGTGTGTGTGATTTTAACCTAATCATTGTAGTACACATTACTGGTCTCCCTGAAATAGGATATAAGTGTTTGTATCCTCTCAGAAGCTCTGCTGGTCACAGTGACTCTGAGATGTGTTAGAAAGTCTCTTTTCTCAGCTCAGTGGTTGAAGAAGGAATCAGAAGTCTTCAGTTCTCATTCTCAAGGTTGTTTATTGGTTTTTATCTATAAAATTCTTTTTCTGGCCTGCTGAGGTCCGTTGAGCAGGTCAAACAGAGGTACTTTGGTGGTGTTATCTTTTTATATTAAAAACTACGTGTACATTATTTACAATAACTTTTTAATACTTATTACTTATGTTAGACAGTGAGCTTCTACTTTAATTTAAAAATGCCAACCTCACTTAGAAGATGAGGCTAGGAAGAAGAAAGAAGAAAGACAGGGCACGCCCAAATTCCTCCATCTTGGGACCTCAAGCCCCCATTCTAAAAACCCCAAAAAAATCTGGTTTTGACTCCATGACTATTATTCTGCTTAAACTCTTTTGACTCATAATTCTTCATATAAAGGTTAGTAATTGTTTTTTCCAAGGGCTAAATCAAAGGCACAGGGGGTCTTGGGCTCTGTGCCAAGGTCTCTGAGCCCCCTGGGCAGGGGCTTGAGTCCTCCAGGGCAGCCAGAGGGATTTCCTGGGTTCCAAGAGTATCCCACAATAAAACCAGATTCTGATCACCAAGTCAGTCTCCATGGCCAAAACTCTCCCACCCCTGCAGCAAGGTCACATGAAGCAAATGCAAGTGCTGGGCAGAGCAGTTCAAGGCAGAGCTGATGGGAGGGCGTGTGACACCCAGCGCCAGCTGCTGCAGCTCCCACCTGCACCTCAGTGCTCAGCCACGCACTGCAACCATCACCGGGGCTGTGAGGAGAGCAGCAGCACCAGCAAGGTCCCTCCAGGGCTGGATATCCCTCCTCTCCCTCCCCAAACATCTGTGCAGATGTTAACAGGCGTGCCACGGCTCGATTTTCGATATGAAAGGCGAAGGGTTAGAGTTGAGCTCTTGGGTAAGCGACACCGAGAAAGTCAAAGTTTAATTGGCATTCCTGGCTGGGATGAAAGCCCGCGGCTGCCGGAGCCGGCACGGGCTGAGCGGGGCCATTGGTCACGGGCTGTAAAGGCCACACACAGGCAGCAAAGGGACAGGGCTGCCCTGCCCAGGGGAGCTGCAGCTCTCTCACATCGGCCTCTCCCTCCCCACGTCCCCCATGAAGGGGCAGCATGTAGGAGCATCAGGGGGTAGCATGGTCGGGATAGATGGAGATGAGAATCTCTGCAGCAGGTGGGGAATTTGGGGTTTATTGCAAAGGGCCAAGGGCAGGGCCCTGCTGGGAGCTGCCAGGCACAGCTCAGAGCAGGACTGAGAGAAGAGAGGGGGAGAGAGGATGAGAGAGTAAAAAGGCTCCTCAGAAAAACCAAACCAAGTGAAGAAACATCTTTCTTCTTATATTGACAGGGACACACAGGGATAGAGCCCTGGGATCAGACTGGGGCAGCAAGGGTGGCTGTGGCTGTGGGAGGCTGAACCCCCACGCTGCAGGTCACCTTTCAAAGAGCCCTGGATGAGGATTTTTGTTCCCTTCTTCCTTCAATTTCAATGAAACTGCAATTTTTATGCAGAAGAAAAAGCCCTGAGAAAACAATTTTTTGGCATGTTTTTAAAGCAAAAATCCCCTTTTTCTTGGAAAGCAGGCCAAAGCCTAGCCCATATTCCTTGGAAGTGGGCCTTGCTCTACTTGAAAAACATCCCAATTTTTTGATGGAAAATTGGAAAATAGGTCCAGGTTGGCTCTAGGAGAACGTGGCGTTGCAGCAAAAACTTTCCATGAACATTATCTAGAGTCTGAACAGAGCAAAAATCCTCAAAAGTGGAATTTCACCAGCCCAGCCCAGGACCATCCTGGCAGAGGCACTGTGGCATCATCCTGGTAGGATGTTCCAGTGGTGGGATGGCCTTGACAGGGATGCTGTGCCCCCAAAAGCTGCAGTAGCTTCCATTACTGCTCTGAGCACATTGCTGTGGACTCAAGGAAGTCCAGGTCCCCTCAACCATGGCTTCTTGTTTTTTCCAACCCAATATGATAAAAGAGTCTCCCCCCCACGCCCCAAATCTGGCAGGGCATGTTACCCAATAGGATTTCTATTAAAATGCAATTTTCTTCTGCTTGTAATTTCATTATAAGGCATTTGTGTAGAACATCAACCCCACAGGTATGGGCAGGGGATCAAGAGTAGAGAGCATGGATTATTCCTAATGGAGGCTGCAAGGAGACGTGAAACAATCAAGGCTGGGCACAACCAGCATCATTTACTGGTCCCTTATTGGAATAATTACCAATATTGCTGGATGGGACCTGCCTGAGGTCTGGCCCTTGGTGCTGAACCAAACAGCAGCAACTGTGGTGTTTCACCCCACAGACACTTTGGGCTGCCTGGGTGTGTGGTGTTTCACCCCACAGACACTTTGGGCTGCCTGGGTGTGTGGTGTTTCACCCCACAGACACTTTGGGCTGCCTGGGTGCTGCAGCTGGGCCCTGCAGACAAGTCCAGGCCTGCAGGAGCTCTGGTGCTGCTGGGATGGAGCTTCCCCCCATAACAGGGGCTGCTCCTCAGGTTTCCCTCTGTGGAGAAGCTTTCAGGCCATGGTGAAGGAAAGGAGTCGGTTCTGATGGAGGCTTTGGATCCAGAGCTTTATTCTGGCCCTCAGGCCTCTGAATGCAGCACCAGCTCCCACAGAACTCCCTGAGCCCGTGGCTGCTGCTCCTTTGAACCCCGGGGAGAGGGGCAGGGAAGGGGCAGGGAGCCACCAAGCAGGGACAGGAGGGGAGGGACAAAGGGACAAAGGACACCTGGATGGCCCAGGGCCCCCCAGGGGTAGAGGGCATCCTTTGGATCTGCCCAATCACTCGAGGCCCTTCTGGAATGCCAGGACTGACAGACAGTGCTGGGAGGGGAAGGAGAGGTGACTGACACACCTGGCAGGGAATTATCAGGGAGGGATCTGAGGTTCTGAGGTAAACCCTGAAATCACAACACAACAGTGTCTGATGTGAAGAAAAGGCCAAGGAAACAAAACACCATCACCATGGGTAAACAATCTCCATATTGCGTTCTACTTTTGCACAAACACGGGCACAGCAAATGATAAGAATTGTGTTTTCCTTCTCTGAGGTTCAGAGAATGCGAATCCCAGAAATATTCTTGGGAAGAATTGTGCCTTGCTTTTCCCTGTGAAGAGAAATGTGGGGCTACACAGCGGTGAGGAGGAAGCAGGAATGTTCACCTCCATCCCCAGCCTTGTCCCCCAGCCCCCTCCACACCAAACTCATCCTGCCCCCTCTCCCTGCCTGCAGGGGCTGTGCTGGAACTCAACCCCTCCCCATCGCCTCAAACTCACACAAGAATAACCCAACTCAGAGGGCTGAAATGCCGTTTTCCAAGGCAAAAGAGCAGGAAAAAGGCGGTTTCCCCCTGCAGCAGTCTGGGGGTGGCGGCAGCCCCGTCTCTGCTCCTGGGCAGACGATGCTGAGCCCAGCGATGCCACTTGGCATTCCTCCCACACCCGAGGAATAAACACCGCTTTGTTTTAACCCCCCTCGCTGCACAGACAAGAAGCACTCCGAGGCTTTCATAAGCTCATCTGCATCATAATGCTGGCGAATTCCTATCTGGAGTGATCTGGAGTGTCAAAACCCGGGATCCAGCCGTGAATTGCGGGGGAAGAAGCGTCGCAGGGAAAATGACACCGGGTGCGGGAGGGAGAGGAGCTGCCTGAGGGCTGCTCCGGGCCACGAGCATTTAAACAAATGTCTGAGAAAGAGGAGGGCGAGGAGAAAACCTGGGGTCCTGCGAGGAGAAATCCTGGGGTCCTGCGAGGAGAAATCCTGGGGTCCTGCGAGGAGAAATCCTGGGGTCCTGCGAGGAGAAATCCTGGGGTCCTGCGAGGAGAAATCCTGGGGTCCTGCGAGCAGGACTGAGGCTGCTGCCGGAGCCTCATCCCCCGAACCATGAGCAAATCCTTGTTCTGCAGCATCCACAGGGTGGCTGGGAAGCCAGGGCATCACCAGAGAGCCTGAGGGCTGCTCCCGGGCCAGGGGTTTTTAAACAAATGTCTGAGCGAGAGGAGGGAGACTGGAGAGCCGGGAGAAAACCTGGGATGCTGCGAGGAGAAAACCTGGGGTCCTGTGAGGAGAAAACCTGGGGTGCTGCGAGGAGAAAACCTGGGGTCCTGTGAGGAGAAATCCTGGGGTCCTGTGAGGAGAAATCCTGGGGTCCTGCGAGGAGAAATCCTGGGGTGCTGCGAGGAGAAAACCTGGGGTCCTGTGAGGAGAAAACCTGGGGTGCTGCGAGGAGAAAACCTGGGGTCCTGCGAGGAGAAAACCTGGGGTCCTGCGAGCAGGATTCAGGCTGCCACCGGAGCCTCATCCCCTGAACCATGAGCAAATCCTTGTCCTGCAGCATCCACAGGGTGGCTGGGAAGCCAGGGCATCACCAGAGAGCCCTGTGTTGGGATGGGGCCACCCCTGCCCCAACACCCACTGCATTCGGGGGGCTTTGACCTCCCCACCCCACTGCTGGCCCCTGGGAATAGAGGCCGCACGGCAGATGCGTGATTTCTGGGGAAATTCTGATTCATGAGCAGCAAAAGCTGCTAACGCCATCCCTCTCCGAGGAGGGAGCTGTGTTTTCTCTGGCATCGATAGGAACAGGGGCTGCTTTGAGCCGAAGCCTTCCTGAGCCCTCCGGGTGTGAAGCTGCAGTGAGAACTTATGCAAACACACACACGCTGTTAGCCGGCAGCTGAATTCAGCAGAAATCACCAGCTCTGCCTTCGCAAGGAAAACAAAGCCGGTGAAACGAGGCCGGGCGAATGGAACAAAAGCCCCTTGCTAACTTGGGTGAGAGCAGGAGGGCAGGCAGGGCTGCAGCGGCTGGGAGGGAGCCCTGCGGGCCATGGGGCTGGCCAGGGGCAGGGGCAGCGCTGCAGGGCCCTGCCAGGATCTCCCGCAGCCCTTCAGCCCTTCCCTGAGCCCTTCCCCAAATCCCTTCCCTGAGCCCTTCCCCACAGCCTTTCCCCAGAGCCCTTCCTCCCCAAATCCCTTCCCCACAGCCTTTCCCCAAATCCCTTCCCCAAAGCCATTCCCCTCAGCCCTTCCTCCCCAAATCCCTTCCCCAAAGCCCTTCCTCTCCACAGCCCTTCCCCAAAATCCTTCTTCCCCTCAGCCCTTCCTCCCCACAGCGCTTTCCAGAGCCCTTCCTCCGCTCAGCCCTTCCCCAAATCCCTTCCTCAAAGCCCTTCCTCCCCAAAACTCTTCCTCTCCACAGCCCTTCTTCCCCAAATCCCTTCCCCACAACCCTTCCTCCCCAAATCCCTTCCTCTCCACAGCCCTTCTCCCCAAATCCCTTCCCCACAACCCTTCCTCCCCAAATCCCTTCCCCCAAATCCCTTCCTCTCCACAGCCCTTCCCCAAATCCCTTCCTCCCCAAATCCCTTCCCCACAACCCTTCCTCCCCAAACCCGTTCTCCTCCACTGCCCTTCCCCACAGCCCTTCCTCCCCACATCGCGTCCAAATCGCTCCTTGGCAGGAGGGGGAGACCAAGGCCTGCAGTTATTGATTTATTCCAGTTATTTTAACAGATTTACTGGAAAGCACCGAGGAGGAGGCAGCGGGGCAGCGCTGGGCTCAGCTGGCACACAGCCTTTCTTTCTCCTGACGGCTCCGTCGCTGCTCCCCGCGGATCTGTGCCACCAACAAGCCCCTGGCTGCTGGCAGCGCTTGGCCATTTCTGTTCCGAGCCGCCTGCTGCATCCTCTGGCAGCATCCAGTTGTTGTTTGGGATTTTTCCCTCCGCCCCCGCTGCGTTTCACAGCATTCAGCTGGAACTGGGGAGGGGGCTCCGTGCAGGGACATTCACCTGCAGCAAAGCCGAGGAGTTCGGGCAGAGAAGGAGCCCCCGAGCTCCGACCAGCCCTGCGGGGGCTCTCAGCTCCGCCAGAGCAGCGTCAGGATCTCTGCTGGTCAGAGTGACTTCGAGAAAAGCTGGAAAGTCTCTTTTCCCCAGCCCGGCGCCTGAAGACCGAGTCAGCGCTCTTCATTTCTCGGTCTCAGGGTTGTTTGTTGTATCTTATCTATAAAAACCTTTCTTTTGTTCTGCTGAGTCAGTCAGAGCACTCTGCCTGCCCCACGGGTGGTGTTATGTTTTTATACTAAAAACTACGTGTGTGCAATGTTTACAATTACTTTCTAATACCTATCACCTGTGTTAGACAGTGAGATTCTACTCTAAATTAATCTGGAAGTGCCAACATCACAGCAGAAGATGGAGGCTAAGAAGAAGAAGAAGGAGAAAGGCTGGACATGCTTAGATCCTTCTATTTTGTTTTTCTGAATTTCTATTCTAAAAACTTCAAAAATCTACTTTTTTACTTTGTGATAAATTCACTATCATTCTACTTAATTTCTCATGGCTTGCAGATCTTCATCTAAGCTTGGTAACTTGCTCTATGGGTGATAATTAAAAACAACAGGGGCATTCTGGGCTCTGTGCCAGGGTCTCTGAGCCCCCTGGCAGGGGTCTTGGCCATCCTGGACAGCCAGAGGGATCCCTGGCTCCTGACAGGTCAGGGTTCCTCCGGACAGCCCCCCCGGGCCGTGTGCCAGAGTTACTCAGCCACCTTTTGTCGCCTTTCCATCCTACTACATATTTATCAGCCTCATTTGCATGGCCTTTGCATAAACCGCTGCAGGAGTGTCTCTCTTGAAGGCAAGCTGAAGTATGCATCTCCATAATTCTGCCGGCATTTTGACTTCCCAGGACAGAGCCTTTGTTTTATGCCATTGCCAGCAAATTCCTGCTCGGGTGGGCTCAGGTTTCCAGTGCACCATTAGCACACAGCCGTTCCCATCCACAGCTCCAGAGAATTTCCCTGTTCCCTTCCAAGTCCAAACAGCAGCAGCCCGGATCCTGTTGGGAATCCTCCATCTTATTTAGATGCCTGAACACAGTTGGGATGAAAACCTTTTTTAAAAGCTCCAGGACCAAGGCTCTGCCACCAGAGCTCAGGGATGTGGCCATTCCTTATCCAGGTGCTCCTTTTCTGACTCCTCACAGCTCCACGGAGTGAGAGGAAATACAGTTTTGATTCCAGACCCTAATTAGGCCTCAGGAAAGGAGATCATGTGCTCTGCACTCACCAAAGGGTCCCAGCATCAATCCCAGCTTTGGCAGGGTTCACTTGTGGTTCCCAAGATGATGCTGAGGAGGGAGGAGGGTCCATCCCCCCACAATGTTTCCAGTGGGAATGAGAGAAAAACTCTCATCACATGGGCAGAACAGGCAGGAGAAAATTCATAAAAAGTTTTAATTTCTTGATGTGAAGCAACCATTTCTGTATCACATCCCCAACATCTTGCACAGCACTGCTGGGACAGAGCCCTGTGTGCCCAGGGCAGGCAGTGCAGGAGCCTGGGATGAGGACACCAGGTCAGGGGAATTGATTTCACAATCCTGGAAAAGCAAAAACCCCACAGCAACAATCTCATCGGATGTTCCTGCAAATACATCCGTGTCCATTAGGCTGCTGGGCTGCCTGGAGTGCTGGCTGAGTGCTCCCGCCGGGATCGATGCTCCCCGCCCTTAAAAACCCACTAATCACCCTGATTTATGGGTAACATGCCTCGGCGGCACCCGGAGGCCTGTGCTTGTTCCGAGGGGAGGGTTTAAACCCTTCCTGCTTTTTAGTGCTTTTTGGCTGAGAGAAATCTGTGGCTGCTGCCTGCCCCACAGTGCTGGAGCAGATTGCTGGGGACTGGGGATGCAGCTCCTGGGGCAGGGATTCCATGAGCACCCAAGTTTTGGCAGTGTCCAGCACCGTGGCAGCTCCAGGGTGCAATATCTGTGCTGTCATTGCACTCTTGAGCCTCTTCTCTGCCCAGCAGGGTTTGGCTCATAGAAGCAAGCCTGGCTGCTCTGCGGTGTCCTGGGGCTGAGGGGTCTCAGAGCTGCATCCAGCCAAGCCAGGGGGCTGAAAAATCCCTCCCTGCCTGTGCCAGGGAGCTGCAGCACAGACAAGGCCTCTCCAGCAGCCAGCAGCATCCCTCTCTGGGCAGTGGGAGTGGGAGCAGCATCACTGAACCAGGGCATCTCCCTGGTGATAGAAAGGAGAGCAGGATCCCGGTACTAAAGTGATTTCAGCATCTATTATAAGAAAAAGAAAGGCCTAAAGCAAGGGTGATTTTCAGCATTTATTATAAGAAAAAGAAAGGTCTAAAGCAAGGGTGATTTTCAGCATTTATTATATAAAAAAGAAAGGTCTAAAGCAATGGGGCCCTGGGCTGAGCAGGAGCAGTCCCGTCCACCAGCGCTGGGTTTTCTTTGCAGCAGCAATGGCCCCGATGTCCCAGATGGAGCAGCACAATTCAGTGGGTCAGGAGCCCCTTTTATCCTGTTTTTTGTGCCTTTGGATTGGTTTCTGTTTGGATCCTTCATTTGCATGAAGGTTTTAGGCCTTGATTGGCCATGACAGTTCTGTCCAGGCTGGCTCGTGGTGCACTGTACTGAGGTGTGTTATGGTACCTTGAGTACTGGATTTCCCTTTTAACCCCTTTTACCATATAACAACCAAACTAACAGCACATGCTTAACGATCTATCAACTATTTAACAACACTTTCTAACTTATTTTTAACCCTGGGGCGCTGAGGAGCATCTCCAGGAGCATTGGGAAGAATCTCCACGGGGTGCTGCCTGCAGCCTGATGAGCACGGGCTCAGCCCTGCCCTGCTCAGCTAATCAAAAGGAGCTGAAGTGCCTCCCTGATTGCAGTGAGTAAGTGCCTCGGTGGGCAGCAAATGCCGGGCACTGGAGAGCTCTTCAATCACACCACAAAATAGATGGCACAGCCAGAGCCTGCAGCCAGGAGCACTCAGGGGTTGCCTGGGGACCAGCGCACGCTTGTGAGAGAGGATTGTCACCACATTGCTCTCCACAGAGAGAAGCAAGGCACAATTCTTCCCAAGAATACTTCTAGGTTTCTCTGAACCTCAGAGAAATTCTTATAATTTGCTGTACCTGTGTTTGTACGAAAGCAAAATGAAATATGAAAAATTGTTTACCCAAAGTGATGGTGTTTTATTTCCTTAGCCTATCAGGGCCAAGTGTGTGTTTGAGTCAAAACTATCAGCTAACAGTCACAAGATGTTGTGCAATTGTGTGCAGTTGAGTGCTTAGCAGACTCAGTTTAGATATAATGTAACATAGTATAATATAATATAGTGTAATATAATATAATAAAGTAATTAACCTTCTGATAAAATAGAGTCAGATACATCCTTCTCTCCCTTCGTCAGGGGTGTCATGCAGATGCGATAGAGGATGATGAGGGAGGAGGAAGAGGGAGTAGTAACTCCATCTCTGACTGTTGTGGGGGGCTGCAGGAGAGACCCATCAGCCAGGCTGAGGCACAACGGCCTCGTGGTGTTTCTGGTCCTCAAATCTGTGAACCCACAGTGTTTTCAAAGCATTTCCTGTATTTAAGGAGAGAGCTGCTCTGGAGTGCTTCCCTGGATGCTTTACTCATGTCCTGTAAATAATGCATTAGTTTCACTTACAGGAGGGAAAGCAGCCCAGGTTTGTGTTACTGCTGGGGCTGCAGACAGAGCACAGCATCCCCCCCTCCCCGGGCTCCTTCCTCGCCACAAACTCCTCGTTCCTAATTTCCCTTTTCCTATTTAATGAGCTGGTAAGCGCAGGGATGATGCCTGGCTCACAGCGCCCTGTGCATTAGGCAGAGATGATCCCATTAGGAGCAGTCTGGCGAGCCTGGCTGGATACCTCCCGTCCTGCCCGGGGCTGGGGGCCAGGCTCCCTGGGACCCCCTGCCTTCCCCCAGGGCATGGAAACTCTCCTGGAGGGAGCAGTGCAGGCAGCCCCACAGCAGGGACTGTGAAAAATGCATGTATTTTATGATTGGCTTTTGGCAAATATTCAAATGAATATTATATGTGTTGTGTTAGAAAGTGATGCTGTGTTAATTCTCTTAAGTGCTGTGTTAAATATAGTTTTAGGTTATAAAAATTGTTAAAATAGGAACGATGCTATGTAGGATACTTTTTTTAAAGAAAGGACTCACAGTGAGATAGCAGCCACAGGACACCTGAATCTTTCAGAGAAAAAGAATTTATTGCTCCATTATCAGGAGAAACGAACTTCTTCCCACCTCGAAGGTGCTGTCAGGATTCGAAGGAAGAAGTTGATGATGAGCAGACAGAATCCTGTGTTTGAATGGAATTTATGCATCATGTATGAGGTGTATGAATATGCAACAGGTTATTGTTTTTAAGGGTTAATCCTCTGTTAATGTGGGTCCTTTTTCGGCCTCGTGCTGCCCAGAAAAAGGTACCCAGACTGTCTGTAACTCTTTGTGTTTATTGTCTCATATTGTCCTAATTAAAATTGTTACTCTAACTGTATAACTATTTTTATAACCATTTTAGTACTATTAAACTTTTAAAACTTTCAAAACAAGTGATTGGCGTTTTTCACAGGGACCATGCTGGTTCATGCCAGCCCTTTCCTGGGATGGATCTGCATGCTCTGCCATGCTCCGAGCAGGTTTGCAAAACACCTGGGAGATGGACAGGCTACCAGAAGTGTGGGTCGTGCTCCAGGGAAAAGAATGTTTTCAGCTGTCTGCTGGTGAAGCAAAGAGAAGGGAAAACAAGTCCTGCTGTTGGAACCCACGACCTCCTGGTCCAGGGATCAGGATGTGGCAGCTCATCAGCTCCCAGCTGCCAGAGGCACGGCAGGTACTGGGGTGTCACAGCCTCACCGTTCAATAATTCATCAGAAAAGGCCAAGCAGAGGCAAGTGCTGGGAGCAGCCCAGTGGTGGGAATACGTGAGCAGCCTCAGGAGGGCCAGGCTGCAGCGAGGCCCCCACTCTGCAGCAAGCAGTGCTGGCAAGAGCTGCTTGGAAAGCTTTGGGTGGCTTTGCTTCCAGTAACATGCCTGTTGATTTTCCCTCTGTCCCTCCTGTGTGGCTATTATATTTTCTGAAAAATCTTTTTTTAAGATTTTTTCTTCTTGAGAAGCTGAGAGGCCTCAGGAACAAAATGTAAGCAATGGTTATCTGCTGCTGTGGAATGCAACAGGTGCATCTGGGATTGGCCTCATGTGGTTGTTTCTAATTAATGGCCAATCACAGCCCAGCTGGCTTGGACTGTCTCAGTCACAAGCCTTTGTTATCAATCTTTTTTTTTATTCTTAACTAGTTTTCTGATTAAATCCTTTCTTCTATTCTTTTAGTATAGTTTTCATATAATATATATCACAAAATAATAAATCAGCCTTCTGAAACATGGAGTCAGATCCCCGCCTCTTCCCTCACCCTCGGACCCCTGCAAACACGACCACACTCCTGCAACTTTTGTTGCATCATTTTCCCTTTACATCCCTGTTTCCCTTTTCTGTTTCAGGCCAGGCTAGGAGGGAGAGCAGCAGGGCCTCCCCCAGCACAGCTGACACCCCCCAAACCCTGCAGAAGCCCAGGGGAGGCTGAGCCAGCCTTGCCCACAGCCCTGCTCAGTGTTTGGGGGAGCCCTGAGCAGGGGCTGCACCCCAGGCTTGTGCCCCCACCCAGTGCCCAGCCAAGGGACACCACACCCACAGGCAGGTTCCTGGTGCCCGTCCTGCAGGTTAAATCTGTTCCCAGCCACAAATTAGACATCGAGTCTCTTGAGTTCAGCTTAAATTACAGTGCAGGGTTACAGTGCTCCTTCTAATTAGGAGCTTTGCTCTGGAAGCACAGCCCTGCAGCAACGCCCTGTGCACGCTTCCTCCTGCCAGGGCAAACCAAGGCAGGGGGGCCCATCCTGCCCATGGAGCCCCTGGATGGGCCCATCCTGCCCATGGAGCCCCTGGAGGGGCCCATCCTGTCCATGGAACCCCTGGAGGGCCCATCCTGCCCATGGAATGCCTGGAGGGCCCCATCCTGCCCATGGAACCCCTGGAAGGGCCCATCCTGCCCATGGAGCCCCTGGAGGGGCCCATCCTGCCCATGGAGCCCCTGAAGGGCCCATCCTGTCCATGGAGCCCCTGGAGGGCCCATTCCTGCCCATGGAGCCCCTGGAGGGGCCCATCCTGTCCATGGAACACCTGGAGGGGCCCATCCTGCCCATGGAACACCTGGAAGGGCCCATCCTGCCCATGGAGCCCCTGGAGGGGCCCATCCTGCCCATGGAGCCCCTGGAAGGGCCCATCCTGCCCATGGAGCCCCTGGAAGGGCCCATCCTGCCCATGGAACGCCTGGAGGGGGCCCATCCTGCCCATGGAGCCCCTGGAGGGGCCCATCCTGCCCATGGAGCCCCTGGAGGGTCCATGGAGAAGGTCCTGGCCCTGGAAGGTCCAGCTGTGGTCGCTGCTGGGAGGGAAGGTGGCATCATGTGGTGCCACCCTGCACCTCACGCTGGATTTCAGCCCAGCACAGCCCCAGCTCCAGCTCTACAAGACCGGGACAGAGGAGTGGCCAAACTGGGTTTTGTCCCAAGCCCTCAGCTCCTCACAGTGGGTCAGGCCATGCCAGGACCCATCAGAGGCACCGCTGTGTGCCATAGGGAGGGCTGGGGTACTTCAGTGCCTCATGAAACAGCAGCACAAACAGTCCCTGCTCCAGCATCACTGTCTGGGCAGCTGTGCCAGGAATGGGCTTGGCTGCTCCCCTCCCCTGGAGCTGCCAGAGCCTGGTGCCAAGTGGCAGCTTCCCAGGTGCCCAGGCAGCTGCAGCATCTGCAGGGATAACTTGGCACTGCTGGAGTCTTTGTCCTAACAAAGAAAAAAGTAGATTGAAAAAAAAAAAACCAAAAAACAACCTCCTGGAGGAGGCCAGGAGCTGCTACCCTGGGCTGGGTGGGAATGGGAGAGGGGGGCTCCCATCCCAGCAGGATGAGGTACAGCAGCAGTGGGAAGGGACTGGGGTGCTCCCACACCCATCTGGCCTTTGGGTCAAAAACAAACCCGGACAGAACATCTGCAGATTTTTTACTGAAACTTCACATTCTCTCTCAACGATAAAATTTCACTTTCTGGTTTGTTGTTTTTTAACCAGAATAACCTAAAACATTTCAGAAATGTGCTCCATGGCCCAGCCCCAGATGCCTCCAAGCATCCTCAGTGCAGCAGCCCCATCCCAGCCTGTCACAGACATCTTTTATGGAAAATCCCTTCCTTAGGATTTTTCCTCCTGAGAAGCTGAGAAGCCTCAGGAACAAACTGTAAGCAATGGTTATCTGCTGCTGTGGAATGCAACAGGTGCATCTGTGATTGGTCTCATGTGGATGTTTCTAATTAATGGCCAATCACAGCCCAGCTGGCTCAGACTCTCTGTCTTAGCCACAAAATTTTGTTATTCATTCCTTTCTATTCTATTCTTAGCCAGCCTTCTGAGATGAAACCTTTTCTTCTATTCTTTTAGTATAGTTTTAATGTAATACATATCATAAAATAATCAATCAAGCCTTCTGAAACATGGAGTCAGATCCTCTCTCTTCCCTCAACATAAGGCCCCTGTGAACACGGTCCCCCAGCCCTCTCCTCCCTGCTCTGTCCCTCCCCTCCGGATGCAACCACAGCCCACAGTGGCTGCAGAGCTCCGGACGTGTCCCTGGGCGCTCCCCTCCTGCCCAACTGATATTTCTGTGGTCTGGCAGCTGAGAGCCAAACCTCTTCCCGCTGCCCCTGGGTTTGGCACAGCTGCCAGAGCCCCGCTGGAGTCAGCACAGGGCTCCCAGCAGCCAGGCAGGGCATCCCTGCAGAGCCTGAGCTGCTCCATCCAGAGCAGGGTGCCACTGCTTTCATTCCACCTCCCCAGCCCTGGGCTGGCCACTCCCATTGTCCCCCAGCCACCAACACTGCAGGTCCTTGCTCTTCCCAGGCCTGGGAGGAACCCCCATCCTGTGCATTTCTATCCAAACTGGGGTCCAGCACCACCAGGCAGCAGCCAAGTTGTCCCACCAGATGTAAACTTGGGCCATTGTCCCTCTAGAACATTTGTCACCTATAACACCCACTGTTTTCCTGCACACTGTTCAGTTTGTAATGATGCATCTGTATCCAAAAATGGGGTCCAGCAGCACCAGGCAGCAGCCAAGTTGTCACACCAGATGTAAACTTTGGTCCCTCTAGAGTGTTTGTCACCTAAAACACCCACTGTGTTTTTCTGCACATTGCTTTAGTTGTAATTTAGTTGTAACTGATTCATCTCTCTCCAAACTGGGGTCCAGCACCACCAGGCAGCAGCCAAGTTGTCCCACCAGATGTAAACTTTGGGCTATTGTCCTTCTAGAGGGTTTGTCACCTAAAACACCCACTGTGTTTTCCTGCACACTGCTTTAGTTTGTAATTGATGCATCTCTACCCAAACTGGGGTCCAGCACCACCAGGCAGCAGCCAGGTGCCTCCAGGCTGTCCCACCAGATGTAAACTTGGGCCATTGTCCCTCTAGAGCGTTTGTCACCTAAAACACCCACTGTGTTTTCCTGCACACTGCTTTAGTTTGTAATTGGTGCACATAAATATACATAGATATATATACAGAAACACAGTGAGCAGGTCACTATTTAAAGCCTGGGCAAGGAGGAGGACCAGAGCCAAGCCTGGTTTTTAGGAATGGGACACAGGTGCAAGCTGAGGGCATGGCCCCAGGCTGTTGGCTGCATGCCAGGGCCATGGGCCCATCATCCTGCAGCATGGATGGGGTTTGGAGGAGCTCAAACAACCACTGCAGTGGGCTGGAGTGGCCAAGCCTGGCTCTGTGGAGCTGTGGGTGAGCCCTGGCCTCTGCATCCCATGGGATCCCCCAGGGGAGCCCAGCAGCACCCATGGCAGCGGGCGATGGTCAGTGCTGGGTGCCAGGACAGATGCTGGGTGCCAGAGGTGCCACAGAGGCTCTGCTCTCGCACCAGGGCACAAGGACAGGCTCTGCCAAGCCCCACACCCATCCTCATCAGCCGGGGATTTGTGCAAGAGGAGCCCCGGCGGAGGCAGAGGCAGGGAGAGCCCGGTGGCTCGGCTCCTGCCCAAGCACACAAACCACCTCCTGCCCCAGCACAAACACAAACACAAACACAAACCACCTCCTGACGAGCACAAACCACCTCCTGCCCGAGCACAAACACAAACCACCTCCTGCCCACAGCCCGGGCCTTGCTCTTCCTCCCACAAGGGACAAAAGGGACAGGGACAGAGCCAGCCCTCCCTGCCAGCAGCAGCCTCTGTACAGTGGATGTTTTTGCTCCCAGTGAAGGAGGAATGATGAGGAGGACTCCATCTTATCAGAAGGCTAATTAATTACTTTATTATTTATTATACTTTTTAGTTAATAATTTATTGTTAAATAATTATATAAATAGATTATAATATGAAATTATATATAATTTATTTATATATTATATATAATTGTATCAATAATATATAAATAAATTATATCTATTATACTATATAATCGATATAAATTATATAATAATTTATATATATAAATACATAAATATATATTTATAATAAATACATAATATATAATATATTATAATAAATACATAAATATATATTTATATATAGAATATATCTAATATAATTATATAAGTATATAATAGAATATATATGAATTTTATATATTTATAATGTAAATATATTATAATAGAAAATTATATTAAAATATTATATATAGAAATAATTTATTATTACTTTATTATTATACTATATTATTTTATACGTCTAAAACTGAACCTGCCAAGCACTCAACCCTGCACACAACTGCACTGAATCTCGTGACTGTCCCCTGACAGTTCCAACACACACACACACTCTTGGCCCTGATAGGCCAAGGAAACAAAACACCATCACTTTGGGCAAACAAAACACCATCATTTTGGGTAAATAATCTCCATATTGCATCCTACTTGGGCACAAACAGAGGCACAGCAAATGATAAGAATTGTGTTTCCTTTCTCTGAGGTTCAGAGAATGTGAAATGCAGAAATATCCTTGGGAAGAATTGCGCCTTGCTTTTCTCTGCGAAGAGAAATGTGCTGCCCAGCTGGTGGGGACAGCAGTGGGGACCCCCCTGTGCCAGGCAGCCAAGAATCGAGGGCAGGGAGTGGCACAGCCGGGGTGCCAAGGAGGCTCCAGCTGGCAGAGGAGCCCTGCCCAGTGCTCCCAGTGCTCCCAGTGCTCGGCTGCATTGGGATGTACCTGCCGTGGGCTCCACCCTCCCCCAGCTCAGCCAACTGGCAGGTGACGATGCCGGGGCTTTGTCCCTGCACTGTGATGTTGCCTGTGATTTATAGGTCATTTTACAGCAGCTGTAAAGAGGCTGTAAATTATAGGAGGGGCATAAATTAGCCACGGAGCCCTTTACTGGCCATAAAGATCTAAGGCCCACCACAGCTGCCTTTGGAGCTGGCACCCCGGGACATTCCCGAGGACAGCCAGGGGTGTCTTCAGCCAGGCCAGTGAGGCTGTGCTGACTTATTTAGCACGGCTCAAATAAATGGGGCCTTTTATTCCAGCAGGGCCACAGAGCCAGAGTGTGACAGGTGGGGAGGGGCCGGGGTGATGGGGCAGCCCAGGGGCTCCCTGGCCCATCCCAACCTTTCCCTTTTGTTTTTTTGGGGGAGAAGTCACTGCATGCCCCCCAAGGGGGTCCTGGAGCTGGGACCCTGTCGAGACCCAAAACATTCCTCTGGCTACCCTGAGTGATTCAAGACCCTAGCAAAGAGCTCAGAAACCTTGGCACAGAGTCAAAAACACCTGTGCCTTCCATTTTAGTCCATAAAAACAACTTAGCAACTTTGTGTGAAGAGTTACAAGCCGCAAGAGTTTGAGTAGAATGATAGTGAATTTATCACAGAGTGAAGAAGTAGAATTTTGGGGATTTAGAATGGGGGTTCAAGAGGCAAGATGGAGGAATCTCTGTGTGTCCTGTCCTTCTTCTTCTTCTTCTTCTTCTTCTTCTTCTTCTTCTTGGTCTCCATCTTCTGCTGTGATGGTGACACTTTTGGATTGGTTTAGAATAGAGACAGACTGTCTAACATAGGTGATGGGTATTGGAAAATACAAGATGGAAAGAAGGAGATGGAAATTGGAAATTTCAAGATGGCAAGATGGAGGAATTTGGGTGTGTCCTGTCCTTCTTCTTCTTCTTCTTGTCCTCCACCTTCTGCTGTGATGGTGGCATTTTTGGATTGGTTTAGAGTAAGACAGACTGTCTAATACAGGTGATAGGTATTGGAAAATTATTGTAAATAAAGCACACGTAGTTCTTAGTATAAAAAATTAACACCACCCCAAGAGCAGTGGTTGTGCCACAACCTGACCTGCTGGACAGAGAAAGAATGGAATAGATAAGAGAAAATAAACAACCTTGAAAAGCAAAATCGACAAATCTCGACTTCTTTGGTTGTGGGGCTGGGAAAAAATGACTTTCTAATACCTCAAAAGTCATCTCAGCCACAAAAACCCAAAAGGAGCCCCAGTCCAGCCCAGCCTAGCCCAGGAGGGTTTGGTGCTCCATGTGCCAAGAGGCAGCAGCAGGATGGGGACAACACCTCGGCGCTTGCAGGTGGCTCCATTCCCCATCTGCCAGCACCAGGGTCCCTTCCCTGGTGCCAGGTGTCCCCTGAGCTGTGTGGCCCCCAAATGGAGCCCCCCAATGTGGGTGAGCCCCCCGAATTCCAGCGCTGCCCCCGCCCTGCCTGGCGGCAGTTGATGCCCCGTTGTTCTCTCCCTGTTGTTCTCCTGCGTGACCCTGGAGCACAAGCAGCTTTGCAGCCTGTTAATTACATTATGTCTAACGAGCAGGATCAGGCGGAAGGGATTAAACCTTGGATGTGCTTCTGCGGTGCTGGAGCAGAGGAGAGAAAAGCAGCTTTATCCATTCAGAACGGGAGTCACTTTTCACACCGGCTCCAATCCCGGAGCTAATCCCCTTAGTTTGCCCAGTGCACTGACAGCTCCACACACAGGCAGGGCAGGCAGGATGCTCCTGGCCCCAGCCTCGAAATTTTCCTTGCCTTATCAAGCCTCGAAGCCTGCTGGATGAGCTCTGAGGAGATTCTGCAAGCCCTGCCCTGTGACCGTGTTCACAGGGGTCTGAGGATGAGGGAAGGACGAGGATCTGACTCCATGTTTCAGAAGGCTGATTTATTATTTTATCATATATATTACATTAAAACTATACTAAAAGAATAGAAGAAAGGATTTCATCAGAAGGCTGGCTAAGAATAGAATAGGAAAGAATGATAACAAAGATTCGTGGCTCAGACTCTCTGTCCGAGCCAGCTGGGCTGTGATTGGCCATTAATTAGAAACAACCACATGAGCCAATCCCAGATGCACCTGTTGCATTCCACAGCAGCAGATAACCATTGGTTACATTTTGTTCCTGAGGCCTCTCAGCTTCTCAGGAGGAAAAATCCTAAGGAAAGGATTTTCCATAAAAGATGTCTGTGACACTGCCCCATCACTGTCCAGGGACCCTTTTCATGGCTTCTCTGCTCACCAGAGGACCAAACAGCAGTTCTGGGGAATTTCTGGGAGTTACCAGCAGCTCAGCATTTCCTGGGGCTGCAGCTGCTCACTGCATGGCAGGAGCATGGGAAGTGCTGGCGTGGGGTGCAAATTGTCCCCAGATACTTCAGGGAACACCTTCCAAGAATTGGAGTCCCCACACACAGAGCACCTGTGGAGCTCCTGGTCCTTGAGACCACCCAAAATCCTGTGGCTGGGCACTGGGTGATCCCCAGGGCCAAGGAGGGCCCCAGAGCAGGCAGTGCTGCATCCTCAGGCTGGGAACTGCCCACGGGAGGGGAGGGACTGTTTTGCCCAGAGATTCTGTCAGCCAGAGTGAGCCCCTGGGGGCATCAAACTCAGGCTCCTGGGCGAGAGATTTGCATGATTATTCAGCATGAATTCACATTTGATTTGCATGATTATTCAGCATGAATTCGCCTTTGATTTGCATGATTATTCAGCATGAATTCACATTTGATTTGCATGATTATTCAGCATGAATTCGCCTCTGATTTGCATGATTATTCAGCGTGAATTTGCCTTTGGTACCGAGCCAGGCTCACCCCCTGTGTGACAAGGAAGGCACTTTGCATTCTGAGATGCTGGAGCATCACCTGCCTCCCCCTCAGCTACACAAGCTTAGCCACCACCGAGCTCCCTGGGGAATTCACAGAACCAAGGAATCATTTAGGTTGGAAAATACCCTTGGGATCATCAAGTGCCTCTGCTAACCCCACACTGCCCAGTCCCATGCCAAATCCAGCCCTGAGGCTGCCCAGCACACTCTGCCTGCACCTTGGCATCTCTCAGGAGCAGCTTGAGACAGGGAAAACCTCTGTCCCTGGCTGGGCATGGGGCTTGGCCCAGGCAGTGCCCCAGGCAGTGCCACCAGCTGGGCTCAGCTGTCCCCAGGAGCTGCAGCCCTGGGAGGGGTGGGCACAGCCACAGAGCCCCTGCCTAAGCAAAGCTGTGAAACTGCAGCAGCAAACCTGGGCTGGTTGCTGGAGACCCCAAGGAGAGCATCTGCAGCTTGTTTCCAGCGTGAACTCCTGTAAAAAGGGCACTGTGTCTATAAATCCATCACGGGGAAGCTTCCTGGAAACCCAGTTTGGCTTCTGTTGCTCTCATTCCCTGTGCTCAGAGCCCCCAGGGCTGCAGGGCAGAGGCTGGGAAGGGCTGGCAATGCTGAAGGGGCCTTGCACATCTCGGAGTCCTGCAGAGTCACCTCTCAGCGCTCAGAGCAGGAAGGGGGCTCCCACCCACCCTTTGGGCACCAAACCCCCCTGCAACAGCTCCCTGTGAGCCAGGAGCCTCTGCCAGGGCCATGCTCTGAGCCAGGCTGTGCTCTGTGTCCTCCAGCATCAGCTAAAACAGGTTCTAATGCCTCCCCAGCTCAGCAGCCAAGACAAGGGTGAATTGAGTCAAACATTGGCAGGTGGAAGTACCAGAGGATGCTCCTCCCCGGCAAATTAAGCCCAAATGAATTAATCAATGAGACAGATTTTAAAAGCTTTCATGCACTTGTGAGGCTCTTGCTCTATATATACACCAGTCACCTGCTCCAGAGCTGCTGGGCAGGACAGGACCCTGGGGAGAGCTGGGGACTGAGTCACCTTCACCTGGAAGTGCCCTGCAGTCATTCTTTTCCTGGCACCTGTCTGTTAGAGAGTGAAGGAAAGGGCAAGAGGATCCCAGCAGCCCTGGACACTGAGAGGAGCCATTCACAATCTGGAGGGGTGAGAGAGTTTAGGGTCTGTCTGTGGTTTCCTTTGCCTTCCTCCTCCTCCTGTTTCCAGCGTGTGGGAGGCATCTTCATCCGGCAGCATCAGCCTCGTGTGGGTTTGGCAGAGCAAGCGGGCACAGCTCTCTGCCCTGCTCTATAAATACAGCCCTGGCTTCTCCAGGGCTGTCTAGACAGGAAACAGCCTGAGAACTGGGAGAAAACTCCTGGAGTTAAAGGGGACTGGGACTGTGCTGGGAGCCCAGGGGAAACTGGCTACTCACTTCCAAATCCAGGGGATTCTGCCTCTGGATGAGGGAGAGGAAGATGGGGAGGCAGCACAGTTCCACCACAACCACCCCTCTATCCTGCCCTGGCCTCTCTGCCTCCCATCCTTATGCCAACCATTGCAGCTCTGCATGGGATCCACTGGATCCCTCACCCATCAGAGCCTGGGCAGGGCACAGGGACCCAGCTGCTTGGGTCCTTCCTTCCAGGTGCTAAACCTGCCTGAGTTTGTTTTGCATTGCTTTCACTCATACTCTTGCAGGGAAAAGTCCTCATCCTGGCTGTTTTGTCCCCAGCTGTGGCTTTTCTTTTTTCCCTGTAAACATCCAAGTAGTACTTGAAAGAAAGAAAAAAAAAAACCCAGCTCCAGTTAGTGGGGGAGGAATCCTGGCCTGTGGGTAATGACACATAATGACAGCCCTTCTCCCTCTGCAAGGAGCTGCTGTTGGGCTTCCAAATGACAGCGTGCAGAAAATGCCATTAGCAGATTACCCAGCTGAAGAATCTTTGCAGTAACAAGAAGGTGAAATGCATCTGGCCTTGAGAGAAGGAGCTGCCAGCTCCATCCTCACACAGGAATGGCAGGGGGGAATCCCATATCCATAGAGATCTCTGCACCTGCCCAGCCTGTTGTGCACAATCCAGGGATCCCACCAGGCCCAGGGTCCGGTCCCCACGTCCCCAGTTCCCAGGAGGGAGAGGGGCAATGTGTGGGTGCTGTGGGCACTGCTGGAGGGGTGAGATAAGGGGAGAGAGAGTCCTCATCTGAGGAGAACCCCCAAGTGATTTGTCTTGTGCCTGCACCACTGTAAAGGCTGTAAATTACTGACATCTCTTATCTGGAGTGTCCTCCCCCTGTGAAGAGGAGATAACAGCCTGAGGAGGTGGCTGTTGCTGCTCTGATGGACTTCAGCACCTTTATCTGCCCCTGGAGATCTTTTGGGGCCAATCCAAAGATAGCAGGAGGATTTCTCAGGGTGGAGAGCAGAGGGGACAGGATGGGCAGTGTCCTGGCCCTGCCCTGGCTCTAGAGACAGTCCTGGGTGTGCTGGTGTCACCAGGGCAGCTGAGCAGCACCAGAGCCTGTCCTTTCTCCATCCCCAGCCCTCTGAAGCCTGCCTGGCTGTGTGGGCACTCCCATGGAGCCCGAGAAGCCTCAGCAAGCATCAGGGATGGGAAGAGCTGGAGGTCCCCTGGGACAGCTTATTAAACACCCCAGCCCCTGAGCAAGCTGGGCTGGAACAGAATAACATTCATACAGCAGCTCAGCCTCAGTGCCACAGGGGCAATGTCAAACAAACATCATTAATTTCCCTCTGCAAATCAATGGGGGGCAGAAGTCAAGCTCTGCCAGCACAGGAGATGCACTGCAGTAGATAATCATCCCACATTTTCCCCATTTTCTGCCATTTCCAAGCACCTTTATTGGCTGTGTGGTGTAGCTGTGATTAAAAATGAGGTACCACAAACAAGAATGCCAAGGAAATGGCAAAACCAGCTGGGCTGGGTGCTTTGAAGGTGCCATTGGTGTTCTGCATTCCCTGGGTGAGCTTGCTCAATCAGCTCCTGCCAGGTATCCTAAAACTGCAGCTATGGTGCCCCAAGCACTGCTGGTCCTGGCACAGGCCCTCTCCTCATGAAGAAGATGATGTTTGGGCAGTTTGGCAGCCAGGGGCTCCTATAAACCTGTGTTTCCCAGAGGAGCAGCCAAGTAGTGGTGGGCGGGGGAGGTTATGGTGTTGAGATGAGACCAAGAAAAGAAAAAGAAAAGAAAGAAAAAGAAAAAGAAAAAGAAAAAGAAAAAGAAAAAGAAAAAGAAAAAGAAAAGCCAGTTTGGGTCCAAAAGTCTGGGCTGGACAGAGAGAGGGGCTCGAGTTCTCCTAGAGGTGGCATCAGCAAACCCCATCCCTGCGTGCCAGAGCGGAGCTGCCAGCCCTGGGCAGGGTGCCAGGCTGCTCTCTGTGACTCCGATGTTGCAGATGATGGGAAGTGCTTTGCCAAGGGCAGCCAACACACCTGGAGGGTGCAGAGCAAACCCTGCAGCCTGGCTGTGAGGGGACAGTGGGAAAAGACATCCTGGGTGTCGGGATCTCTCACAGTGACCCCGAGAAAAGTTCCAAAGTCTCTTTTCCCAGCCCAGCGCTTGAAGAAGGAGTCAGGGCTCTTCATTTCTCTGTCTCAAGGTTGTTTATTGTGTCTTATCTATAAAAATTCTTTCTCCTGCCCTGCCGAGGTCCGTCCAGCAGGACAGTTCCAGGCACTCTGCCTGCCCCCAGGGCAGGGTTATGTCTTTATACTAAAAACTACCTGTACAATGTTTACAATTCCTTCCCAATACCCATCACCTGTGTTAGACAGTGAGCTTCTACTCTAAACCAATCCCAAAGTGCCACCATCACAGCAGAAGATGGAGGCCAAGAAGAAGAAGGAGAAAGGCTGGACACACCCAGTTCCCTCCATCTTGCCTCCTGAACCCACATACCAAAAACCCTAAAATCTACTTTTTCACCCTATGGTAAATTCACTATCATTCTACTTAATTTGTCATGGCTGCAGATCTTCATCTAAGGTTGGTAACTTGCTCCATGGGTCATAATCAAACCCACAGGGGCATTTTGGGCTCTGTGCCAGGGTCTCTGAGCCCCCTGGCAGGGGTCTTGGCCATCCTGGACAGCCAGAGGGATGTTCTGGTTCCCACACCTGGGGGTTAGGACAGAGGGTGACACAGGCACAGCCTGCCCTTGCTGCTGGCTCCCATCTGGGGACACACAGGCGTGTCCTGCCCCATCCCCAGCCCCAGGCTGGGTCCCTGTGAGCACGAGTGCACATATGTGTACACTCAGCTCTGCCCCACGGGGCTGGGGCACGTCCCACACGTGTGTGTGCTCTGCTCTGCTCTGCTCTGCTCTGCTCTGCTCTGCTCTGCCGGCCGGGCTGGGAGCCGCCAGCTGCCTGCCAGGAGCCCCGCACCCTGATGGGCTCCAGCCTTTTCAGGGAGAGATGGAGCTGACAAAGTCTTTGTCAGTCAGATCTGTCAGGGAAGGCTCTTTGTTCTTCAGCATTTGCTCTTGCCTCCCCCCCCCCTCTCCAAACCTAAACTAGATGCATCTGCTTTTGTTTTCTAAATGCAGAATTAGGGGCTGAAAGGAGCCCCTTTGTAGTGGGGAGGAGGAGAGAGCTGCAGATCTTTCACGGGGAAGGCAAGGTCAGGGGGGGAGCCGCTCTATTGTGCGGGGCCTCTCCTCTGCCGGCTCAGCCCTTTCTGTGCCCCCTCTCCACAGCCCGGTTCCCACTGGAGCCTCTCTGGGGACGTGGGGGAGCCAGCCCGGTGGGACGGGGAGGGCTCAGCCTTGCCCGTGCTGGATTTGGGGAGGGCTCAGCCTTGCCCGTGCTGGATTTGGGGAGGGCTCAGCTTGCCCGTGCTGGATTCTGCTGCTTCCGATGCCGCAGCTGGGAGCCAGCATGTGGAGGCAGCAGATGAGGAGGAGGAGGAGGAGGAGGAGGAGGAGGAGGATGAAGGCCACCCCGTGGCCTTGGGCTGGCAAGTGGAGGCGGGCAGACTGACAGCACTGAGTGTGCGGGAGGGCACACGTGGGGCTGGAGGGGGTGCATGTGTGCACACGTGTGTGTGACACCCTGCAGGGACAGTGTGTGTGACACCCTGCAGGGACAGTGTGTGTGACACCCTGCAGGGACACTGTGTGACATCCTGAGGGACTGTGTGTGACACCCTGAGGGGCTGTGTGTGACACCCTGCAGGGACAGCGGGTGACACCCTGAGGGGCTGTGTGTGTGACACCCTGCAGGGACAGTGTGTGTGACACCCTGCAGGGGCTGTGTGTGACACCCTGAGGGACTGTGTGTGACACCCTGCAGGGACACTGTGTGACAACCTGAGGGACTGTGTGTGACATCCTGAGGGACTGTATGTGACACCCTGAGGGACTGTGTGACACCCTGAGGGGCTGTGTGTGTGACACCCTGCAGGGTCCCTGTCCATCCTGAAGGACTTGCTTGTGCACAGTTTATGCCACCAGATGCTGACAGCTCATGGTCACTGAGCCCCAACGTGATGCTTGAGGCCAAGGATGCAGCCAGATCCTGGGAGCAGGGGGTGGTTTTCCTCATTTTCTGCCATTTCCAAGCACCTTTATTGAGAAAAGCCCAAGAACTTGTGCCCTGTTGATGAAATCATGCAGAAAACCATGCCAAATGACCAGCAGCCACAGAGCCTGTCCATCATGAGACCTGTAAGGTCTGTTTTGGAGCCAGCATAGAAAAGGCTGGGACAGACGCCCAGTGGGAGTCATGGATAGAAGGGTCCAGCAGCTGTGGGTCCCCCAGCAGCCTTGGAACCTTCACCCAAAGCTCCTGGGTCTGGGGCCATGAGGAAGGCAGGGCTGGGCATGGGTGACTGCACCCTAAATGTACATTGGGTGAGTTGTGCACGTGTAGGGCTGGGATCATTGAAACACTTCCCATCTCCAGCTTGCTGGGAGAACATCCCAGCAGGTGTGTTACCTTCCCCCCTTCTCCCTGCCCACAAATCTGTCAAATCTGAAAGGGAAATATTCCACAGGTCTTGGCATGGGGAGCTGAACGGGTGCCTGAAGCAGGAGGAGGCTGCTCCTGGGGATGGATGCCCAGCATTTGGTTCAAATCTACCACCAGTGACTGACAGGGCTAATTCAGCCTGTCCTCTTCCCTCTTATAACTTAATCACTTACACATTGCCTCGGCAGGTCTTTCCCTGCTGACTGGAGATGTCTTCATCCCGGGATGCCCTGACTTGGGCTCATGACTGCTCCCACAGGGCTTCCTGCATGGAGGCTGAGTGCCCTGCATCACCCTGAGCCAGCCTAGCTTTAGGGGAGCTCATCTGAATGCCCTGCACCACCCTGAGCCAGCCCAGCTTTGGGGGAGCTTATCTGAGTGCCCTGCACCACCCTGAGCCAGCCCAGCTTTAGGGGAGCTCATCTGAGTGCCCTGCATCACCCTGAGCCAGCCCAGCTTTGGGGGAGCTCATTTGGGTGCCCTGCATCACCCTGAGCCAGTCCAGCTTTGGGGGAGCTCATCTGGGTGCCCAAACTGGGGCTCTGTGAGCTGGCCTTCCATGCTGGGGAGTGCAGAAGTCATGCTGGGCTCACTGGTGTGACAATATCCCACTCTGCCTTTTGGCTTGGGGACTGAGTGTGGCCCCAGCTGAGACAAAGCCAAAAGTGCATGTCGAGAGTTTTGGGGAGCTCTGTGTTAGAGCTGCCACGTTCCTGCTCCAAACCTCAGTGAAAACAGCCGGGAAGGGCAGGGACTGCAGCACCAGGGTCTCCACAGACCCCTCAGCAGCCTGACACGAGCTGGCACTGACTGGCAGGGTTATGTTTCCCTGTGTAAAAGCGCTGTGGTGGCTCCTGGGAGGACTTGGGGCTGATTTGGGACTCTTTAAACATCCACTCTGGGCCTTGCTCTGCAGAGGGGCTGGCTGGGGGGCTCCAGGCTGCCCAGAGCTCTGCCCATTCTGCTGCCTCCAGACCGGGACTTGCACAGGGGTGCAGGCAAGCCCCCCACCCCAAACTGCACCCACGGGGCCTGAGGCTCCCCTGGGGCCAGCAATACCCGCAGGGCAAGGGTGTAGAGGTGAGGGCAGCATCACGGCCAGCATCCCTGCGCTGCCTTCGGGGCGACCACCGCCCGCAAATCCCCGGGGGACGTTGGAACGGCACCGGGGTCTGCAGGTGGGGGGGCGCTCCGGCTGTGACTACAAGCCCCATCAGGCCGCTGAGGAGGAGGAGGAAGGCGGAGGAGGAGTCGCGGCTGTCGGCGGGGCGGTGCGGGAGCGCCTTAGTTCGGCGGCGGCGGGCGCTCGGCGGGACGCGGCGGGCGGGCAGCGGCAGCGGCGGCGTCGGGGCGGCCGCGCCTTCGGGAGCGCGTCCGGCAGCGGCTCCGGGAGCGCCTCCCGCCGCCTCCGCCGGCCGGGCCGGACCGGGGCTGCCATGGGGCGGCCGCTGTGAGCGCGGCGGCGGCGGGGCTGCGCCTCTCGCCCCGGCCGGGGCTCCCCTCCATTGTTCCCGGGAGCGGCGGCACCGCGCCGCCGCCGCCGCCGCCCGCGGGGCTCCGGTGAGTAACGGCCGCCGCTCGGCGCGGGGAGGGCGACACCGGCACCGCGGGGCGTCGCTTTGTGCCCCGGGGGCTCGGGCGGGCGACGGGACCGAACCCCCCCCAGATGCGCCTCGTTGCCCCGGCGGGGCGGCTCGACGGCGGTACCGGCGCGGGGGGGGCTCCGCCTTGAGGGACCGGGGGGTTTGCGGGGCCCGGGGCCGTTCCCGGGCGGGCAGCAGTTTGGGAAGGCGGCGGGTCCGACCCCGTCCATCGGCCGAACCGAGACTGGAACCGCCCCCGCCGTCCCGAGCCCGAAACCCCTCCCGGCCGCGGGGCAGCCTGGCGGGAATCGGGGGGCGTTTTCCGAGTCGCTGCCTGGCCCCTTATTCCCGAAAAGTACCTGAGCGGGAGCCTTGCGGCTTCCAGAAAAAAAAAAAATGGAGAAGGAGCTGGATTTGGTTGTGCTTCAGTTTTGGGATCCCGGGGCGGGCAGCGGGAATGGAGGCGCTGGAATAACGCCGTCCCAGGGCTGGTGCTTCCCTTTGTGTGTCCGCGCCGGTGGGGCTCCCGGAGCCGCCGCTTCCCCGCGCTGTGCCGGGCTCCGGGAACCGCTCGTCCGCCCACGGGAGTGCGGGGAGGCGACACCTGCGGTGGCGGGTGACCGCTGCGGTGGCCCTCGGCACCCGGGGGGATCGGCTGCAGAGCGCTTTGGTTGTGGTTTCTGTGAGTTCTGGGGGCCGGGAGACACGGCCTCGTGTGAGCACGGAGCGTGTCCGCGTTCAGGTGATGCCGGGCTGCCTCGCCGTTCCCTCTGTGCCCGGATCGCCGAGTTGCTGCCCCGTGTGCCGGATCGCGGCGGGCCGGGGCTGCTCCCTGCCCGGCAATGTTTAAACCCAAGCGGTTCAGTGAACCCAGCTCCCGGCCGGAGGGCAGGTGGAGGCGGTGGTTTGGGGCTCTCCGGGTGCCAGCGGTGGATGCTGGATGCCAGCACAGGGAGAGCCCCCCCGCGCTGCCCGGGGACGCCGCAGGAGCGTGGGCCCTGCAGCCCCCTGCTCTGGCTAGCAGCCATCTTCCCCACTCAGGAGCACTTCCTCCCTTAATCCCTGTGCTGGCTGGCATGCACTGCTGCCTTTCCCTTGTGTTGCTCCGAGAGGATTAAAATAAATCGCCCCTGCCCCGGCAGGGTGCAGGCACGAGTGAAGGCGGCCGGCGGGAGCCTCGTCTGGGCTGTTCCACACACGAGGTGCCTGCCCTGGGCTGTGTGGGAAGGGTCGCTGCCAGAGGTGAGCTGGAGCTCCCTCTTTATTTACCCACCTAAAAACATAACCTGAGCCAGGAGCCCTATTGTCTCCAGCCCCAGTCCTGGCTGCTGGAAGGGGCCACTTGCAGAGGCTCATCCCATCTGAAAATCCAACTTTCTGCCCCTTTGGGGACCTTCTTCTTCTGGGTGTGATGGCAAATGTGTGTCCTTCCCCTCCCGATGGCTTTCCTTGGAGGAGTGCAATGTAGTGAAGACCCCATCCAGCTCCCTCCCAGGCTGGGTAATGGGGTTCTGTCCCTGCCTGGGATGGCAGTGACTGTGTCCCAGTGTCCCTGTCCTTGACAAGTCTCCTCCCAAAGCAGTCAGGGCAACCATCCCAGTATAGATTTTTGGATACCAATGGTTGTTCTGTAGATCTGAAAATCAAGTCTTCGGGTAGGGAGGGATCCCTGAGTGTGAGGATGCTTCTAGAACTGTGATGGTTTTATGAAGATCTGTGGGTGAGGCTGGGCCTTTCCCTGCCCTTCCTGCCCCATGTCCCAGGCTCTCCCACCACTGGATTCCAGCCCACAGCTCGGTGGTGGAGGTGCCCCTGGTAGCCCTTAACTCCTGGCAGCCAGCTGGGAAGGGTTAACATGCTCTTTATGCTGCACAGTTGGATATTTATTTTTCCAAGCGTGTGTCTGCTTTAAGCATTACAGTTTTTCCCTACAGTTCTATGTGCAGTTGTGTTTGCTTTTTATTTCAGCAAATACTTGGTTCTTGACCTGAGCCACAGGTTGGGGCACGGAGCACCGGGCAAGGGAAAGGCTTCGCTGCTGCCGCCCACGGATTGTGCCTTTGGCGTGTCCTTCTTCCCCAAGGGCAGCTGGAGGGCTGCTTTTGTTGTGCCTCAGAGGAAAAGGAGCCTCTTTTCATCTGCTTTGGAGCTGAGGGGCATCTGTGCCAGGCAGGGTGGTCTGCTGGCAGTCACCACCTCTCCTCCTGAGGGACAGGGACCGTGCCTGCTTGGGCGCACTCTGCCACCTCGGGCTCCTCATGCTGTGCAGACCAGGAGCTGAGCTCAAACTCTTCTCCCTGTTGGGTTTGGCCTGTCCCTGTTCTTTTCCTGCCTGCTGTGTTACCCACTGGTGCCAAGGCAGCCGTGGCGACTGCCTCAGGCCATCCCTGCCCCAGCAGGGAGGCAGAGGAAAGGAAGCAGAGCCCCCAGCCCAGCGAGCCCATGGCAGCAGCCAGCCCATCACAGCCAGCACCCAGCGATCAGATCAGGGCTCCCCTGCGGATATCACAGCATTGCAGGGCTCCAGCCCTGGCTGGACACCCTGCTCCAGCACCAGCTCCTGTGTTTGGCACCTCACATGCATTCCAGAGATGGACAGGGCAGGAAGGGGCTTCCCCACTCAGCTCAGAACCGTGGAGTGCATCTGCTGTGCAAGTGGGAAAGTCCTGTCTGTGCCACGTCCCTGGGACAGCTCAGCCCTGTGACTCAGGGCTGTGGGAGATACGAGGAGTGAAAGTGCAGCCCTCGGGGTCCCTGAGGACAGGGGGGGAGACTCCTCATGGACACACTGGAGTGCAAAGGCAGTGTGAGAACACCTTTCCTGGCACACAGGGACTGTGTGCCCCTGGAGGGTGCACGGATGGGCACAGGGTTGTCCATCACCACTCTGAAATAGCTCCGTGGGTGTAATGGCTGGTTGTAATTGCAGTTTTGGAGGCAGGTCTCCGAGGGGCACTTAGGCCTGGCTCCTCTCTAGCTGCTTCTGTTTTTAGTTGTTTGAATCCACCCCGGAGCAGTAAATTGCAGAGTGCTGGGGCCACGGGCAGTGGGGATGGTGCCCAGCACCCAACAGGAGCCAGAGACCCACCCTGCTCAAGCTGCCATCCTCCAGAGCAAATGGTTTCCTGTTGGGATTTATATAAAAGCTGGATAAACACGGAAAAGAGCCATGCTGGTGTTTGCACAGGTAGGAGCGCTCTCCCCACTTCCTTGCCTCCTTCCCGTGTGGACACCAAGGAGCCATGAGTGCAGGTGTCTTGGGGTTCCCCAGTCTCCCCTTTTCCCTTGGGAAGGAGGAAGAGGTCTGTGCTGCCTCTCCAGCATCTCTGAGCACCGAGATTCCCTCGGGTGCTGCTGAACCTGTCCAGAAGGAGCAGGCAGGGTGCGTCCCAGTCCTGCTGCCCTCCAGCAAAGCCATGGCTGCTGCACCCTCCCTGGCTGCCCTGGGAAGCCGACCATCCCTGTGTGCTCTTGCTGGGTCCTGGCACCCTTCCCTCTGTTCCTCCCTTCCTCCCTCCCTGCCAGTGACCCTCTGAGCCACGGGACAGCTCTGTGCTGCCGAGCCATCCCTACGCCATGGAAATATCCTGCTGTCAAGCCCCTGAATCAGCTGGAAGGCGCCCGCTCCGAGGTGTATCTGGAGAAGGGCTCTGCTGTGCGCGAGCCAGCACTGACTCATTTTTCAGGAACTGGAGGCACTGGGCTCTCCTCCATCCCTCCATCCCTCCCCTCGGCGCGGGGCCGGCTCGGGAGGCCCACGCAGACGCTCCGCATTAGGGCATGTTCCGGGGAGCATGTGCTGGCCATAAACAAAGCCATCGAGAGACAGAAAATAATTTCCAGAAATACCAAAGACTTTTTCCCCCCCCGCCCCCTCCCTCAAAGAATTCCACCTCCCCTTTCCAAAGCCTGATAAATCCTGAACATTCAATAACTATTTCCAAGCATTACCCAGTGCCTGGGAGCGCTGGTGTTGGAGATAACACTGGTGTTTGCTGGGTGCCCTTTTCCCTGCCCGACTCCTTGTGTCAACAGTTTGGGTCCCAAATACTCCTGCGCCAGCCAGAGCAGTTGGGCAGGAAGGAGGCAACTGGAGCCCCCACAACTACACCCCAGCTGGGTTTCCTTTGGGTGCAGAGGCTTTTTGGAGGATCTAAACCCTTTGAGGCTTGTGGCTGCTCAGCCCATCCTTGGGGAAAAGCCACTTCTCCAGGCACAGGGTCTCACACTGGAGCAGGAGAGGCCAGAGCTCCGTAGACCGAGTGCGTGGGGAGGATGAGTAGCAGTTTATTACTCACTACAATTATTACTCACTGTTTTTAACAGTGTGTACTTCAGCCTGACGCCTGTTCCCGCGGCAGGTCGGGGACGGCACAGCACGCGGGGAGAGCAGCTGGGTGAGCTTGGGATGCTCGGCAGGGGCTGAGGGGCCTGGAGGCACAGCTGTGCCCTAGGAAGTGCCATGGGGAAGGGTTTGTGGCATGGTATCCTGTCCTGTCCTTGTAACTGTCCCAGAGAGACAGAAAGCCACCGCTGGCAGCGGCGCCCTGGCCGGGGCTGCGCGCGTTGTGCAATGGCTGGGCAGGATCTCCTCTCAGAGCCCGGCGGGACCATCAGCCATGGCCAGCCTCGGGACCTCATCCCAGGCTGCTGCCGAGGTGCAGATGTGGCGCGGGGGTGGAGCACAGGGGCTCGTTCCCATCCGCCAGGCTCGGAGCAGTTGGCCGGGGGCGGCTGGGTTTGGGCTCCAGCGTCCCCCTGGAACGTGTCTTGGAAGAGCTCCACGCTGCTGGCATGGAGAGAAGGAGGGATGGTCAGAGGGAAGGAGGAATGAGGGCCATGGAGGGCACGCCCCCACAGCACCCCGAGGCGGGATCAGGCTCTTCTGGGCCTCCCAGCTGTGCCAGAACCCAGCTCTGGAGCTGCCCTGCGCCTCTGGAGCAGTCCGCTGGAAAGGGATGGGGACATGAGTGTGAGAGCTGGCAGGGACGAGAGTTGCAGAGTTGGCCCTGGATGCCGGGGGATTTCTCCCCACACAGCCACTTCAAAAACAGCTGTTGGTGGAAAGAGATGGGCTGCAGCTGGCTGACCCTCTGGCTCCAGGAAGGCCTCTCCAAGGGGCTGGCTGCTGTGTGCCCTATGGATCCTATAGGGAATGGCAGGGGCTGGAGTTTGCAGTGAGAGCTGCTCTGCTAGGGGTGGCACAGACAACACGAGATTTTGCTCTGGGTAAGGGATTTCCCACAGTGAAGCCATGGTTCAGCAGCACCTGACAAAGTGCAGGAAGAGGAGAGCAGGAATCTCCCTTTCTTTAAGCGTCGTTAATGTTTCTCTCACCATTCTGGGAAATCTTGCTGCACTCGGTTCTGCTTCGCCAGCGGTTTCACTCTTGGCACATCAGCGCTTTTACACAGGGAAACATAACCCTGCCAGTCAGTGCCAGCTCGTGTCAGGCTGCTGAGGGGTCTGTGGGGACCTGCCACTGCAGTCTGGGGACGTCCCTTGATCCAGGATGTCCCTTGATCCAGAGGCATCCTGCTGTCTGCTCTGGATGCGGGAGGAACATCACAAGTGGTGGATGGTGGGGTGTGGGGGAGCTGGCCCTGCCTGACTCTGCTCTCCTCCTTCACAGCTCGTAGGGGCTGCCAGCCCTGCGGAGACCCCCCTGCTCCCGCCCAGGGCCCCCATGGAGTGGCAGTTGCGGAGCCCAGTCGCCGAGCAGTAGCTGCAGCAGTGGGATGTGGACCTGGCGGTGCCTCATCCTTTGGGCTGTGCTGGTCGCAGCCGCGCTCTCCGCTGCCCGGCCGGCCCCCACCCTGCCCGAGCAAGGTAAGAGCATGGCCTGGTGCCCCCCTCCCTCCTTTCTGTTCCTCCTGGGTCACACAAGCTGCTCTTCTCTGCAGCTGGTGTGTGTTCAGCTGTGGGGCCACCGGCGTGTCCCCAATGCCACTTTTGGTGTCACCCAGCAGCCTGGGAGCTGGTGCCTCTGGGGACATGGCATGTGCTCTCCCCAAAGTGGTTTGTGTGGGCACAGCAGTGCCTGGGGACATTTTAAACCTGGAGAAAATTGTGGCAAACCCTGACCTGTTGGTTTGGAGGAGGGTACAGAGCCCTGGGGGCTGTGTTCCCCGCTGGGGTCACTCCCTGTGACAGTCTGTAACCTGGCATGTGTGTGAGGCTGCTCCCACCCTGTTGGCCCCACTGGGGTGACCCTGGGCTCACTAGTGGGGGTGAAGGTTTGGGTGCAAGGTACTGGTTCAGCTTTTGCCAGCTGGCAGTGCTAGGGATGAATGCACCCCGCAGAAACCCTCGGGATGCTCTGGTGTTGTTCCCAGCTGGAAATGCCCAAGGTGGGGGCTCAGAGCTGGGGCTGGCTCATGTGATTTGTGCAGTCCAAATCTCTGGATTTGGGAGATTTGGATTTTGGAGCTGGGGAGTGCAGTCCGTGACCAGGACATCTCCCCCCTTGTTATAGCTGCTGTCCCCCAGGAGCAGGGCTGGTGGCAATGGCCAGAGGTGCTCCTTGCCTCAGGCTGGCTCAGCTCTGCAGTGTGGGGCACCCCAAGGCTCAGGGATGGGCCAAGGGGGTCGCCTGGCCCTGGGCAGAACCTTGAACCTTGGGTTCAGCTTTTGCCAGCTGGCAGTGCTAGGGATGAATGCACCCCACAGAAACCCTCGGGGTGCTCTGGTGTTGCTCCCAGCTGGAAATGCCCAAGGTGGGGGCTCAAAGCCAGGGCTGGCTGATTTGTGCAGTCCAAATCTGTGCTCCAGCAGAGTGTGGGGGCACCCCAAGGCTCAGGATGGGCCAAGGGGGTCTCCTGGCCCTGGGCATGGCTGGTCCTGGCAGAGAGCCCCGTTCTGGCGCCTCGGAGCCTCTCCCCTCAGCGAGGCAGAGAATAACCAGAGCCGGCAGCGGGACTGAGACTCGCTCCTTTTGGTTCTAATTACCCAAGAATGTCTGGTCTGTGGGCACTGCTCTGCTTTTTAAGACTCGCTCCCCCTTCCCCCAGCAGAACGCTGGGAGGCAGATTGCCGGTGTGGCCGGCATGGGCACGGCGCTGCGAGGTGCCCTGGGGTCCCCTCAGGGCTCAGGGGGGGAGCTGGCAGCTGGCAAGTGGCCCCTCTGCAGCTGCACCAGCCCCCTGGGAGATGCCTGGGTGATACCAGCTCTGACTGGGGCAGCAGGTGCCCTGGTGCCAGGTCACCCCCTGCGAGGTGGCACCCCAGAGCCAGGCATGGTCCCTGGGGAGCTGCAGCTCCAGAGGGGAGCCCGGGCAGAGCTTCCCTGCCAGGGACCATTGCTGAGATTTTTCCACTGGCGTGCCTGCTCCCCGCATCTGTAAACAATGCGGTTGACAGTGGTAAACATGTTTTTCTCGGGAGATTGCTCTTCCTGGAAGAGGTTTCCTGGCAGTGTTTGGGGTAAGGATGGCTCTGTGCTGCCAGGAGAGCAAGACCTGCAGCCCCAACCCCGGCTGTGGCACTGAGAAAAGTGTTGGGGTGTTCAGGCTGATGGAGCACAGGTGAATTTTGGGGTGCATGAGGAGCCCTGGAGGGTTTGGGAGCCGCGTCAGGCGGTGGCAGCGGAGGAGGAGGAGAGGTTGGAGAGGAGGGAGCTGGTTCCTCGCCAGCCTCATGCCAGGGCTAACAATAACCTCTGGAAACATTTCCCGACACGGTTCTCACCAGGGCGGCCCAATTAGTGCCACAGCAGGAGCCCGGCTGGGGCAGGATCCGTCCCTTGGCTCTGGAGCCGACTGGTGGGAACAAAATGTTCCCAGCAGGACGTGTGGGATGGGAAGAGCCAGCTCTGGGCCAGGACCTGCAGGCAGGCCTGAGCCACCAGCATCTCTCAGGGGCAGGCTCTGACCTCACCTCAGGGGGTTTTGGGGTCCCCAGGGGCGTGGATCCTGGGGGACAAGGTGTCTGTCCTTCCCCGTGGCACTCAGGAGCATCCCCCGTGGCCCCGCTCGGTGCTGGAGGCAGCAGCTTTCCCGGACTTTGTTCTGCATGTTTATGGGGTTTCAGTTTACTCCTGGTTCTGAGGCAGCTAAGCTCCTTTCTCAGGCAGGAGTAATCCCCCGCGGCCGGCCAGCGGCCTGGCCTCACGTGGAGGGGGGTTCAGCTCTGCCCGCCCCCTCCCCGTGCTCTGCCAGGGAGTTTGGGAGCTCCCAGCACCAAAAAATCTGGAGCAAATAAAACATTAACAGGCATTTACTGCGTTTTATAGTTACCTAAATTTGGAGGTGGTGAAAAAACCCCGGTTAAGGGGAAAAGCCAAGAAATTTCCATGCGCAGCCTCTGTCCCTCCCTCGCACAAAGCCGCTCTTTGTCTCCAGGTTAAATAGAAACCTGCAGAAAATTGCCAAGGTTTTTTTTCCCCCTCTCTCTCCTTGTCTGCCATTGTCCCAGCTGCTGCTCAGGCATCTCCTCACAGAGGGTGCAGCAGATTGTCCTGGGGAGCCGTGTCCCGGGGCAGGGGGGGTCCTGCCTCGGGCAGCTGCTTTTGGGACACCCCAAACCACCCCGGTGCAGCAGATCCTCCCCTGGAGGGGTGTGTTTGCACTCCAAAGCACAGGGATTGGGCTGCAGCCCCCTCCCCGTGGGGCAGGGGCCGAGGGCTGCCCCATTTCCCATTTCCCAGGGCTGCCCAGCTGGCCACAGGCTTAACCCCCCCTGGCCATCTGCAGGGCCAGCAGGGGCCCTGGCTCCCGGGGCTTTGTTGTCCCCAGCTCCTCCAGGGGGTCTCGCTCTGCACCCTGCAGGAGCCAGCGCTCAGGGCAGGCAATGTGCTCAGCCCAGGTAGCTTGGGGGAGCCCACGGGGGTCTTTGGCTTGTCCCCACTGCTCCCCAGGGCACTGCTGACCCTCTGTCCCCTCCCCATTTCCCTGCTGCCCAGCCCCTCCTTGTTCTTGCAGCTCCCTGTGTCTCCCACCCAGAGCCCAGGGGATCCCATTTGGAGCTGCTGACTCCTTGCTAGAGCCCCACGAGCAGCCCAGGCATTCCCTGCCAAGCCTGCAGCCTCCTGCTCTTCTGCTGTTGATGGCAGCAGCCCAGGGCTGTTCCCGGAGCTTGGGGGGGCCCAGCAGCACCCCCAGACCCCACTGCTGCAGCTGCCCAGTCCCGGCTGCCAGGGCTGTGCCCTCCAGGGCATCACACCCGTCCCCTCCCAGCCTGCAGGGCCGGCTTTGTTCCCTCCTCCCGCCTTTCCGCTCAGATGCTGTCACTCCAGCCCTTAATTGAGGAGCAAAAAAAGAAATAAGAGCCCTTGGGAAAGACCCAGAGCCTGGGCTGTGGGGAGCAGGAGGGTCCCCGAGTGTGGAGCCCCCGTGTGCAGCAGCCTGGGGCTGTGCAGGAGGGAGGTGGGCACAGGAATGGGCACTGGGTTCCAGCAGCGAGCCAGGGCCGGGCAAAGCCAGCCCAAAACTGCGAGTTGGGGGGTTCCCTTGTGCCCCCCATGTGTGCCATGCCCAGGGGTGATGATGGAGAGGTGTCTGTGCCCCAAGCTGCTGCCTCCAGGGCAGGGAAAGGGGGGAGAGGGGCGGGTTTATCCTGACAGCTTTGCAAACTCCCAAGGCGCCTGTTAATTAAGTGCTGCTTCATTTGCGGTGCAGGCAGGGCCTGGAGCAGGACATAAATCCCCTCTCCCTGCGGAGGGCGTGTAGCAGCCCCCGGGCTGGCTCAGACGGGAGGAGCTGGGGGTGCCCTGAGCACTCTGAGAGCCACGTGTGCCTTGTGCTGCTCATCTGTTGGCATCTCCCTGCTGCAGCCTTTCCCTGGATCCAGGGATGCGCAGTGTGAGGGTGTTCACAGGGGTCTTAGGATGAGGGAAGAGATAAGGATCTGACTCCATTATTTAGAAGGCTGATTTATTATTTTATTATATATTTATATTAAAAGAAAGGGATATGTGACCATGTTCGCAGGGGTCTTAGGATGAGGGAAGAGACGAGGATCTGACTCCATGTTTCAGAAGGCTTGATTTATTGTTTTATTAGATATATTATATTAAAACTATACTAAAAGAATAGAAGAAAGGATTTCATCAGAAGGCTGGCTAAGAATAGAAAAAGAATGAAATGATAACAAAGGCTTGTGGCTTGGACAGAGAGTCCAAGCCAGCTGACTGTGATTGGCCATTAATTAGAAACAACCACATGAGACCAATCCCAGATCCACCTGTTGCATTCCACGGCAGCAGATAACCATTGCTTACATTTTGTTCTTGAAGCTTCTCAGCTTCTCAGGAGGAAGAATCCTAAAGAAAGGATTTTTCTTAAAGATGTCTGTGACAACGCAGGGCTGGGGATGCTGCACCTCGGGACGTGCCCCCGGGCTGGGGGGACTCGGCAGCGTGAGGAGCTGTTTAAATCAAAAAGAAGCCAATCCCCAGGTCCCGGTGAGCGCTTCCTGTTGGGATTAGTGGGGCTGCCGGGCATGTGTGTGCTTTTTCTTCAGGAAATACCTTCGGAAAGCCCCGCTGGGGTCTCCAGGGCAACCGGCGCCTGCGGCTCCGCGCCCCCCGCCCGCATTGTCCCCGCGCCGCTTTGTTGGCCCCTTTATTGCCATCGTCACCATCGCCATGGCCAGCACGGCCTGTGGCTGTCTGTGCTTGCAGGGTGCACCTCGGGCTCCCCATGCTGTGTGCCCAGCCTGGGGGGCACGGCCAGCCTGGAGAGAGGGGGCACAGTGAGCACGAGCAGCTCCTGTCTGCAGGGCTGCCCCGTGTCCCTGTCACTGCCCCATGTCCCTGTCCCTGCCCCATGATCCTGCCCTGTGTCCCTGTCCCTGCCCCATGATCCTGCCTGTGTCCCTGTCCCTGCCCCATGTCCCTGTCCCTGCCCTGTGTCCCTGCCCCATGTCCCTGTCCCTGCCCTATGTCCCCTGTCCCTGCCCTGTGTCCCTGTCCCTGCCCCATATCCCTGCCCCATGTCCCTGTCCCTGCTGTGTGGCCTCTGCCTCCTCTCTCATGCCATGGATGACCAAGGGCACACCCCACCGTGCCCTCTGTGTCCCCTCTCATGCCATGGGTGACCAAAGGCCAGCCCCACGTGCCCTCCTCTCTCCCTCTCCATCCATCACCTCACACCTCCGTGCCCCAGCCATGCTGCTGATGCAAACCAGTGGGGCTGGAGGGGGCTGGAAGCTTTGGGAGGGGTCAGAAGGGTCTGGAGGAGCAGTGGCACTCCCACAGTGTACCCAGGGACCTGTGGCCATTGGGAAGGGACACTCCTGAGCCTGCAATGCTGCTTCCTCAAGCCCTGGCATCAGGCTGGGGTCTCCCAAAATTCTGTGGGGATCTGGGGATGATCTCAGCAAAGGAAAGGGATTACACAGGTAAAGGGAGGGGGTACAGTCTGGGCTAAACCATTTGGGAAAAATACAGGGATACAAAAACAAAACTATTGCAAAGTATAAAAACACACTACAGCAATCTCCCTCTCCTCCAAAGGCCTTTTCCATGCCCAGGACACCTCTTCACATTGCAGAGGCGCAGCTGTGGGGTGCTGGTGGAGCTCAAGGCTGGGAGGAGTGACCACAGCAGGGCTGTTCTGTTCCACAGGGAAGCTGCTGGTGCCTGGGAAGGGGCAGATGAGAGCAGATATGGCTGCAGCACTGGGCTCGTGCTGGTTTGGGGTGTTCATGGCTGTTTGTTGCCCACTGGCCTTGCTCTGTGTGAGGAGGGAGTCGGGGTGGGCAGGAGGATGTGGTGTTACCCAGCCCAGGGGTTCAGGGGGACAGGATGGGGTGTCCCTGCTGCTTTGGGAGCCCTTGGAGATGCCTGTGATGGATCACTTGAAACACAAATGAGCTGTGAAAAGTGCCTGTCCTGTGGGAGAAAATCAGGGGAAAACAGGATTGCAAAGCAAGACCCTTCCCCAGCACCAAAGGGGCTCCCATTGCTCTTCTCCTTCCACATGAAAACGTTTTGTAACCTCTCGTGGATGAGCTGGAGCCCTGGCATTGGTATTACAGCAACTGAGCAAAGGGAATCTACCCCATCCTACTGTTTTCCTTCAAGTGCTGAGCAAAAGGAAGAGGAGAAACTCTGGAGCTGCTCATGAATGTTTTTCCCATGAAGCTTCTCATCAGTCGAAGGCAAAGAGAAGTGGCCAGAAAGTGAAGTGCAGGTCACGGTGCGGTGAATCAGAGCTCTGGAGAGCCAAGGTTTCATTTTTGGCTGCACAGAGTGGCTGTTGGGAGCAGGGAGGAGCCGGGAGGAGCGAGCCCTGTGCCACTCTGCAGCACTGACCCCGGGTGAGCTGCTCTGTGGGCAGAGCAGGGAGCAGAGTTTGTTCTTTTCTGGTTCATTGGGCACTCAGAAATCCTGGGGGGCTCAGCCCTGGAGCTGAAGCTCGAACACCTCCTGGCTGGTTCTGCTGCCTGTATTGGGATTTTCCAGCCCTTGAGAGGAGCATCTGCAGCTCCCACAGCATCCCATGGCATCCAAGAACAACCAGACACACATTATTGAGGAAGAGGGGGCAGAGATCAAGGGATGCCTGAAGAGTTGGGCTCTGGAGCTGTGCCCAGCAACCTGTAGAGCTCAGTCTAGGATGATGATCACACTGAATCCACCCTCACCATCATCACAGGGAGCCTCTGCAGAGCTGTAGCAGCCTGGACCCTTCCATGGGGCGTGGAATTTGAAGAGGTGATTTGGAAGCCAGCATCTTCCCCAAGCCTGGGGCCAGGAGAGCTGCTCATGCACCACCCACCATGGAGGGCAGGACTTGAGGACAGAGCCCTACACACTTCAGGGCTGGGAGAGATGAGATCATGTCACAGCAGGATGGAGAAAGGATCTTTGTGCTGCTCACCTCGGGGAGCTCAGCTCCCCTCCTGGATGCTGTGGATGGGAACACGCGGCCAGAGCTCCCTGGGCTGCCCTGTCCCCCTCCCTCCCTGCCTGCTCTGCTGCCCTTTCACCCCTGCAGTGCCCTGCTCTAACCAGGCTGGGGCTCCTGGTGCCATGGGGACCCTGGCCTGCTTTGCTGGCTGCCCGCTTGTGGTGGTGGGATGGCGAGAGCCCTGCGAGGTGGTGGCAGAGCCATGCAGGGATCTGGGATGCTTCTGAGCCTGGATCCTGCCATACAGCAGCACTGAGCTGTCACTGCTGCCTGTTTCTCCCCTGTTGGGGATCCCCTGCCCTGTCAGGCTCCTTAAGGGTGAGGCCTTTGGAGCTGGGTCCTGCTGCAGAGGGGAGCACTTGGTGCTGCTTGGGGAGCTCTCAGCCTCTGCTCTGCTCTGCTGCTGCCATGGGCTCCATCCCCTGAGTGCTGGGACCCCAGTGTCCCAGAGGGACCATCCCAGCAGTGGGAATGTCCCAGCAGTGGGAGCATCCCAGCAGTGGGACCATCCCAGCAGTGGGAATATCTCAGGAATATCTGCATCCCAGCAGTGGGAGCATCCCAGCAGTGGGAGCATCCCAGCAGTGGGAATATCTCAGGAATATCTGCATTGCAGCAGTGGGAATGTCCCATCAGTGGGAATGTCCCATCAGTGGGAATGTCCCAGCAGTGGGAATGTCCCATCAGTGGGAATGTCCCAGCAGTGGGAATGTCCCAGCAGTGCATGTTGCCTCATTAACCAGGCCACAGCAGCAACAGCAGCATGGTTTTCCTCCGGTCTCTATCCCTTTTCTCCTTTTTTTTTTTCTCTTCTTCTCTCCCCTAACCCCTCCAGCTGTGCCCAAAGCAAAAATGGAAGTGGAGTCGTACTCAGCCCACCCCGGTGAGCTGCTCCAGCTGCGCTGCCGGCTGCGGGACGACGTGCAGAGCATCAACTGGGTGAGGGACGGCGTCCAGCTGGCCGAGAACAACCGCACACGCATCACTGGGGACGAGGTAGAGGTCAGGGACGTGGTGCCCGAGGACTCAGGGCTCTATGCCTGCATGACCAACAGCCCCTCGGGGAGCGACACCACCTTCTTCTCCGTGAACGTCTCAGGTTCGTAGCAGGGACAGGGCAGCCACGGGGCCGGGCTGTGAAGCGAGGAGGAGGCAGCCTCTGCACACTTCTGCACATTCTGCACACTTCAACCTCTGCACACTTCTGCACACCTCTGCACACTTTGCACATCTCTGCACAACCTGCACCTGCAGGTCCCTGCACGCCCCTGCAGGTCCCTGCACAGTTCTGCACACCCCTGCAGGTCTCCTGCACACACGCTGGTCACACACAGTGAGTTCAGGGCCAACCTGCACCTTGCGGGTGCCCAGGAGAGTTTCCAGTGGTGCTGTGGCTTCCTGGCCGCTGCAGCCAGAAATCATCTCAGCTTTATCTGAGGGGGCTGCAGGGTCACCCCAGAGCCACTGCAGGGCAGGGAGGAGCAGCCAGAAATCATCTCAGCTTTTTCTGAAGGGTTGGGGCTGCAGAGTCACTGCAGGGAGGAGCAGCCAGAAATCATCTCAGCTTTATCTGAAGGGTTGGGGGGCTGCAGGGCTGCCCCAAAAGGGGCATGTTCTGGGTGTGAGCCATGCTCTGTAGTGCTGTTGATGGAGTGTGAGGCTGGAGAGGGAGGAATGCTCGAGGTGAGGAAGTGTCTGTGCTCACAGGTCTTGGCTGCCACCCCAGGGGCATTGGTGGCACCAAACGTGGGGTGAGGAGCTCCAAAGTCACCTCTGACAGCAAATCTCTTCAGGATGGCTGCAGGCACTGGCTCTGCTGGGGATTCTGTGGGATTTCTGTGGATCCCTGTGCCCCTGCTGGGCACCAGCACCACCGGGCACAGCCCCACACCCACCCACCCACCCACCCACCCTTTGTGCTCTGCCAGCCACAGAGCTCCCCTCACACACCCAGGCACTCAGCAGGGCCCTTGCCTCTCTTGCAGACGCTCTCCCCCTCTGCAGAGGATGATGATGATGAAGATGATTCCTCGTCGGAGGAGAAGGAGGCTGATAACACCAAGCCCAACCGTACGTGCGAGCTGGGTTTGCCCTGGCACTGCCCTGTGGGCAGGCAGGGGGAGGCTGGGCACAAATGGGCATCACCCAGAGGATGGGGAGAGCAGCCCAGGGCACCTGG